>NC_056736.1:732258009-732513009 GCF_019279795.1 Protopterus annectens
GAGACCCATCCTAGAATTACGCTTTCTAAACACCTTTATAAAAGTTCTGAAATTCAAAATGCTCACCTTACAGTTGTGCTTAGTGTTGCTTCCAGACCACTGTTTCATAGCGATTTTAGAGTTCAGGGTTCCTTATTCTATTCCTATTGCTTCCAATTTCAGGACATTTTGAAATGTTTTGTGTCTGGCTTATATTATCAGTTTTCTGCATTACACTTTGGGCTATCCACAACACCTAAAGTGTTTACAAAATGCCTGGCTCCAGTGGTTGCATATTGCAGAACCATAGGCATCCACATTTTTCCTAATTTAAAGGTCTTGTTGATTTGTGCAGATTCTGAATCCAGGTGCTTGGAGTCCTTACATAAAGCTGCATCCCTCCTTTCACACCTTGGCTTCAAATTGAACTTTCAGAAGTGCTTCCTCACACCCTGTCAATGAATTGATTTCTGGGGTATTAGATAGACACAGTAAAAAGGGTGGCCTTCCTGCCAGAAGAAAAAATTCTGACTAATCAAGGCATTTTCTTGCATTTCTCTCCTAGACGTGGCCTCAGCAAGAGACCACCTCAGAATTCTAGGCCTTTTGGCATCAGTTATTCTTATGACACCACTAACCAGACTGTACACACACAAAAAATATTCAGTGGTCCTTGAAGAATTGTTGGACCCAGCACCTTCATCCCTTGGATTTCCAGGTACCGGTACTGGGATTTGTGAACCAGGAACTGCATTGGTGGAGGAATCAACTGTGTCCAGGACTCCTTTTCTGTTTTCAGATCCCAGTCCAGTCTCTCCAGACAGACTGTTTAGATTTTGTATGAGTAACAGTGTCCATGGGAGTTCAAGTGCAAGGCTTGTGGGGTCCTCAGAACATGTCAAAGCACATAAATGTAAAGATGCTGGCACTGATTCATGTCTTAAAAGTCCTTCACTACTTATGGACTCCAGTTCCTTTTCTAGTGGTCGCAGACAGTACTGTAATGTGGTACCTGAACAAGCAAGGGGGGGTACAAGGTCATACATTCTGTCAGTTGACAGTTATGACCTTGGAGCTGGCTGTACAGCATTCTCTGAATCTTCATGCCTCAAACATTCCATCAGAATAAAACTCAGTAGCAGGCAGACTAAGCAGATCCTGTACAGACCTTCATGAGTGGAAACTCCATGTAGAGATCTTCCAGGACTTGATCCTGATGTGAGGAACACCTCAAATAGACGTGCTTGCCTCCTTTCAAAACAGACAACTACAAAATTCTGTTCAAGACATCCTTGTAGCCTTGCTTAGAAGACAGACACTCTGTCGTTCCCATGGTCTGGAATATTCCTGTAGGCATTTCCACTCTCTCCAATGATTCCTAAGGTATTTCTAAAGATTCCGAATGAATTACCGAAAATCATTGTGGTAATTCCCCTTTGGCCCAAGCGAAGTTGATTCCTTTTAATGGAATTGGCAAAGGGCAATTAGTAGGCTGACAGGTTTATAGGTGTATACTCTGCTAATGACCACTGGTGCCTTTGTAAGCCGAGCCATGCAACCCAAATGCCCCTCTTCAGTTATTGTGCCTTACAGGTTATTTTAAGGGTTATATGTTACTTAGGCCATGATTTAATGGCTGCCTCTGTCCATCAGAGACATAAGTGTCAGAGTAGGGGTGAATTTCTGATTTCCCATCCATTAGTCCAGTTTGCTGTTTAATAGGGTTAGAGAAGGGCTTAGCTTCACATGGATGGGAAGCCTATTCTAGAGAACTGGGGATTTTCTAAGATACATACCTGCTTCTCCAACATGTCCTGTTTAAGTCGCAAGCAGTGTCTTGGTCCTTAGATCTAGTAGCTCTGGTGCTGTTAATTTTGTGGATATGCAAAAGATCTATCAGAGTGGGATGCAAGGATGCCTTTTATGCCAGACATAAATTATCTCTTAGGAGTATGTAGGAAACAAATATAAAGAGAGGCTTTTGAGGCAGTTTGCATAGGATATTGTGTTTGCAGCTTGTATTCTTTTTATGCGGAACCTCTGTGACCATTCTAGTTGCATGTGCCTGGTCAGGTGCATACCAAAGGGGGCATTATACTCAGTGATAGGGCTGATGATGGCTGAGTGTACAGTGTTATGATGACTTCCCTGGACCTTGATGCCATGTCTTTACTTATAAGCTGACTGACAGTACGTTAGACACAAGTTCGTTGAAAGCCAGGTTATTGACTTTGCGAATCCCCAAATCCCTGACTACTGTGTCTACTTTTAGGGGTGTTTTATCAATAAGGTGGTTTCTCTAGGTAGCCACCCTTCCAAAAGGTACTGTTATGCCTTTCCTGAAATTGTGTTTTAAGCTGTGGCTTTGGCACTAGTCAGTTGTCTGTGTTGGATATTCCTCACAGACTGGATCTGCTCATATAGCATCAGGGGTGAGTAGTAAACCACAACTTAGAGCAATTGCAACTGACAGACTAGGTGATTGTGTTGATACTTTTTTAGGACCTTGTTCCATAAAGATCTGCAGCAAGCATTTAAGGAGGCAAGCAAACCTGCAAGTAGAAAATCTTACATTTACATGTGGAAGAGATTTTGTAGGTGTTGCCTAGTCAATAACAAAGGTCCCAAAAGGGTTTCAGCCGCTCTGGTTTTGTAATCATTATCTGTGCTACGTAGAGATGGTTTGTTATATCCTTTTATCAGATTGCTTCTTGTAGCCATCAGAGTTTGTCTGCCAGTGGATTTCCCTCTTTCATCTGTCTTTGTTGTTAGTTTAAGTTTATGACGGGAGTTGCACATGAAATACCCTTGAAAGCAAATCTTCTCTTTGGGATGTCAACTTTTTTCTTGAACTGACCTTACTTCCTTTTGAACCTGCCTCTCAGGCTGATTTATGGTTCATTACTTGAAAGATTGTGTACTCCTTGCTCTGATACCTGCAAGGCAAGTCTGTGACCTGCAAGTTCTCATGGTGCACCAACTCTGTCTGATTTTTCAGAAAGACAGGGGTGTGTTACAGACAGCAATCCATCATTCATGACTAAAGTTGTTTCTGAATTTACCTTGAACCAAGCCATCAATCTCCCAGTATTCTATCCTGATCCAAAAACAAGGGAGAAAAAGATTTTATATACCTTGGATGCACACAGGCAACTCTGGTACTACCTTAACTGGAAAAAAAGCTATTTAGAAATGTGGAACAGCTGTTTGCTTCCTCTATGGGTGCTAAGAAAGGTCAGCCTGTTTCTAAGCAAACTATTGCATGTTGGTTGTCCTCTGCTATTGTTTTCTGTTACTCACACCATGGTAAATCTCTTCCAGGCAAGGTTAAGGCTCACTCATCTAGGCCCTTTACCCACTTTGATGGCATATTAGAAAAGGGTGGACTCTATAGAGTCATTCTAGAGGCAACAACCTGGTCCTCAATTCATACCTTCAGAAAGCACTACAAACTGGATTTCTTTTCAAGGTCCATAGCGGGCTTTGTTAGGGCCATTCTCCAGGGGTTCCAGGAACCTTATCCGTTAACCTCCCAGGTAATGTCACCGAGTCAGTGGGAATGATGAACATAGTACAGTTGCATATGTCCTGGTTACCTGTAACAGTAGATGTTGGAACTCCTCACTGCCTCAGTGGCAGCACCCACCTGTCCACCATCTCCCAGATTGTGCATAGTTGAGGTGGGTTTTAAGCTCTTTGATTCCACTTGTTGGATTTGTTTATTAGATGGTATGTGGCTGTGACATTACTCTTGCTAGATGATTCTGGCTTCGGGCACTTTCCTGTCCTTTCTGGAAGAGAACATGACTGAGCACTGACTGCTAAAGGTTTCCCTGTTGTGATATCCCCAGCCTATCAATTGTTACAGGAAGATAGAGGAAGGAACATCTGGGCTTTTGAAAGCTGGCCAGTACTGGGTTACCTTAGCAGATAACCCAAAATGCCACTGAGTCAGTGAGGAATTTGAACATCTACCGTTAGAGATAAGACTTGTGCAACACTCCTTTACTTGAATACGCAAGGACAACAAATGCTGCATATTGTTACACAGACCATTGCATTTTGGAGTACTTTAGATCTTTGAAGAAATAAACAGATTATGTACATTTTTGTACGTGCTGGAAAAATGATAATGAAGCATTTTAATGTTAAGTAGTATTACTTTAGAACAGTTGAAACAAATATGGGAATGGTCAGTAATTTTTTTTAGTAAATGTGATACAGACTACTGTGTTTCACTGTTTGTAGTCATTAACCATTTGCTGTCTGTGGAACTGCTGTGATAATCTTCATTTTTGATGTATGCAGGTGGCATTTAAGTAGGCATTCTGGTTAATTTAATTTTGTTTTTATCCCTAAGGTGCTTCTTGGCTAAGTTGGGGCCTAGTTAAAGGAGCTGAATATACTGGGAAAGCTATTCATTTGGGAGCCTCAAAACTAAGAGAACATATACATCCTGAGGACAAGCCTGTGGCAGTCAGCCCAGCAGTCGCAAAGGGGCTTCATGTGGCAAAGCAAGCAACGGGTGGAGCTGTGAAAGTTAGCCAGTTTTTAGGTAACATTGCAAAATTGTCTTATATTGTGCTTATTTTAGTACAAAATCAATTATAATCTAAAGCAGCATTTGTTTTGGTAGCATAGCATATTAGTATAATATTAACACTCCTCCAAAGAATGTGTGCTGGTCATAGTATAATATGCTAATAATCACAACCCAGTATTCACTAATGCGGGTTAGTACTCACAGCTTGCATATTTGTGCCCAAAAAGTAAAGGCCTCATGACTAATAATCTGCACTAGTGGATGGACATTGATTAATAGTGTTGTACATTGGAGTTGTTTGTTTTTTTGTAGGTGCTTCTTCCTCTGTTCATCTCACTGTGCTAAATTATTTCAGCAGAAGAAGACACTGATGAGAGGTGAATTTTGTGCCACTGTGAACCTGTTTTGTATATGGACTTTGTGCCACTGTGAACATGATTTGTAATGGACTTTGTGTTTGTGAGGTTTAAGTTTGAGGGGAAGATCTTGCAGTGGAGGTAATTATGAACTCACACCTTCAACTGAGCAGATTTTTGCCTCATGTTTGGCCTGTTTCTTATAAGATTTGCAGTCGGTAAATAATGACAGGGTTTTGAGTTTTAAACTTCATACCTTTAGAAAATGCATGCTAACACAAAATCTGTTCTTCTATCAACATTTAATTTTATAAGAGCAATATTTAAAAATTGTTCCTATTTTTGGTCCAATGCCCCTCCCCCCCCCAATATTTTTGGCTTTGTCAGGAATTCCTGTGCTAAGAGGTATGCTTAAGATCATACCTTGTTGGATTGGTGCTAAATCTGAAAACATTGTTTTCTCCTAACATGCCAGCAGTCTTGTATTAGCTGCATGGTTTACTCTGCGAAGCGTTGTGCATTCCAGATCATTCTGAGGTTATGCCTTCAAACTAATCTGTTCATCCAGTCAAATTGCAGAACTGGGTGTTCTGTTTGCCATCCACTGAGTGTTATTTCTAGTAATCTGTCTGTCTATCTGTTTATCAATTGATAACCAAGTAAGTAACTGTTCTAAGGGCCATTTTAGCCATGACCCAGGCCTTAGAACAGACAACAGGAAACAACTACAATAAGTGATGCATTCCAATATAACAAAATGTAATAGACATAAAACACATTTCCCTGTGTCTACTAGAATGAAACCTTTACAAGAAATGCAGTTAGACTACTTAATAGAATTTGAGTTGCACATTGTCCATTGGAATGTTACAAAGCATTATGCTGACAGATATATGTTCACCTTAGTCAGATAATTTGGAGATCTGAGTCACAATTTCACTCTGTTTTACAGTGACCACAAAGACATTAGCATTAATTTCAGTATGAATTATAATAAAATAATCCAGATACATTTAATGTGGTTCCCAATCAGGAAGTCTTGCTGAGAAGTAGCAGTATAGCTCACGAATAGACAACTTCCCCAGTTTAACAAAGTTGTTTACAATAAATTTATATTTATCTAATAATCATATTTACAGACAAATCAGTGGCTATGTAAGCCAAGACAGTTGTCATTATTTACAAATCTTTAACTGCTACAGATGTGGATGATATAGGATGTAAGGCTGAGAACTGAATACAGTAAATTTAAGATGGATGGATTGTCCAGTGAACCTAGAATGATACTGTAGAATTCTTAATTTTGACAGTGTTGCATATTTTAGGTTACATTTTAAAACTTGTAAATGTTTTAGGAACCCAGGTTAATCAAATAAATACATGTATTCTCTTCAGCTAATAAATACCCCCCCCACACACACACACACACACACACATACCAAAAAAGTGGTTGTTTGCTTGTTAATGCAGCCTTATATTCTGTGGTATCTTTTTCCAGCACTCGAGTGCAGTATGCTTTTTCAGTCCTAGACAGTTTATAAGGTGGTTTTAGAATTTGTAACACACCTGGATTTTGAAGTATACCTGTTTGATCCCTAAGATTCTGTTTTTTTTTTGTTTTTGTTTTTTTTTCGTGATGAGTATTCTTACTGTTTAAGTAGTAAGCTGGCCCTTGATGAGATGAGCAACCACTTTGCTTTCTTTAGAGGGGTGCAGTGGTATTCTTTAGAATTAGCTAAATGAATGACTCTTTTTTTTTAAATATCTTTATTATCACATGTTAAGATGCAATGTGAGCTCTTGTAGATTAATAAAAAAGAGAACAAAAGTTTCCACTATTTTGTCATACAGTATGCACGTTTTCCTTTTTGTTCACTCCATTACATAAATTGCTCAAATCTGCCTTCCCATAACCCTAACTATTATTCCTGAGCATTATTCTTATCACATTCTTACCACAAAATCCATTTATTTCTATGAAATTTGCTCCTTCTATATTCTACAAATCTCACAGCCAGTTCTTTTATTTTCTTTGCAGTATTCAAAATGTCATCACTGTTGGTTTATATTTTGATTTCCGTTTTCTATTAATTGCTTTTTTATGAACAAATATGTAAGTATCTTGTTGTCTGTTGCTTGTAACTGAGCAATATTATGTGGTCATAATAAAGAAATTATGGAGAGCTTGTATTCTAGTTTTAGAAACTGCATTTTAATGTCTGTAGCTTGCCTAGCTTCACCAGGAAATGTAAAAATGTGTAAGCGATTTGATTTGTAATCGAGTAAGTACTTTCCCTACCTAAGGTTGGTAAGTGATTTGTAATTATGTAAGTACTTTCCCCTACCTCAGCTTCCATATGGGGTTTCATTCATGCTCGTACTGCCACCATAAGTCTCAGTACTGTGTTAAACTCTGTTATCCGTGTAAATTGAATCTGCTAGTGTGTTTTAAGGGCACTTTCATTTTAAAGGCATTTTCTTTGTTAAAAATACTTATTTTTTAAATCTTCACATTTTAAACCATGACATAAGTAAACATGTATTAATACAAAACAAAATAATTCAGTAACATGTTCAATATTGTCATGCATTCTACATATGTGTATCTGAAGTTATCCAAGTACAATTAACACTGGGCAAGACTGCAGTTCAGGTTGTAGCTTGTTACAGATACCCCGCCATGTCCCAGGGCGCCCAATCCATGTTTCTTGATATACTGGATAATATTAAGGTACAGCCCAATGCCCTAATATTGGGAGATTTCAACTACCACCATCAACTGAGAAAACTACTCATGTACTAACTCCATTGCTCAACGTTTTCTGGAATTCATCAATTCCACCGCCCTGGATCAGCTCGTAAATACCCCCACCAGGAGCAGCAACATCCTGGACCTGGTCATTACCAATATGGGTAACAGATGCTCAATACCAGAGGTCAACTCCTCGCTGGTCAGATCCGACCACAAGCTAATCACCCTAGACATCCATATCCTGCCCCCACCCCCCCATTAAGGAAACCACCATAAAAAAGCCAACGTCATGCTTCTTAATACAGAAGTGGCAAACTTCACGACACCCATACAGACTGAAAATAGAGGCACGACTGCTGAATCATATACAAATGCACTGTATAAGCACATACATGAGTGCATGGACCATGCCATCCCCAACAGAACCAAGATGCTATCCTCCAAAAAAGGAAGCCAATCTGGTGGTCCCTTGCCAGTAACAAAGTCTACAACAGAAGGAAGAAACTGTTGCAGAAAAGAGTAAAATCCCATGATTGCAGGAACTCCCTGGTCAGCCTCAGTAAGAAGCTGAGATCCGTCATAAAATCCTGCAAAGCTAGTTATAAAAATAAAATAGCCATGGATTCTAAAGACAACCACAAAACATTCTACAGCTATGTCAAGAATATCAATGGCAACACTCAGATCTGCTCTGAGGTACAGTACAATGGCACTAGATTTACTGAACCAGCTGATATTGCCAACATCCTGGTAGACAGGTTCAGTGGAAACTTTACCCCACCCCCCTAAAAGGCCCATTTACATAACAAAAGATTGCAAAGCCCCTGTAATCATGGATGCACAAGTAAAGACTGCACTCTCCAAAGCCAACAACACAGCATCCATGGGACCAGACAACATCCCAGGCTGCGTTCTGCACAAACTACAGAATGAACTGGCACCCCGCCTAAGTACCTGTTCAACCATAGCCTCACTTCAGGCTTTGTGCCTGCGGAATGGTGCACAGCAACAGTTATCCCACTCCACAAAGGGGTTGCCACCACTGACCCCGGGAACTACCACCCCATTAGCCTCACGAGCTTGGTCTGCAAAGCCATGGAATGCATCATCCTGGAGCTTGTAAAGAAAGACATAGGTAACCTCCAAACTCTGGACCCCACTCAGTTTGGGTTTCTAAAAGATAGATCATGCCTTCTATACCTGAGTGACTTCTTTGAAGAAGTCACTAGAGCTGTAGACGAGGGTGAGGTGGTGCACACAGCGTATCTTGACCTCGCCAAGGCTTTCGACACTATCGCCCACTCTGGTATTATAGATAAACTTACTGGACTGGGTATAAATCCCTGTGTCACAAGATGGGTGGCCAACTGGCTCACTGACAGAACCCACACAGTGAAAGTAGCCGACTCCAAATCCGACTTCAGACCAGTGACAAGCAGAGTACCACAGGGTTTGGTCCTGGGTCCTTTCCTGTTCGGCATCTACTTCTCAGAAGTCCAGGCTAATACAGCTGGTCTCTGGCTGACAAAGCTCGCAGACTACAGCAAGCTAGTAGCCATAATAGATTTGCCTAAGGATGTGGACATTCTACAAAGAGGCCTCACTGAGACTGATGCGTGGTGTCAAAGTCATGGCCTTAAGCTCAATGCCAAGAAGTCCATTGTCATCCCCTTTGGGAAAAACACCATACCCATGAACTACCACATAGGCAGTAGCCTACTAAACACCAAAAGTGTGATAAGAGACCTTGGGACAAAGGTGGACAGTAGTCTCTCTTTTGATAATCACGTCGGCACAGTAGTCAGGAAATCCTACGTGGCACACCTCATCACAAAGGGGTTCTCCTCCAGAAAAAGAGAGGTCATCATTCGTCTCTACTCATCCCTCATCAGATCCATTATAGAGTACAACGCCTCATTTGGCATATACCTCACAAGACATCTACAACAACTAGAAAGGTCACAGAAATACCTCACTAAGACGATTACTGGCCTCAAACAGATGCCATACGTAAACCGTCTCAAAAAACTCCAGCTGTACTCCGTCGCATATTGCCTACTCAGAGGTGACCTCTGCCTAACATACAAAGCCATGTCTAACCCAGACTGGATGGACATGCTACACTTAAAGAAATCCCACTCTACGATCCACATGCTCCAAGGACCTAAACCTTATCACCACAATAAACAGAACATGCTGGAGGGATAGATTCCTGTCCCAGAGACGTCCCATGCTCTGGAACAGACTACCCATTCATGTCAAGCAAAGCTCCTCATTAGCCCTCTTTACGAGAAATCTTGACAATTGGATGGGAAACAGGAAATTCACCCCGGGGATCACTTCTGTGGCTCTGATCAACAGGGGCACAGGAGAATAATATTCTTGGGTGGCGAAAGCCAGGGAACCACTTTTGGCTAGGCTTATATAGGCCCTAGGGCCGATAGCCTTGTACTTACCTATGGACCTATATATGCTTTCTTTTTAACAAATTATCATTCATTCCACTATTTCAGAAATTGCTCATTTCTTACCTTCCCTTAAATCTCACTCCTCCTCCTGAACATTATTCTTGCATGTATTGTTCCCACAAATTCCATTTATTTCCTTGCAGTTTGCTTTTTCCCTTCTCTGATGATCCCATGTCTATTTCTTCCATCACATTTACAATATTCAGTACATCATTTACGGTTTGGCACCCAGTAGTGTTAAACTTAAAAAGACCTTACTGTGTCTGGCATTTCCGATCCTATATCACAGCTTAAAACATAATTTCCTTCATTAACAACAATTTTCTCCCCCAACATTTCTGACAAAGTACTCTGTAGGGAATTCTTAGTCTGCCAACTCATTACATTTACAAAAAAACACATCCTCAATTACCTATTTTCCCTTGTAGCTCCAGCATTTGCCATCTACCTAAGGAAAAATTCTCTGAAGTCTTCGACCTGAACGACAACTTACCATCACTCTATTTTAACTTACCATCACTCTATTTTAACTTACCATCACTCTATTTTAACTTACCATCACTCTATTTTTGTCCAGCCTTGTGAGAGTAGAGTCCATGTGTTTGACGATGGAATTATCAGTCACTAATATTTATTTGTAGTTGGGTTGTTTTGTGTGTGTGTGTACCGGATCTGGAGCATATTTCCTCCTAGTGACACTTTGCTATGGACATGGCATTTACGTGTTGTAGTGTTCGATTTCCAGGGAGTCCTAGTCTTATTGGATCTTGGAGGATTAGGTAACAATTTTTTTAAAGCCTCAGCACATGGAAATTTACTTGGAACTCACGTAGACTACTGTGGAAATGTATGGATCTCACAGACTTCTCCTTTGTGAGAGTGATGTTTCCATCTTAAATTTTAACAACAAGGTAAGTATAGTCCATTGTTTGTGACCAAGTGTCACACTGCCTGAGTATACCAAATGCTATGAGTCTGGCAACTGAGGGAAGAAAAACTGGGTGATGATCTGTGTTTTAGTCATAGTGTATAGATAAGAGTTTTCTTTTCCTCCTTTTCTGATTGATTTTCTCTTACTTTCTCCAAATGTCTGCTTTTGATGGCATCCAGGCAGCATGAGTACTAGCCAGTAATCAGATTTTACCCAAATTGATAGCTTTTGCTTACATTTTTTTCTAAGTTTCATTTTGCACACTAGGAGAGTTCTAATCAATGTTATTATTAATATGTAGCCTTCTTGCATAAGTAGAGTTGCATGTACATATCCGGTGCATACTTCAAAGTCTTGCCTGAAAAATAGACTTTTACCACAGTTAGTTTTTCTAGTGATCATGATATGCTGTTACGCTGAAGAAATAATCTCACAAATGAGATGGATTACGGACAAATATGCAAATATGAAGTGTTCATATCACAGCTTTCTAAGCAGTTCTTCCAGTCCATCATTTTTTGTGCCTGATTTATTCAATGCAGGGTCACAAGTAGGCAGAACCTCTCTCTGCAAGCAACAGGCATAAGGTAGAGAATAATTCCAAATGGGATGCCGGTCTTGGCTAAAAATACCTAGTTCTATTACATATGTTTGTCAAACTATCTCCATGGCATCCCAAACTGTGAAAATGCAAAAATCTAAATTTTTTCGTAACCAAGCTTTCTGTGTTTCCTGGTTAGAGAGTTGCACCATCTGCACTCCTGCTAAAATTAGCTTTGAGGTAATAAATTCTTGGGAAAAAAAACAGGACTACCTCAGCTTCCTAACAATCAGAGTATTGCTGTTCATCATGACCTAATAATGTAGTGTTCCACAGTTCTTATTTTACCTAAACATTTGGAAAATAGTGCTTTCAGAGGAAAGTGTTATATTATTTCTTATTCTCTGTATCCATTTTATTGAGTACTTTTTTATAGGTTCATAGGTTCATAGGTTCATACTAGGCTATCTGCCCTAGGGCATTTATAAGCCTAGCCAGAATGTGTTTGGCTTTCGCCACCCATTTTAAATTTATTTTGCTATGCCCTTTTTCGAGGTTAGTATACTGTGCCTCTGTCTAACAGTGACACAGAAGTGATACCCGGGGTAAACCTACGATCTCCCATCCACTCATCAAGATTCCTCTTGAAGAGAGTCAATGAGGGACTCTGCCTAACCTGGACTGGGATTTTATTCCAGAGTGAAGGGAGCCTCTGGGTTATGAATCTGTCCCTCCAGCATGTCCTATTTATTTCAGTGCTGAGGTTCAAGTCTCTCGAGCGTAGCTCGATGGGATTTGGATTTTCTGAGGTGCAGCATGTCCATTAATTCCGGGTTGGACATGGCTTTACACGTCAGGCACAGATCACCTCTGAACAGGCGGTATGCCACTGAGTAGAGCTGGAGTTTCTTTAACCGGGCAGCATATGGCATCTGTTTGAGCCCTTTGATCCTCTTGGTGAGGTACTTTTGGGGTCTTTCCAGTTGCTGCAGGTGTCTGGTAAGGTACATACCAAAAGGGGCATTGTACTCAGTTATGGGCCTGATGAGGGATGAGTAAAGAGGCACGATGACCTCCCCTGATCTAGATGTGAATCCCTTCATGATTAGGTGGGCTATATAAAATGTTTTTCTAACCACTTTGGCCACGTGGTTGTCAAATGAGAGATTGCTATCAACTTGGGTCCCCAGGTCCGTAATTACTTCTTCTGTACTTAATGGATTTCCACCTATGTGGTAATTTGTGGGCACTTTGTTTTTGCCAAAGGGGATGACTGTACACTTTTTGGCATTTAGCTTGAGGCCATGCCTCTGGCACCAGTTGTCTGTTTCTATGAGGCCCTTTTGGAGGATGCTTGTGTCAGCTGGAGAGTCGATTATGGCGCCCAGTTTGCAGTCATCTGCGAACTTGGTCAGCCACAGTCCTTCTGTGTTGGCCTGTACCTCCGAGAAATATATACCGAACAAGAGAGGTCCCAGGACTGAGCCTTGTGGGACACCACTTGTAACTGGTTTGGAGTCTGACATGGCTCCAGCAATTCTAACCATGTGGGTTCTGTCCTTGAGCCAGTTTGCAATCCATCTAGTGACATAGGGGTTTATATTTAAGCTGGTGAGCTTATCTATAATGCCCGAGTGGGGTATTGTATCAAAGGCTTTTGCGAGGTCCAGGTAGGCTGTGTGGACCACCTTCCCCTCGTCAATGGCCTTGGTGACTGTTTCAAAGAAATCAACCAGGTTTAAGAGGCAGGATCTGCCTTTAACAAAGCCGAACTGGGTAGGATCCAGTGTTTGTAGGTCCCCAATATCTTTATTTATGAGGTCCATGATGATCCTTTCCATAGCTTTGAAGACCAAGCTAGTCAGGCTTATGGGGCGATAGTTTCCAGGATCCGTTGAGGCACCACCTTTATGGAGAGGGACCACTGTTGCTGTACGCCACTCTTTGGGCACATATCCTGTAGTAAGGCTGAGATTGAACAGTAGTTTTATGTTTGGGTTTAGCTCTTCTTGGAGTTCATGTAGGACGCAGCCCGGGACACCATCTGGTCCCATTGATGCTGTGTTTTTTGCTTTGGAGAGGGCGGCTCTTACCTGAGCATCTGAGATGTCAGGGGGGCAGCACTCTGCTGGGATAGATATTTGCCCTTTTTGGGGGGGGGGGGAGAAGTTTGCGCTGAACCTGTCAGCTAGGATGTTGGCAATGTCTGTGGGTTCGGTGTATTTGTTGTCATTTTGGACTAATTCTGAGCATATCTGGGAATTACCACCCAGGTTCCTAACATAACTAAAGAAAGCCTTGTGATTATCCTTGGTGTCCTGTGCAATTTGTTACAAAATAACACAGACATGCAGTCTCATTAGTACACCTGTCAGGCTTATTGTTTATAATGTAAATACACCAGTACAATTAGTGAAGTTATAATTTTAAGTTTCCTTGTTTTTATGGTTATCTTGTGCATGTGCTTCCTGTTTAATCTACTTTATTGTACTCCATACTTCTAGGTTATTACCCCATTACCACCTTCCTTTTCTTCTGCTTGTAATTTCTCCAAGCACTCTTCCCCACTAATCTGTACTTAGAAGAGAATTCATCCAAGACCAACGCTGCCTCTTCCTCGGGTTTCTTATTGCTGTACTTAACTCATGTTCTGAAATATTCTGTCACAGTCCCTTTCTGTCATCATAATTTAGCTTTTCACGTTTCTGCTTCTACCTGCCTTACATTGACACTGCATATGATGAAAAGCACAGTTGTTCATAAACTATTCCCTTTCAGCTTATCTTCCTAACAATAGCCTTTTCCTTTCTGCCCTTCATCCTTAGCATTTTCCCTGATTTCTGTTGGTGCCCATCAGAATTCCTTTCTCTTCACTATTTCTTCTTCTGTTGTTTACTTCTTCTGATTCTTTATTACACCTTGTACCTCTTTCCTTAATTTGTCTTGCACATTGCATTGCCTTTATGTTTTCTAAAGTTGTTTGCCCAGCTTTGGATTTCAAATTTCCCCTGACTTCTTTAGTTTACTGCATAAAACACCCATTAGTTGACCCGTTGAGGCTCTCTTAATGTTCTGGAGTCTTTCCTTTGTCTGTATATTCTCCTTTAATTGTCCTTGTTTTCTCCCTAAGGTTGGATTTGTCCCTCTCATGCCACTTACATTGGGGCTTCTGCTGCTTTAATATATATTTAATGAGGGTGAGTACTAAGACATGGTTGAAAGTTTTTACCTTTCCTTAATCTCCAAATTGTCTGCCCATATGTCAGTCTCATACACATCAGAAACCAATCTTAACCGATTGTAACCTACTATATTGTCCTCCCTCCCGTTCTCATATGTGTATTGCTTCTGCTTTCCATGTTGGCTCTTTCAGATTTCAATCCAGTCTTCCTTCTCAATTGATCTTAAAAAATGCAGTCACATTTCTTTGCATTACATTTTGCATCACGCTGTGTGGTACCTCCATTGCCATGAAGCTTCTCCATATTTTTTAAATGTATTAAATTTAATTCTTATTCCTCCTCCTTGCTGTTTTTGACAAGTTTTATACTGTATTATTCACCATTTTTTCACTTTTACCTGCAGGTTTAATTTGGAATGCTAGATTTAGTTGGTTGTCTTTTGGAGCGTGGCCATTTCCTTTCTCTCAGTGCACACTGAGTATTTACTTCTAGCCACATACATTGGTAGAGTGACTGCGGTTCACAGAATGCATACCTGAGTTACTGGCAAGTCTTGTCAGATCTTTTTACTGTATCAGTGTCTCCAGATGCTTATGGATCGACTTTCATTATTTTGCATGTTATCTTGTCTTTCATGTACTCTGTGGTGTTGTCTTAACACAATTGATCAGATGTTGTCAGCCTTCATTTATTCTTTACCTTTGGGACACTGTTCCAATCCTCAGAACCAGCTCGGTCGTTACATAGCTCGTGCCAACCAAAAACCCTTGAGCTAAGACTCTACCCACAATACCCCTCTCCATATTACCTCAGATCTTGTTTGTCGCGGTCGCAAGATGAGTCAGCAGTTTACTCTTGCAGCTAAGTACAATTTTTTTGTGTTTTAATAGTTTAATCCAACCTATTTCTATATTTAGATATGTGTGTGTGTGTATGCACACACACATATATATATATATATATATATATATATATATATATATATATATATATATATACACACATATATACAATATTCTTTGTCTCTTCTACCCACTTTCTTGTGAGTAAGTGTATTTTATTTTCCCTGCCTTCCGGTATTCTGTCTGTACCATTGGAAATGTCTCTCCCTCCCTAACTCTGCCTCTTTAGGTAACGTTAACCTACCATTGTTGGTAGTTTTTTCTTTTCCTTCTGTCTGTGTTCTGTAAGTGTGCATGTGTTTGCCACCTGTTGACCCCTAGTTTTTTTTGGTGTCTGTCAATGTGACTGAGAAATCAAAAGGCACTACTGGCTTTAATCAGTGCAAAGATTGTGGACGGAAGATGCCCAACTGCAATGGGCATTCTTCCTCTGTATATTGTTTAGGCCCAGATCATCTCGATCAGGACTGTACTATCTGCCAGGCCTTGATTGAACAGAGAAATAAATTAATATTAAAAGGGGTAATTAAGTTCTCTTTGAAGGAGGCTTTATCCAAGGCTGACACACCCCCTCTAAATTTGACATTGGAACCAAGAAAAGTCACTTGGTCCCAACATCTCCTTTGGTACAGGTGGTGAAAAAACATAAGCCTTCTGCTCCCACCACTTCAGCGGAACTGAAGGCTAAGGTTCCGAGACTTTTGGAACAGACGGCATCCTCTGCACCATCTCCTATGGCACTACAGTCCTCATTGCCGGTCTCTTCAGTGTCCCGGTCGGTACAAACCTCTCCTGCTGCGCTTCCACAAACATTAGAATCTCCAATGGTGCTGAAATCAGGCATAATTTTCACACCCAGGAAAAAGTATTCATCCTCTATTGACCCCTTCATAGGGCAGCTTCCCAGACCTTTCCTTGAAAGACCAGAGTCCCCTTCAGGCTTATCTGTCCATTCTCCCAAGAGTCTTATCTAAGTTGATGTCATGAGGGTGGTGGATCAGCTTCTACTGGCCAAGGGGTCTTTCTGTCTCCTTCTAGACCCCTCTGGAGTTGGGATGTTTTCTCCCAGGACTCCACCAGATCTGCCTCTGATAACCTCCTTGGAGGGCTTAGTGCTTCCCACTCCAATCCCTCCGGTTCCAGCTGCTCTGGTGCCAACAGCCTTCCCCCCTTTGGTTCCAGGATCTGTCCTGACCTTTTCAGTTCCTTTGGGACTGACGGACTCTTGGGGCCGTGGCTCTGCTGTCGGGTCTGAAAGTTTTGTATCTGCTGCAGTTTTTTATTCAGAGTCCTTCACTCTCAGAACCTCAGCAGACATGGGCTCTTCCTTGGCTCCTGCTTGGGAGGTGGGTCTCTCAGAGGGGGGGGGTGTGACCTCGATTCTGAGGTTGTCCTCCTCGGTTCTGGGCTCCCATCCCTCTTCAGTGTGGCCTGCCTTCCAGGTAATGGAGAGGGCATTGGCCTCTGCAGATTCACAGCTGGCCTCTTCTCTGTCGGAGATGGGAGTTTTTTCCCAAGACTCCTTTCCCAGAGCTATCAGCGACCTCCACATCCGGACAGCAGGCACCTAGGCTGCAAGATCCCCCTGCACAGGACCCCTCTTCTTCAGAGTCTTCCTCAAAGATTCCCACTGAGGAGACACCCCCAGAAAAAGATGTGTAAGAGGGAACAATTAGATTCCCCAGAGGAATCCGTCACAGAAGACATGGACTTCGATGATGGGGAGGGTTCCACCTGGTCACGCCTGGAAGACATCTCCTTCGGAGACATTCTAGTGGTTCTGAAACAGAGGGGTAACTGGAAACCCAAAGACCCTAACTCTAAGGAGTCGGTGTACTTGCAAGCCTTTGGTGCTCACCCATCTACTTCTTGGGTGACTCCTCCTGCTGGCGATCTTATTAAATTGATTGCACAGCAGGCTTGGAAGGCTCCTGATTCCATGCAGCCAATTCCCCAGAGACCTGACAAAATATCTGCTCCAGAGGACCACCAGCATTGGGCAAAGGGGTTAGCAGTAGATGCTGTGGTGGTGGTGGTGGCCACCAAAAAGAAACTAGCTGAAGAGAGTTCCTCTGTTCATTCCTCTAACCAAGAGTCCAGGGTGATGGACAGATTTGGAAAGGGGGTGTACGCTTCATTGACTTTTGTGTTAAGGTCTTTGAATTTTATGGCACATTTCACTAGGCTCCAGAGGGATCTGATCAAGGAGTTATCAGATACCCTAGCAGGAGTGGTCTGAGGAGGTCCAGGATAAAGTGGCCTCCCAGCTAGCCACCCTGGAGTTTATTTTTAACTTGTCTATGAGGCTCATTGTGCATGCAGCTGAAGGGGGGGACCAGATGCGCTTGTGTGAGTTTGCAGAGCCATTCAAATCTTCTTCATCAATGCTCGCTTTGATGGATCTTTTTTTATTCTGCCCCAAACTCAAAGAAACTATAGCCAGGTGTGAGAAGGATAGAAAGACCCTATCTGCAGTGGACATATTTTTCTGCTCCCCAATGGTCCTACTGTAGGTATCAGAGGAGCAGGAAAATGTGGTTCAGAAAATCCCAAGGGTCTTTTTAGGACACATGGTGGAGGCTTCCCTCGGGGCAGAGAGGGGGAGCTCTAATGGAAGACACCGACCCCGAGGCAGAGGTGGCCCGCAAAATCAGGGTTCTAGAGATTCTTTCTCTGGAAAATCCTATCA
This sequence comes from Protopterus annectens, assembly GCF_019279795.1. Classification (NCBI taxonomy): domain Eukaryota; kingdom Metazoa; phylum Chordata; order Ceratodontiformes; family Protopteridae; genus Protopterus; species Protopterus annectens. The sequence goes on from NC_056736.1 coordinate 732,276,353, forward strand.
GCGCTCCTGAAAGGGGGCCCAATTGCTTACCTCTGGAAGCAGTCTGGGGGAAGATTTTCACTGCACTCGAGTCTGGCGACAAATAACTTCAGATGCTGCGGTGCAGAGGATCATTGACAGAGGTTACCATATTCCCTTCACTCTTTTTCCGAGATCAAAATGAAGGCTCCCCAATGTTCCACCCAGTCAGAGGAACCAAGCAGCTTTATAGATTCAAAAGCTGCTAGAAAAAAAGTCATCCAAGAAGTCCCACCAGACCAGATAGGATCCAGATTTTACTGGAGGTTCTTTTTGGTGAACAAAAAAGACAGGGGACTTGAGACCAATATTAGATCTCAGCCTTCTGAACAAGTTTGTTCAACAAGCAAAATTCCGGATGGTCACAGTTTAGTCTGTATTTCCCTTTCTAGAGGAAAACGATTGGATGTGCTCTATAGACATTAAGGACGTGTATTACCGCATAACAATGGACAAAAGCTCCAGAAGGTTCCTCCGCTTTCAGCTAGGAGCCAGTCATTTTCAGTTCAAGGTGCTGCCCTTTGGCCTTACCACAGCTCTCAGGGTGTTCACCAAATGTTTGGCAGCAGTAACAGCTCATTTGAGACTGCACGAATTCTGGGTGTTTCCTTATCTAGATGACTGGTTTATCACCACTCACACCAGGCATCTACTGCTTCAAGCAACAGATTTCATCCTATACCTGTCTGCCCTTCTGGACATGACCATGAATCACTCAAAATCTCAGCCAAGTGCCACTCAGGATCTGGAGTTAATAGGCGCTCGTCTGAATACCATCTCTTGTGTAGCGTCCCTTCCTCTTCACAGGCTGCAGAATATAAAATCCTAAGTACATGCCATTCTTTCCATCAACAAGGCTCCTGCACTTCTAGTCCTCCAAGCTTTAGGGTCCATGGCAGCGACCACTAACATAGTTCCACTGGCAAGATTTCACATTTTATTTTTTTTTTTATTTTACATTTGTTTACCAGGTAATGTCCGACTGGGCTGGGAGCCCGTTTTCAGTGGAGACCCAGGGAGAAAAGCTCCACAACATATACAATACAATTTAGGCAGTAGACTAAAAACAATATGAATCGATTCATATTAGTCAATTTCAACAGCACAGCATTTATAATATTTGACATTAGAGTGCATACAGTATATATGTACATAGTGTAAAAACTAGCTAATTGTTTACATGTGGAATTCAGATGAAATTAAAAAAAAAATACAGATTGAGTAAGAAATTGAAAAGCTAGAGTTTGTAAAGAGAATAAATTAGTGAGAAACATGTGGCTGCTACAATGGCTTAATGGCTTCTAGCATCCTAGTGGTCCATCCTAACCCATCTAATGATGTACCCAATTCTTATCACCAGTCACTGCAAGATGGACTTATCCTGGTGGATGGAATCCAAGAAAATTATTTTAGGCTGTCCCTTTGTCCCTCCTCAACCCAAGAACATAGTGACCATAGATGCCTCCCAGAGTGTGTGTGTGGGGGGGCATTATCTGGGAAGAACAGTCCAAGGCACTTGGTCCCCAATAGAGGCCACTTGCATATCAGTGTTCTGGAATTGAGGGCAGTGCTCTTAGCATTGCAAGCCTTTCAATCTGTCCTACCTCTAGGAATGATTGCAATTCAATCAGACAACATGTTGGTGGTCTGGTACATCAACAAGCAGGGCGGAACAAAATCTTACCTCCTGTGTCAAGAGCTCTGAGTGTGGCAATGGGCGATATACTCCAACCACTTTCTAATAGCAGTGCACATCTCGTGGAGCTCAAACATAATGGATAGACTGAGCAGATGCATTCTCTTGCCTCACGAGTGGCCTCTCAATCCCAGAGGGCAAAGGAGATTTTCCATTGCTGTGACCTCTTTGCATCACCCCAAAACAAGTGCAGCAGCTATTTTGCTCTAATTCCCCCTAAGGAGGAGTCCCCAAAAGATGCTGTCCTTCACGATTGGCCCTTGGGTTTACTCTAGGCCTTTCCTCCCTTCTCTCTGATTCCTGTCTTCTTAAAGAAAGCCAGCAGGTTGAGAAGTTAAGTGATCCTCATTGCACCCTTCTGGCCTCGACAAGTATGCTTTCCCTTTCTATGGCCTCATTTAATTCACCGTCTATGAATTCTGGACCCAGTTCTGGATCTTTTGTCTCACCACAGGGGCTGGTGCACCCCAACCTTCAGAACCTCGGGCTTGCAGCTTGGTTCCTCCAAGTCCATTAGTTGTCAGGCAGAAGAATTTATCTTCCCCAGTCCAAATTATTCTACTGGCTTCCCATAGACTTTCCACCAGGAAACTCTACCTAAGCAGGTAGAAAAGATTAATTTTCTGTTTGGGCGTATGATAATGGTCTTAACCCCTTTTTTTGCACTGGTTGAAAACATTTTGGAGTTTTTAGCTATGCTTTTCAGTCAGGGAGCTTCTGCTTCCATGATTAAGGTCCAACTATGTGCTATTTTTAATTTCCACAATGGCTTTGAAGACCATTCACTAATTTCTCATAGATTATGTAAAGTGTTCATGAACATGGACCAAAGCACCAAAGGCGGTGGTGGTGTCTCCATGTTCATAAAGGATATGCACACGTCCAGACTAGTAGCCCAGCATAACGCATCTGAGATACTTCATATACAACTAACATTGGGTAAGACGGTGATTCAGCTCATAGCCTGCTATAGGACCCCAACCATGTTCCAAGACTCGCTCCACGTTCCTAAGCACCATGGAAACGATTATGGTCCAACCCAACACTCTCATACTAGGTGACTTCAACTACCCATCCATCAACTGGGAAAACTACTCATGTACTAATACACTGGCCCAGCGCTTCCTGGAATTCATCAATTCCAATGCCCTGGACCAGCTCATTCTTACCCTCACTAGTGGAAGCAACATCCTTGACCTGGTTATTACAAACATGGGCAACTGTTGCTCTACACCAGTAGTCATTTCCTCCCTGGTTAGATCCGACCACAAACTAATTACCATGGAAATCCACATCTCACCCCCCCCCCCCCCGCAAAGGTAATTAGCATGCAAAACTTCTCCAAGCTGACTTTGGGCTCCTAAAAACAAAGGTGGTTAACTTCACGTCACCCATATCAATGGAAAATACATGCATGACTGCTGAATCATACACCAATGCACTGTACAAACACGTACATAAATGCATGGAACTAGCCGTACCCAACAGAATCAAGTTGCTCGCCTCCAAAAAACGGAAGCCAAACTGGTGGTTCCCCTGCCATTAATAAACTCTACAACAGAAGGAAGAAACTGTTGCAGAAAAAGGTGAAGTCCCAAGACTGGAAAAACTTCCTTATTAGCCTCAACAAAACGCACATTTCATTACCAACGGTTTTGCTTCCTGGAAGAAGGAGGTCATCATCTCTCTCTACTCTTCCCTCATTAGGTCTGTCATCGAGAATAATGCCCCATTTGGCATGTACCTCCATTAGACACATGTAACAGCTGGAAAGGCCACAAAAGTACCTCACAAAGAGGATCCTAGGCCTTAAACACTTGTCCTATATGGACATACTCAAAAAACTCCCAACTGTTCTCTGTCTCATATCGCCTACTTAGAGGCGATCTCTGCTTGACTTACAAAGCCATGTCTGACCCAGCTCTGTTAGAAATGCTACATCATCAGAGATACTTCAGGTGCAGCTAACATTGAGTAAGACAGCGATTCAGGTCGTAGCCTGTTATAAGGTCCCCAACCATGTCCTAAGACACTCACTCACTCCATGTTCCTAAGCACCCTGGAGAATATTAGGGTCCAACCTAACACTCTCATACTGGGCGACTTCAACTACTCCTCCATTAACTGGGAAAACTAGTCATGTACCAATACACTTGCCCAACGTTTCCTGGAATTCATTAATTCCATTGCCCTGGACCAGCTCATTCTTACCCCCACTAGAGGTAGCAACATCCTTGACCTGGTCATTACTAACATGGGCGACCATTGCTCTACACCAATAGTCAACTCCTGCCTGGTTAGATCCGACAACAAATTAATCACCTTGGAAATCCACATCCCACCCCCCCACCCCCCCGCAAAGATAACCACCATGAAAAACTTCTCCAAAGCTAACTTTGGGCTCCTAAGAACAGAAGTGGCTAACTTCATGGCATCCATGCAAATGGAGAATAGTTGCATGACCGCCAAATCATACACCAATGCAGTGTACAAACATGTACACAAATGTATGGATGTCACCATACCCAATAGAACCAAGATTCTTTCCTCCAAAAAAAGGAAGCCAATCTGGTGGTCTCCTGCCATAAACAAACTCTACAATAGAAGGAGGAAACTGATGCGGAATAAGGTCAAGTCCCAAGACTGGAAAAACTCCCTTATCAGCCTCAACAAAAAGTTGAGATCCCTCATCAAATCCTCTAAAGCTAGCTATGAAAACAGAATTGCAGCAGATAATAAAGACAACCAAAAGGCCTTCTATAATTATGTAAAGAACCTCCACGGCAATACCCAGATTTGCTCTGAGCTACTGCACAAAGGCACCTCCTATACTGAGCCAACAGATATTGCCAGTATACTGGCCGACAGATTCAATGCCAACTTTACCCCTCCCCCCCAAAGGACCGATCACAATACCAGTAGATGCCAGGCACCCAGTATTACTGCTGCACAGGTTAAAACAGCACTGTCCAAGGCCAAGAATACAGATTCTATGGCACCTGACAATATCCCTGGCTGTGTTCTACATGAATTACAGAGTGAGCTGACACCTCACCTGTGTGCTCTGTTCAGTCACAGCGTCACCTCAGGCTTTGTCCCTACTGAATGGTGCACTGCTATAGTCATCCCTCTCCACAAAGGAGGAGTAACTACAGACCCTAGGAACTATCGCCTCATTAGCCTGACATGTCTGATATGCAAAGCTATGGAACACATCATCATGGACCTAATAAACAAGGATATAGGGAATCTCCAAACTCTGGATCCCACACAGTTTGGTTTTGTGAAGGGTAGATCATGCCTACTCAACTTGATCGACTTCTTTGAGTCAGTCACCAGAGCTGTGGATGAAGGCAAAGTGGTTCATACAGCCAACCTTGATCTGGCCAAGGCCTTTGATACCATTCCCCACTCAGGAATCATAGAAAAACTCACTAAGCTAGGCATCAACCCCTGTATCACTAGGTGGGTTGCAAACTGGCTCACACACAGAATCCACAATGTGAAAGCAGCTAACTCCAAGTCAGACTGCCGACGAGTCACGAGTGGAGTCCCACAGGGATCGGTCCTGGCTCCTCTCCTGTTTGGTATCTACTTCTCAGAAGTCCAGGGCAATACGAAGGGACTCTGGCTGACAAAGTTCACAGACTATTGCAAGTTGGGAGCCATTATTAACTCCCCGAGTGATGACATCCTACAGAAAGGCCTCACTGAGACCGACTGGTGTCAGAACCATGGCCTTAAGTTCAGTGCCAAAAAATGTGTTGTCATCCCCTTTGGGGAAACCCAGTTCCCATGAACTACCACATCAATGGTAGTCCACTGAACACAGAAGACGTTATAAGAGATCTGGGAACACAGGTTGACAGCAACCTCTCTTTTGACCACCACACTGCCACTGTGGTCAGCAAGTCCTATGTGGCACATCTCATTACTAAGGGTTTTGCATCCAGGAAGAAAGAGGTCATTGTCTCCCTGTACTCTTCCCTCATTAGGCCAGTCATCGAGTACACTGCCCCATTTGGCACGTACCTCACTAGACACATGCAACAACTGGAGAGGCCACAAAAGTACCTCACAAAGAGGATCCTAGGCTTTAAAACACTTGTCCTTATATGGACAGACTCAAAAAAACTCTAACTATTCTGTCTCTCATATCGTCTACTTAGAGGCGATCTCTGCTTGGCTTAGAAAGCCATGTCTGACCCAGCTCTGTTATAAATGCTACATCTAAAGAAAGCCCAGTCCCTCTGCACCATACACTCCAGAGACCTCAACCTCATTACCACAATCAACAGAACGTGCTGGAGGGACAGGTTCATAGCCCAGAGACTGCCCATGCTATGGAATAGACTTCCCATACATGTCAAACAGAGCACCTCACTGGCCCTTCTCAAGAGAAATCTTGATGAGTGGATGGGAAATAGAAAATTCACCCTGGGGATCACTCCAGTGGCTGTACTCGACAGAGGCACTGGAAACTAAAGTCGGGTGGCACGATACCAGGGTAATCCTATGGGCTAGGCTTGTAAAGACTCCAGGGCCATTAGCCTAGTACACACCTATGAACCAACCAATCTTTTCTCCCTGAGTTGGTCACAAAATCTAATATTAATCAAACTATTGAGTTATCTATTTTTTTCCCAAATTTTCTAACACAGGTGAATATTACTTACATTTGCTGGACATTCACAGACAATTACATTTTTACCTCAGCAGGACTAAAGAAACTAGAAAATCGGACCAGTTATTTGTATCTTTCTCCAGTTCATCTCTGGGGAAATCTGTTTCAAAGGTTACCTTGTCAAAATGGCTGTATTACTTTCATATACAAGAAAAAGAATCTCAAATTATCAGCGCCAGTGAGAGCACACTACACTAGATCAATAACCACATCTGCTGTTTTCCATTCCAAGGCTTCCATGGATGAAATATGCAAAGCAGCAACCTAGGCTACTCTGCATACCTTTATCACTCTTTACATATTGGATCTGGTCTCCTGGGGAAGAGCATCCTTTGGCTCTATGGTTCTCAGGAATATCCTTCCATAAGGCCACCCAGGATCTAAAGTAGCTGGGGACTCTGTCCCAAAGGTAAAGGATACATAAAGATTGATAACATCAGATAAAGAAGTTATGTATTCACCATAATTTGTCGACCTTCATTTATCCTTTGCACCCCACCCTTCTTCCCCCTCCTATAGACTTTCTGGAGGATCAAACGCTTGTCCTGGTAACTTTATCAGGTTTGACCTTGGATATGGCTTCTTTAATTCCGTTTGCAAATTCCTTTCTTTCTGAGTAGCTGCAAAGTCAAGCTGAGATAATATGGAGAGGGATATTGTGGGTAGAGTCTTTGCTTGAGAGTTTTTGGCTGGTGCGAGGGATGTAACAACTGAGCTGGTTCCGAGGATCTGAACCATGTCCCAAAGGTAAAGTATAAATGAAGATTGACAACACAGGTAGAACATTATGGTGAGTACATAATTTTTTTTTATAATGTTCCATATAGTGTATATAAAAGTGTAGTTGGGAACAGTGTTATCTCAGATAGTCATGCTGTGTTTTCAGTGTAAAACCACAGCTAGAACATCAATGTTACTTGGAATACTGCAGCAGAAGATTTTTGCAACTAAAGCTTTAAAGAATCAATAGATAAATGTTTTGGATTAAGAATTTACACATATGATTCTTATGCACATTAGAACCAAGTTATTCTTTTTCTAGAAATCATGCTGCTGCAGAAAATCGTGGGCTGCATTTAAAATAAATGCCTTATGTGTCCACCATGTCTTCTGTACCTCTTGAAAGAAGTATAAGCTTTGGACCCATTTATGTCCATGAACTTCATTTCTGTGGCTCATGTAAGACTGTAGTGCCTTCTTGGTGGCAAATATGTTGGTGAGAGGGGGAAGTGAATTTCAGCCGGTATCTAGTATGGACTCTTCATTTTTCGGAAGAAGCAAAGCATAATTAATTTCTTATCTGGACCCCTGCCCTAGGACTGTTGTGGGTTTTACTTTAACTGGGTAATTAACTTACCAGCCTATTTATTTTTCATCTTTCCTTCTGAGATTCATCAAATATTCAGCATGACCCATAACAGCAAATCAAAACCAGAGCACAGCTAAGGAAGCGGAAGCTGTAGTGTGTGGATCATGGTGCATATCTACAGGCGGTGAGAATATATAAGGTACGCAGCGTAAGATTAACATGGAGGATGTTTTTAATGGGCAAGATCAATTACAGGAGCCGAAGCAGAATATACTAGTACACCCTGATATTTTAAACACATGTAAGGTGTTACTCTAATTCAACAACATGTTTGACACAAAGATTAAGGCAAGAGAAAGGTGATTGTATGATCGGGGGTGTTAAGAATTAGAGCACGGGTAAGATGTAAATGGATCCACTTGACAAATATCGCCACCCTTTACACACCAGAAGCAACTGTAGAAAATAAGGAAGAAAAAGGCTAAAGTATTACATGGACAAAAAGTGACTTTACCAAGACTAAAAGAGTTAGAAACCTGTCGATAGCTTCAGTAAAGACACAAGACACTAGGGAAGTGATTACAAAGCAGTAGATTGGGAAACCCCTGGTGTGGACAGTATAGTTGTGATAGAGAAATGACACACGGGGAAAGTGACTAAAATTTGTCATAAACTATTTAATGATATTTTAAGAGCTGGACCAATTCCTGCCTCCTGGCAACAGGCAATAATGGGAATACTGATCATATAAGCCTGTTTCAGTCATCAGCCATGATTAGAAGGTCTTTATTACAATTTTAGCTTAAAGACTGAATAAGATACTCAAAAGAGTTATAGAACAGGATCAGCGAGGAGTTAGAAGAGAGAGAGGAATTTGATCACATAAATAGAACCTTTCCAGTTCCAAAGGATGCTGAAAGCAAATAAATTCTTATATTGTTAATTACCCTGGATGCTGAGAAAGCATTTCACCAGATAAGTTGGGGACATTTAGAGGCTGTTTTATGAGAGCAAGGCATAGGTTCATTGAAGGTTATTCGGCTAATGGCCGTAGAGCCCATACAAGCCTAACCATATTTATCCCAAGTTGCCCCAGTTCTTGGTGGTTAGGTGGGTGAAGTTCATAGAGGTAATGGCCTGTGGTAGTTAATAATGACTTCCCCTATCCAGTAAGGACATGTGCGAGTGAATTTGTGGTCACCCATCCATTGATCTAGGTCGTCTTTGAAGAGGGTCGCAGAGTGGCTCTGTTTCTTGTAAACTGTAAGCTTGTTTCAGAAAAATGTCAGTCTCTGGGAGCTGTATCTATAGCATGACCTGGATAGGATAAGATCCCTGGAGTTGAGTGACCCTCCTGCAGTTTGATTTGCGAATGTGTAGCATTTCCAACAGGGCCAGGTCAGAGACTGACCTATAAGCCAGGTACAGGTCACTCCTTAGCAACCTGTAGGAGACAGAATACAGTGACAGGGCTTTCAGTCTCTCCACGCAAGACTTGTTTTGTGTACCCTGTAATTTCTTCATGAGAAACCCCTGTGGTCTCTCCAGTTGTTGCAGGTGTGTGGTGAGGTATATGCAAAAGGGAGCACTGTACTCAATTATTGGTCTGATGAGGGCCGAGTATAATGGAATTATAACATCCTTAGATATAGAGGCAATGTCTTTACTTATAAAATGTGCCATATAGAAGGATTTCTTTACTAGTATGGATACGTGGTGGTCAAAGTTCAGATTGCTGTCAACCTGAGTACCCAGATCATGTATGACTGGGTCTACACTTATGGGGGGTGCTGTCTACAGTGTAATTAGCAGGAATGTCAGCTTTCTCAAACGGAATAATAATGCATTTCTTTTTGCATTTAGCTCCAGTCAGTGGCTTTGGCACTAGTCATTTGTCTGCATAAACCCTGTCTGCAGTATATTAACATCATTGGGGGGACTCAGTGATTGTTCCCAATTTGCAGTCATCAGCAAACTTGGTCAGCCACAGGCTATCCAAGTTTGCCTGAACTTCTGATAAATAAATTCCATACTGTAAGGGGCTCAGCACAGAACCCTGTGGTATGCCACTGGTGATTAGTCGTGTGCTAGAGGTGAAGTCACCCATTTTGACAGTGTGTATCCTGTAGGTGAGTCAGTTAGCTATCCGTCTGGTAATGTAGGGGCTAATTCCCAGTTGGGAGAGTTTCTCTATAGTATCTGATTGGTGGATTATGTCAAATGCCTTGGCTGGGTCGAGATTGTTGGTATGCACTCTTTGCCTTGTCCAGGGCCTTGGTTACTTTCTCTAAGAAGTCAGCAGTGTTTAACAGGCATGATCTACCTTTAACGAGTCCGAACTGGGTTGGGTTCAGAGTTTGTTGATTACCTATGTCCTTGCTAGTAAGGTCCATAATGTTTCTTTCCATAGCCTTGCAGATGAGGCTAGTCAAGCTTATGGGCCTATAATTCCCATGGTTGGTTGATTCCCCTTTGTGCAGAGATATAAATGATTTTTAGAATATACAGGGGATCCACAACCATGATGAAATGTAATGGGAATCTGTCAATGAGACAGTGATGTCCACCTTTGAATTTATTGTTTAGACTTTGTGTGGCACCTCTTGCTATGGACATTTAGTATGTCAAATATCCAATTATACATAGGGAACTTCCTAGGAAAAGCTAGCAGTGTTTGCTGATGATGTAATTCTTCATATAACTTACCCTGAAAAAGATTTAGAGGCATTGATTAAAAAACTAGGATGTTATTTTGAGTTGGTGAGTTGAGATGCAAAACAAAAGTAGTTTGTATGAATTATGTTCCTGTGCATCAGCTAGTACAGAATTATCCATATCTTTGGGGACACTGACATATTTGGGGACTTATCTGAAAAGTGATCTAGATAGGGCAGCCACAGAGACGTGGCATGAAGCTGTAATAAAGATCATAGCTGAAATATGCAAGTAGAAGTTGATGTTTATAGATGGGGAAGGTACCATACAGGCAATCAAGATGTTTTTGATCCTCCTTATAATATATGTAGGTTAAGCATATTTGTATTAACTGGACAATAAGATTTAGCTAAAAAAAGGAGCTATAAACTTCTTTTGGAAAGGAGAAAAAGAAGGCATGCAATGGGGAACACTTGGTACTGCTACAGAGCAGGGAGTTTTAGAACTCCCAGATTTGAAGGGCAATTTTAAAGCTATCCAGATGGTCGATGTTAGGCACCCACAGAACCCGTAGATGCTGGAAGTCCCCAACTATCTCCCGTGAATAAGGGCCCCCATGCAACAGCCGTGGGTTTCTCCATGTCCTGTTTTCGTTCCTTGGCATCTCGTGAACATCACCACGCAATCACAAACTTTTTTCCGTTTTTGATTCATCTGTAAGCTGCACTCAATCAGGCCCACTTCAGTGAAGCAAGCAATAGGATTGGCTGTAGCATCCAGGCAAGTAAGATCACTGTCTTATCACCAACTGTGTTAAGGCACCATTGGTTGTATCAGAATAATGCTAATTCCAGGTGGTAGTTTTCTTTACATTGCAGTGAAAGGAGACTGAGGAGATGCATGGTATTTTGAGTTTGGTTTGCAGAAGAATGTTACCTGTGTCAGGCTGCAAGTACGTTTCAATATCTGTATGGCATGTGCAAATGTGGTTGTTCAAATTATTGCTGGGAGGTTTGGTAGCACATGGCTTTTTGCAGTGCAGAAGCATTGTCTGGCATATGCTGTGGTTTATGATGATGTAGCTCTGGCAGACTCTAGTTCAGGATTATGATGGGTGAGCAAGTTAACCTTCATTTGATATCCAGTACACTTCTGGCTTCATTAATCAGTTGGTTATATGAATTTTAGCAGGATTTGTGCATTGAGTTTTTCTAGCTGTCTGTATATATACGTGTATATAGCTAGATTTTGTGTATATATATATATATATGTGTGTGTGTGTGTGTGTGTGTGTGTGTGTGTGTGTGTGTGTATATATATATATATATATATATATATATATATATATATATATATATATATAATGGGTCTACTTGAAAGGATCGAAATTTCACAACATCGAACCTCTGATCAGTGAAGACCAGATGATCGAAGTTGTGAAATATCAAACATTGTGAATGGAAATCACCATAGAGTGCAGAATGGGAAATTTACCATTCTCTTCACTGTAGTGCGATCTCGGATATCGTATATTTAAGTAGCGGAGGTGTGGGGATGTGCCTGGAGGTCTTGTCCCCCTTGCAAAAACATGAAAGAAGACGTTTTCACCTGTTAGATTTTTTTTATGTTCGATATTTCACAACTTTGATCATCTGGTCTTCGATGATGAGAGGCTCAATGTGAAATTTCGATTGTTTGACGTAGACCTATATATGTGTGTATATATATATATATATATATATATATATATATATATATATATATATATATATATATATATATATATCTATGGGTCTGCTTCATAAGATCAACAGACCATTTGACCGACGTTCATTTGGTCGACAGTTCATTTGGTCGGCAACCAGTATTCAAGGCACTTAACAGGGATTTTCCCCCCTCCCCAATGTTGTACGACCCTGGAGTTGATATATATATAGTTAATTACAACAAAAACTACACATTTTAAACGAAAATAGGTGGGGGGCTTCATCCCCCCCACACACCCCTAACTATATATATATCAATGTGTATGTATATGTGCATCTAGTCATGAGCTGTGTTTAATCCAAGCACCACAAAAACATGCAGCAGGTGTGCAGGTGTGCAGGTGTGTGTGTGTGTGTGTGTGTGTGTGTGTGTGTGTCTCTGTAAAAAAAAAATCAACGATTTTATCTGTTCACGCACACAGTAATGCAGAGCACTTACATAACTCTTCTGTGCGTAACAGTTAAAAATGCAGTTACCAAGTAATTATGTTTCAGACAGTTGGAGCTTCTAGAAGTCTGATGGCTCCCACATGCCAAAATGCATAAATGGATTTTGACATGGAATTAGTGATAGCCTCTACCCTCAACCACACCAGTTCTAAAACCAGCCCTGCATAGATGTGTCTAGAAGGTTGTGTGGAGGGCTGGCGATTGTGCGTTCATTGTTCTTTAATTCTCATCACAGTCAAACCTTACAAGTATACTTCTGTTGGGGAAGGGCTCATTGTTTCTTTTACTTTTCTCACAGACATTAGAGGTGTACAAATAAAGTTAATATAGCTTGTGCAGGGACAGTGTGCTGTATATTTGCATAAAGTGGAATTCATTACTGTAGTCCTTATTTTTTTCCACTATTGTCTTGTCAGAATCTCACACCAGGCAAATGTAGCAGTGATCACCTTTGGGGTGAAGGGGTGAGGAGTGAGAAGGCATGCTAACTATATATATATATATATATATATATATATATATATATATATATATATAATATGAAAGCAGTCACTTAAGATACATGACCATGATCATCTGAACTTCTGCTTTTATCCCAGTCTAACATCAGAGGTGTCACTCATCCTGTGTTATGATTCAAGACAAACAGGCAGGGTAGTTCGTTTGTATGCTGTATTATAAAGAAACACATCAGAATGGAAAGCAGCAGCATAAAATATAAACAAACTGATTAAGTGACATACCATTATATTACATGCATGTTTACATCTCAACAGAGATCAACAAAATGGCAGTCTGGTTTGCGCATGCTCCATATTTATACACATGTGCAAGCCCATGGAAAGCTTCTTAAAGGTATACATACACACACTGATCTACATCCTACCTCTTTAGTGAATTGCCCACAATAAAATGACATCTGAAAAATTCATGCAATTATACAAACACCGAGAAATAAACACAGCGTTCATGTCCAAGTCACCGTGTATCTGGAACATGGTCTGGAAATGCGACCTGATCTAGTGATATAGCAGTTAGAACTGGGTTTAGCAACAGGGACAGACATTGGTGAACAAGCTGTTTCAGGAGTTTTGGGAATTTTCTGAGCAACAGGGATATTTGTTGGAATGTTAACTGGAACACTGAATAATTCACTCTGAGATGAAGTCTTTTTCACAGGCAAGATGCTGCAGTACAGGCTCAGACACCATTACCAAATGTTTCTGATTCTGCCTAAATTCAACTCCTTGTGATTCCACAGTGTGTGATCTCCGCTGTGGACATGCCCTTTTCACAACTCCAATCCAATCAAAACATTTGGATGTCTGCATCCTTGCTATCATCTCTTCTCGTAATGGATGGAGCCATTTGCTCAACTTATCATAATAAGACCTCTGGGACAAATGTATTTTCATGAGTTGAGCTGTCACTGTTTTGTTGTTCTTAGCACAGGGAACCAACAGATTGCTACTGATTGGTAATGTGATTCTGGTCTGTCTCGACAAAAGCCTTTATGCAGGTGAACCAAGATGTTTATCACAAGGAGTAATTCTGAGATTCAGGAGATTCAGATAAACATTGCTGTTGTCTCAGTTTGAGTTCTCTAATAACTGTTTCACACTTTGAACTGCACATTCTGCCAAACCATGTGACTGTGGGTACTCAGGACTACTTGTAACATGGATAAAGTCCCACTCTTCAGTTAATCTCTTGAACTGCTGGCTTGTAAACTGCGCACTGTTGTCAGAAATAACTTTGTGCTGACTACCACGGACTGCAAAATGATACTTCAACTTAGTAATGACAGTACTGGACGCTAGATTAGGAAGTAGGTCAATCTTGAACCAATTTGAATAAGAGTCAACTAACACCAACTAATGTTGACCATTCCATTCGAAAATGTCTGTACCTACTGTCGACCAAGGAAGTTCAGGAATCTGGTGTAGGTGAAGTGGTTCTTTTTGTTGATGTGGCCGAGTACTATTACATACAGAACAAGATGAAAGTACCCTCTCTGTATCTTTTGACACAGAAGGCCAAAATACTAGTCCTCTTGCCCTTCTTTTGGTAGAATCAGTTCCTGTGTGGCTACGATGCATGATTGTAATATACTCTTGTTGCAAAGATTTTGGAACAATCACTTTAGGACCTCTCATGATAATAGCATTGTCAAACAAAATCTCATCTCTGTAAGGAAAATAAGGTTCCAGGTCTACTGGTAAATAAGATTGCTTTGACAGCCATCCTTGACTGATAAAGTGGTTGAGCATCTGAAGAATTGGATCTGAGACTGTGTGACTTCTAAGCTCATGGAGATGTGTGGAAGAAAAATTTCTCACTTCCGTGACTTCAAAATAGTTTCTCATTTTCATGCTGTTCAGTGGTATTTATGGATGATCTGGATAAAGTATCAGCAAGATAAAAACATTTGCCTTTTGTGTAGACAAGATTGAAATTATACTTTTGCAATTTCAGTATCATGTGTTGTAATCTGGCAGGAGCTGTGTGCATAGGCTTTCTCAAAATAGTGACTAAGAGGGTGGTGATCTATTTCGATTTGAATAGGTCAGCCATAAATGTATAGTGGAACTTTGAACATGCAAACACAATAATAGAGTTCTGGACGCATAGGCTACTGGTCTACCTTCTTGAAGAATGACTGCACCAAGACCAAATTTCGAAGCATCACAAGAAAGAGTTACTTGATGGACTGGCAATTCTCTGTTTCAGGACATCAGATGCTATTTGGTGGTGGTCTAACCAGGACCAGGATTACATCTTTGCATGTCAACTCTTTAAGCAGTGCTGAAAGTTGGCTCAAGTCTGGAATGAACTTGCCGAGGTAGTTAACTATGCCAAGAAAACACTGTAGGGCTTGAACATTGTCTCGAGCTAGCATCTCAAGAATTCCTGTTTGCTTGGAAGGATCTAGTCATAAGCCTGAACTGGTAAACAAATGACCAACATAAGTAACTTCTCATAGGTGAATTTGGACTTCTGAGGATTCAGCTTAAGATTTACTTCACGTGCTCTTTCCAGAACTTTCTCGAGATTTCTGTCATGCTCTGCTTCACCATTACCTCCTACTAGAATATCATCTACATGGCACTCTGGAAGACTTCACTGGCAAAGTTTATCCCAAATGGCATTCTCAAAAATCTGTACCTGCCAAAAGGAATACTGAAAGTGGTTAGCAATGAAGATTTTCAGTCAAGCAAAATTTGCCAAAATGAACTATTTGCATCCAAAACAGAAATAAAAAACAGTGGCATTTGGCATAAAAGCAGTGACTTATTCGACTTTATGTATTGGATGATGAGATATTTTCAGTGCTTTGTTCAAATCTTGTGGATTATTACATATTCTGATACCATCTGAGCTTTTCTTATGAGCTACTACCATGGAAGATACCATTCAGTTGGTTAATCAACTGGACAAATTGAACATTGCTGCACCATTTTATCTAGCTCAGCTTTGACTCTGGTCTCTGCATAGCTACTGTAACTTTCTGGACTGATCTGACTTCAGGGTCTAACTTCATGGGGTACACAACTGGGAGTTTGCCTAGTTTGTCTTCAAAAAGATCAACATAGGTAGAGAAAATAGATTGGGCGAAATTAGAACAGTAGTCATTCAAGCTTACATGGTGGACTTCCTTGGTAAATGAAAGTAGTCCCAATTTCAAACCGTCTCTGAGGCCTAATAATGACTGTGCATGTGCTTTGACTACTTAAAATTGCAAGTCATAGCTGTTCCCAGTAGAGTAACATGAAGGCACTACTGAACCTTCAGTTTGAATTTCTTCACCACCATAAGCAACAAGCTTCATACACTTTGCCAAATCAAGCTTCTTACCAGCACGTACTCTAGAAAATGTTTCTGCTGACATAACATTGCACTTTGAACCTGTGTTAACTTTAAACTCTGTGGGTCTTCCATTTATCCAAACAGTACAATTATTTGCCCATAAATCTACTGCAGTGACTGTTTCATTAAGCACAGACAACACCCATCAACATAAAATGTAGGGTCACAGCTTTTTAATTGATCAACCTTGTCTCTTTGAATGTTCTTTTTTAATAAAATAATGTGCCTGTTTCGATTTACAAAATATTTGGAAATGGTTCCACTTTTTACAACTGTGGCATTGCTGACCAAAACCCAAGCACTTTTCTCTTGTAGAGACATGATTACCACCACAGTTACGACAGTTGAATATGAGGCTAGGTGAGGGAACATGCTTTGAGTTTGCTGACATCCTTGTGCTTCACTGAGACTGTGCATGCTTTGGAATTTGCTAGAAAGTTATAGGGTTTACCAGGGTTTGTTATAGGACTCAGTTGCTGCCTTGTGCGTGGGCCTGTTTCTTTTTAACCATGTGCTGCATACTGACAACATTAGCTTTAGAAAACACTGGAAGCATGCATATCTCATTTGTAAGCATATTTGTGTGCTTTTCTGTGAGCTCATATATCTGACAAATCTCAATGGCCTTATTCAAAGTTAAATCACTGTCACGAAGCAAAATCTTTAATATCACACACAAGCCTGTCTTTTATCAATTCTCTCTTAAGTCACCAAATCTGCACGTTTTAGCCTTATTTCTCAAGTCAGTTATATATGCTGCAAAAAGTTTCACCAGGCTTTTGATCCCTTGTGTAAAATAAATGCCTTTCCATTGTAACATTCATTTGGGGGCTACACATTTTTCTAAATTTACATTTTAAGCACTCTGGGTCTTACCTTGTTTCAGCCAGTACCACTGTATATTGGTTTTCCTCCTCTCCTGCAAACATAGCAGGTGCATACACAAATGAATGGCTTTCTCTGGCTTCTGAACCAGATAAATTAAGCAGAATAAATGTCTTTGTACGTGCATCTTTATCAGAAAATGGTGCTTGTAGGATAATGTTGTATTCTTGCTCAGTGGCCACGTCAACAGCTTTTTCTAATAGACTGCCTATTGATGGTACTTGTGCTGCAGCAACTTGGTCAGCAGTTCACACTTCTATATTTCACTGCAGACTTCCTTTGGTTCCACCATCCTCGGGAATGTCCTTCCTTGCAACCATCCATGTATGACAGCTTTGGAACCTATCCAGTAGTTGAGTTGGATAAAAATAGACAATATCGGATATGAAAGTTGTGTACTCAACATAACAATAGATCCATGTTGTCTGATTTTCATCTGGTTAAATCTCTGTCTCTCCTGCCCCCTTCCAAATTGACACAGATGGGCTTCTGATAACTAGGTAGTTACCTGGCCCACCCTGTCTTTCACCAGTTCTACCTGACTATCTTCCATTCATATGCTTTTTACCTGTATGCTAGGTTTAGTCTTGAATACAGTTACTATAAATTATTTTAGTGAGGCAAACTTGATCTGAGGTGATAAGGTGGAGTGGAGGGAATTATGGGTAGGGAAGGATTCAGAGCCTTGGAACCAAGAAGCTTCAGAGTCTGTGCAGAGATTCAACAACCCATGGTTGAACCAGACAAAAATTAGATCCGTGTTGTCTATCATTATGGCAAGTACATAACTTTCGTATCATGACTTTTGAGCAAATCTTAGACTGGGGTAAACTGAGTCACACAATAGGAGGTCTGTTGCCTCAGGGATTTAATAGAGTGAGGGCAGTTATTTCAAGCAATTGAAAATGTAGAAGTACACAACATAGATACTGTATCACACATGCACTCAGGTCACTCAGGAACAAGTACTATTATGACTCAGTCTTAGTTCATGTTGGTGAACGACTTGAGACATACCTTACTGGACTATATGAAGAGAGACATGAGCACTCAGGGTTGGGAGGGTGGCCTAATGGTTAAGGTGTTTGCCCTAGGCTTAAAATGGCTCACAAGGGCAGTTAGCCTAGTACTAACCTATGAACTATGAACTTAAGAGACATGAGCACTCTGAATATCTGTCTCAGGCAGGTATGTCCCTAGCCTTGAGCAGCATTTTACCCTCACCTGGAATGATGCCACAATATGAAAAAAAAATTATTGACTTTATTAATTGGCTTAGTTTCTGGTGTCATTCAAGGTGGATCCAGTTTCTGTCAGCTTGGGAAGACATGGTTGATAGAACTCACTGCTTTGCCAGAGATGGTCTGCACCTCGCACCACTGGGCTTTCAGCTTCTGGTTAAGGCTCTTGCCTTCTCCATAGTGCCTTTTTTAGACAAGGTCTCAAAAACAAAACTTCCAATGTGAAATATACAGCACAAATAAAATAAGGGTTATGCTGCAGAACGCTATGAGTGTAAACCAAAAGCTGGAAGCATTCCTTTCCTTGGATTATGTAGATATTTGTGCAGTCACAGAAACCTGGTTCAGGGCCACAGAGAGTACCCTGACCTTGCAAGGCTACAATGCCTTCCACACCTTCAGACCACAAAATGAAAGTGTGAGAACTGAAAGTGGTAAGGTGTCTATCTACATTAAAGATAAATACTCTTCCAGATTGGTTAGACAAGATAACTCTGTGGAGCTGCTCCAAGTTCAGATTACCATGGGTAAGATCCCCCTTCAAGTTATTGCTAGTTAAAGGTCCCCACTCCATGAACCAAGATGCTCATGCAGCTTATTTGGCTTTACTTGAGTCAATCAAAGTACAACCTAACACTTGTCATGGAGGATTTTAACTATCCTACCATCATCTGGGAAGCATATGAGCCCCCGCTTACTTGCACAAAAGTTCCTTGACTTTAACTCAAATGCCCTGGAACAAATTGTACAAAATCCTATAAGGGACTCAAATATTATTGGCCTAGTTCTCACCAACATGAGAGACTGTTGAGCTACCATAAGTGTAGGACCCTCGTTAATAAAATCTGATCATAAGTCAGTCACTTTTGAAGTAGCAGTAACTCCAGAACCCATTAGAGGTGAAGTCAGATTAAAAAACTTCACAAAGCCAACCATATCCTCCTAGGGGTTGGCATAAATTATTTCCAAGCCCCAGTCCCCACAGATGGTCTTGGCAACTGTACTAAAGTATATTCTGATGCCCTGTACCAACACTTATACAAATGTATAAACTCTGCTGTGCTAGATAGGACCAAAGTAAGAGTCTCAAGAAAAAACAATCCACCCTGGTAGACATCTCGCATAAATAAACTATACAAAAAGCGCAAGAAGCTGTCTAAATTACCAAAGGGAGGTCCCAACACTGGAAAAGTACCCTCCTAAGCCCAAGTAAACAAATAAGACAACTGGTAAAATCCTCTAAGGGCAACTTTGAGATAAATTTAGCAAAAACAGCTAAGGATAACCATAAGGCTTTTTTAGCTACATCCATTGCCTAAATGGGTAGGACCCAGACGCGTGCTGAACTAGTGACAAATGATATCACACACACTGATCCTGCAGAAATTGCTAACCTACTAGCAGACAGGTTTGGCAAAAATTTCTCCCCTTTATCTCCTCCAAACATATCACAAACCATACCTTCAACAAGTCCCCTGCCCTAAATATCTAAAGAGCAGGTCATCAAAGCTCTGTCTAATGCAAAAATACAGCCTCTATTGGTCCGGATAGCATCCCAGGCTGCATTCTAAACAAACTAAAACAGGAATTAGCAACCCCCTTAGGCACCCTATTTAACCACAGCCTGATTAGAGGATTTGACCCAGCTGAATGGAAAACCACGCCCTCCACAAGGGCAGCTCAGCAACACATCCAGGGAATTAATAGACCCATAAGCCTGACTAACCTAATCTGCAAGGTCATGGAACGTATCATCATGGACATCATAAATAAAAATATAGGTGACTTCCAAACCCTTGATCTAACTCAGTTCTGGTTTGTAAAGTGTCTAGTATGCCTGTTGAACCTAGTAGACTTCTTCAAAAATGTGACCAGGGCCATAGATTATCTGGACTTGAGGGCCTTTGACACAATCCCCCATACAGGCATTATTGACAAACTCGCCCACCTAAATGTCAACCCTTTTGTTGTTAGGTGGGTCAGAAATTGGCTCACTAACCGTACATATGCTATCAAACTGGGTGACTCCACCTCAACCAGCAGACCTGTCACCAGTGGGGTTCCACAAAGGTCAGTACTGGTTCCCCTTTTGTTTGGTATTTACTTCTCAGAAGTTCAGGCCAAAACAAAGGGGATGTGGCTGACCAAGTTTGCGGATGACTGCAAACTTGGAGCGATCGTTGACTCCCCATATGATGTCATTGTTCTCCAAGAGGGACTTCCACAGAACAACAGTTGGTGCCAAAGCCATGAACTCAAAGTAAATGCAAAAAAATGCATCATCATCCCCTTCGGTAAAAGCAATGTCCCTACTAACTATCAAATAAACTATACCTTAAGTATGAATGCTGCAGTGAGGGATTTGTGCATATAAATAGACTGTGACCTAAACTTTGACCACCATGAGTCCACTGTAGTAAGAAAGGCATTCTACATCACAAATTTGATTAGCAAAAGCATAGCCTCAAGAGTAAACAGGTTATAATCCCCCTATACTCATCCCTTATAATGCTCATAATAGAGTGAAACACCCCCTTTGGTGTGTACAGTACCAGGCACCTGCAGCAGTTGGAGAGACCCCAGAGATTTTTTATTAAGAAGATCCAGGGCCCTTCAGCACATGCCTTTCACAGACTGACTGAAGTCTTTGTCACTGTACTCAGTAGCATGTAGGCTGGGTAGGGGAGACTTGTGCCTGACTTACAGAGCAATCTCTGACCCCATCCTGATGAAGTTGCTGCACATCCATAAGTCAAATTGGACTAGAATTACCCACTCCAGTGACCAAATTCTGGCTTGTGATTTAAATAGGACATGCTGGGAGACACAAATTTATCTCACAGAGGTTGTCACTTCTCTGAAATAGGCTACCAATTCATGTTAAGCAGAGCACATCTATGACTCTGTTCAAAAGGAGCCTGGATGAAGGGATGGGAAACTGCAAATTTTTGCTGGGAATAGCTCCCACGTCCTTCTTGGATATGGGCAGTCATTACTAATAATAATCTTAGATATTGACTAGACCTTTTGTAGTGAATTATAATGGGTGTAATAGGCTAACCAACCCTCGTGTCAATAGCCTAATAACCTGCTATGAACCTATGAACCTGTGAACTAGTAACATGGAAATTGAATTAAGATATGCATAGAAGCCAGGGCATCATAACCTGAGAGGGAATGAGAAACTAAACTATTTGGGATTAACTAAAGAATTGAAGGAAACTACCAGGTGTATTGACCCTTTTAATAAAAACCGTCCCTAGTGGTGTTGCAGACAAAGGTTTGGGTCTCAGATGTGAAGTTATATGTAGATGTAGTATAACTACAGGAAAGCTATGGTATTAAAATCTATGTAAGTTGGAGAGTGAGACTTCAAAAATCTCTGGGAGAAGAAGACTGGAATGAGATTTTTGTCCCTAAATATGCCACTAATTCTAGAAAGTTTAGAATTTTCACCTAGAAATGTCTACACTGATAGACTTGCACACCTAATAAACTCAGTACATTTTTCCCACAAACTGGTAATTTATACTGGAGGTATGATAAAACTCAGATACTTGGGAACATATTTTTTGGCAGTGTGAGGCATTATAGCAATTTAAAAAACACTTTGAGGGAATTGCAACAGAAATACGTGGTTAGGATGTAACTTTTACTGGGGAATTTTTTCCCACCAAGTTGGGGAAAAATGAAAAAAAAATACATTAAGAAATGAATTTTCTTGCTTATTGTTGTAGCTAAGAAGGTAATTACAATAAAATGGAAAGGAAAAGAAAAGCTGAATCTGCAGGAGGTAAAGGAAGTAACGGAAATGAAAGGGAAGGCTAAACAAGTCATAAAGCTTGTTCAAGAAGCAATACAAACCGATAGGCAGGGATACAGGAACTCATTTAAGGGGATATAAGGGCTGAGCTGAATTGAAATGCCACATAATATGGCAACTAGTAAAACTGAGGAAGGTTCTGCGTGTTCTTTAAGAATAGCTGCTTAGCGTAAGACCTATATATAGTTAAATATATAGGAGTAGTTTGTGGGTGCATTGCCAGATTTAGTCTACAGAAATTGTTATACTTCTCATGTGTGGAAATGGTAAGGATTACCAACATATAACCATATAAGTTTCACTTACGCAGCTATTCTAGCTATGAATAAAAGTTGATTTCTCTAATCAAGTTTAACGCATCAAAAATACCTGTAAAAGATGTGAACTTTTTTTTTATTTATAGAAGTACTTAATCTTCAACAAGTATTAAAAATAAAAATATTTTTGATACTTGTTGAAGACTGATTTTAGATGTTGACTCTGCAAACAATAGTTAGTTTGCAAGACTTGGTTTTTGGCTCTTTCACCCAAATAAAGAAAGAATTAAGTGCTAAAAATATGCTTGTTTGAGTTAAATGGGGCTAGACACCAAGATGAACTATAATGTGCATGAAGTTTGAATTGGTATACAATAGAAGTTGTTTAATTAAAAAATAAAAAATAAAATGGCACAATGAAAGTAAAGACTAACGGTTTAGAAATGTTGATATATGCACAAAGATTAAAGAGATATGTTGTACTATTTTCTAAATGTAATAAATTTAGTAAATGAAAAAAATATTTGATTCATTTTCTACCAAGAATATGGGTTCCATAGCGTCTTTAAAGTAATACAAGTTGGGTTGAGGTAAGGTCACCTTATGAGTAAGAAGGGTGCATTAGTACCTGCAAGGTTTCATATTTTCAGCTGCCCAAGGCCTGTTTTAGTCCTTTTGGTTGAGGAAGATCAGCTGTATTAATTCAGATCCATCATTTTTGTGGTAGATACATAATTTTTGTATATATTAGCAACATTTTTCTTTGTTTCCACTATGTATTTTTCTTTTGTAAACATAAGCTGTGAAATGTATGCAAGATTAACAGGGTGTATAGCATGTGTTGTTGTTTTTCAAGCTGTCTTCATTCCTGACTGATGTCTTTGCTACTCATAAATGTTTACATTTGTATATCAAAATAAACTCTTTCTGCTTATTGTAAGATTTGATCTTCTGAACTGCATCAGAAACTGGTTTTCTTGTGATCAATCTACAACCTCAGCTAACAAGCAAGACATAAATGTGGTACTTTATTTATTATTTGGTTGTTAACCGGCTAAGTGGACTAGTTATTTGACCCTTTTCATTCATTACCTGGGCTCAATAAAAAACACAGGTCTATAGTAATTCAGTACAATAATGTGATGCAAGCATTGGTTATGCAGACAGTAGCATCATGGTACAAAGAAATGACACAAGCATTGGTTATGCAGACAGTAGCATCATGGTACAAAGAAATGACACAAGCATTGGTTATGCCCTACAGTAGCATCATGGTACAAAGAAATGACACAAGGGTTGGTTATGCAGACAGTAACATCATGGTACAAAGAAATGACACAAGTGTTGGTTATGCAGACAGTAGCATCATGGTACAAAGAAATGACACAAGCGTTGGTTATGCAGACAGTAGCATTATGGTACAAAGAAATGACACAAGCGTTGGTTACGCAGACAATAGCATCATAGTACAAAGAAATGACAGAAACGTTGGTTATGCAGACAGCATCATGGTACAAAGAAATGACACAAGCATTGGTTATGCAGGCAGTAGCATCATGGTACAAAGAAATGACACAAACGTTGGTTATGCAGACAGTAGCATCATGGTACAAAGAAATGACACAAGCATTGGGTATGCCTACAGTAGCATCATGGTACAAAGAAATGACACAAGCGTTGGTTATGCAGACAGTAGCATCATGGTACAAAGAAATGACACAAGCATTGGTTATGCAGACAGTAGCATCATGGTACAAAGAAATGACACAAGCATTGGCTAAGCAGACAGTAGCATCATGGTACAAAGAAATGACACAAGCATTGGTTATGCAGACAGTAGCATCATGGTACAAAGAAATGACACAAGCGTTGGTTACGCAGACAATAGCATCATAGTACAAAGAAATGACACAAGCGTTGGTTATGCAGACAGTAGCATCATGGTACAAAGAAATGACACAAGCGTTGGTTATGCAGACAGTAGCATCATGGTACAAAGAAATGACACAAGCGTTGGTTATGCAGACAGAAGCATCATGGTACAAAGAAAGGACACAAGTGTTGGTTAAGCATTCAGGACACGGTACATTTGTGAGTTATGTGAAATGCAACTAGCATGTGTCAACAACCATAGTATGTATCATATTACATTACAGAAGAGATATAATAATGAGCACATTTTTACACAGAATGCCTATTTATATAAGTGCTGTAATGCTTATGTATACAGCATGTTACAGTATGTGATAGTGTACAACATTGTATTGTACTTGTATTGCTATATCTTGGATGAATTCAGCCATTGTCAGTTTGCCCATTGTCTATGTTAACAAACAAAACACTAAGGTCTGGGTATAACTTGTGGTATTGTGTATAATTTAGAAATCAGTTCACTAGAGACTGGAAAGAAGCTAACCAATAGCTGATATTTGTGAACCATTATTACTGCTAATGAATACCTTTAAGTATGGATGACACTTTTAGAAAAGTAAATTGTCACATGTTTGTTTTGGTTCTTTTCTTTTAGTTGATGGTGTATGTTGTATAGCTAGCAAAGCTGGAAAGGAGCTGGCACCGCATGTGAAAAAGCATGGAAGTAAATTAGTTCCTGACTCTATCAAAAAAGACAAAGATGGAAAATCCACATTCGATGGTGCCCTAGCAGTAGCAGCAAGTGGTGTTCAGGGTAAGAACCAGCATGCAGGAAGTAATTACACTTGTGCTGTTATTAAGAAATGATGGCTTAATCAAATACTTGTTTAAAACACTGTTTTATAATATATGCTACTTACCTTAAACATGGTCCGTTTGTAATTTACAAACATAACAGTAGGCCTTTGATTCATTAAGACTACCTGAGTGTTGCAGCTTACCCTGTGTTCATAGGTTCATAGGTAGGTACTAGGCTATTGGCCCTAGGGCCTATACAAGCCTAGCCAAAAAGGTGCCCTGGCTTTCGCCACCCAAGGAAATGATTTCCCTGTGCCCCTGTCAAGCAGAACCACAGAATTGATCCCTGGGGTGAATTTCCTATTACCCTTCCAATCATTAGTGTAATAGCTCTTCCTTTTCAACACCTTTTTTTTTTTTCCAACTCCTAGAGTGACCTTTATATTTTCCTGTAGAGGTGCACCCCTCTAGCTCCCTCAGTGCTGTGCTTTGGAATCCTTACCATCATTTTCTTAAGTAGCTGTGCAGGGAGCAGCATTGTCACCTCACAGCAAGAGTTTTCCCCAATTTTGTTCTTGGTGGGGTGCCGTCTGTACAGAATCTGCACATCCTTCCTCTGTGTGGGTTTATGCCTTGTGCTCCATTTTACTCCTACATCCCGAAGACGTGATAGGTTGATAGGTGATTCTAAACTGTCATTAGCTGGGCGGAGGTGTCAGAGTAATACAGAGGAGATGCCTAGAAATCTATTTATTTTCCCTAGTAAACCTTGTAGATGGTGTTGGCTGTTCATGGGGTCACTATAAAGGTCAGATGTGACTTAACAGCACTGGATAGATGGCATATTTGTTTGCTTTTTCCTTAGTAAACCGGGAAAGTAGGCTGACCCTTGGGCTCATTGCAACCATGATCTAAGGCATATACAAGACTGTATTATTATATGTAAACAATTTAGAGCACCCACTGCATCAGTTTGTTCTTGGGACTTGGAAAGAACTGGAGTATCTAGATAAACCCCATGCAAACATGAGGACAGCATATAGACTCCAAACAGATAGTGTGTGGAAGTGAGCCTTGAACCTTGAGCACCAGAACTTTGAGCCAGATATCTTACCACTGAGGCAACATTTTGCCCAGATAAACATCTTAAGTCTACATCCCTCAATTTGCCATTAAACTTACGAGATTTCAGAAAAAAATGAAATCATGACTTTTGAAACATAATATATACAGTTCCTTCAGAGATGACAAGCTAATTATGTCAGTATTATACTGCTTCCAGCATTTTCTTTTTAAGCGTTACACTTTATACTTCATAATTTTAAACTGTGGAATTTTGTTTTTTGATATCGCATTAGGATGTCAGTGTATATATTGTAAATACTGTGTATGTAGTATACATACATTGTAAACATTTTGTAATTGTAATTTGATTTCTTTTGCATATATCAGGCATTGTGGAGGTGTTGTAGCTACATGATTGATCCACCTTTTATGATATGTTATTGGCTTCCACTACATTTTTCTTGTACTGGATTGGGTCAACTAACGGAGGTGTGGTTTTACAATACAAGTTATTCAAAGGTTTTGATGATGTCTCTGATGACAAAAGTACTTAACTGTAGATGTTATGTGATCCTATCTCGCCTACATTCTGACTGATGGGTTCGGAGCCGATCCCTCGGCTCCGACTCGGCACGCTTATGCCAAAGAGCGAAGTCTCTTATTGGCTGAGCTTACTATATCCCAGGATGCACCACTACCAGTCCCCCAGATCTCGTTTGCCGCTAACTAGCAAAGACGTGGTCTCGAGCTGGCTGAGCTAAGTAGTGTTTTTCACTAACTTTTTCTGTCAGAAATTTTCTATTTCTTAAACAAAAAGCTGTTTTAACAGCTATAGGGTACTTTTGTGTGTGATTGGTGATTTTTTTCTGAAGTGTGTCTCTTTTTTCTCTGTAATAGACTTACTGATTTGTGGCTATAATGTCTCAGGCACCTAGGCCTTCGGGCTTTAAATAGTGCACTAAGTGTAATTTTAAGATGTCAATCACAGATGACCACTCTCTCTGTGTATATTGTTTGGGCGCCAAACATTTGCAAGAGTCCTGCAGCGTATGTCACGCGTTTTCCTCCAGGGTCCTCCAAGAGAGGAAAAATAAACTTATTTTGAAAGGCCTTATAAAACCCTCTTTTGAAGAGGCATTAGCATCCTCTCCTTCTCCTGCTAAAAGAAAGGTCGGCTGCCGGCCAGTCCGTCGGACCCGACCGCCAAAGACATAGGCAGGCTTCTCCTTCGGCTCCACGGACTTCGGAGCCGAGGGTGAACGGTCTGCCTCGATGCCTCCAGTCTCGACTCCTCTGGGTTCTGGAGCCGATGGCTGGAGCATCGAGGCGGAGTCACCTTCATCGGCTCCACTGATCTCGGAGCCGATGAAGGTTATCCGCTCAGACACTTCCTCCTCGGCGCCCGAAGTCCTCTCGGCACCGATGGAAATTGGTTATTCCTCGGCGCCGATAGTTATCGAGTCGCCTCGAGCCGGGTCCCATAGTCCTGGAGCCGTTGGAGACCTACCGGACCCGTTCGTCTCTTCCAGGTCATCAAGATTGTCAGATTCGATATAGACAGGGTGCTCCAAAGACTGTTCCAGTCCCCAGTCTTTCAAAACTTGTTTCGGCTCCGACCCAATTGGCTTGGAGCCGATAGCTAATCATTGCTATTCCTCCTCCGACCGCTTGGCTCCATGGAGCAGGTGCTGATGGGCCGATAGAGATTCCAGGGTCGGTTCCGACCCTTACTCCAACCCGGCCTTGGTCTGAGTTTAGCACACGGACTTCCTCGGCCGGACCGGGGTGACGTTTGGGACCAATGCTGGCGGTTCGAGCCTCCCTCTCGGTGCTTCGCCACGGGACTTCCGTCGGCTATCATGGCTCGGGGACCGGACACTCCCAGGATTCTGGGGTCCGGCTTTCAGAGCTATGAGGAGTGCCTTGGCCAAGTCTTCTTCGGTCATCTCTCTGGCTTTACCGGCACCTTCCTGGGCATGGAGACTGGGTCTTTGGCAGTTCCCCTGTCTTTAGGCAGCGGAGCCCCGGGGCCTGAGGTTACCCCCACTGGGGTTCCCTCCTCCTGAGGGTTCTTCGAGTTGTCTTGGAGGAGCCCCAAGGAAGAGATCGCAAGAGGAAGCCGTGGACTCCCCAGTCTCTTACATCGGACACTGATCTTGATGATGCAGAGGGGTCCCCAGGTCGCCCTCGGATGATGTCTCATTTGCGGACATTCTAGAGATCCTTAAGCAATGAGGCGGCTGGATTTCCAAACCCCACTCCACTGGTGAGTCAGTGATTTTCAAGGCCTTGGGCTCAGCCCTCCGCCTCCTGGGTGTCTCCTGACGCGAGCTCCTGGATTTGGTTTGTCGGAGGGCGGAATCCAGATACTGTCAGAACCAGTCCCTTCGCCTAACAAATTTTTGTCTGCCCACCCGAGAAGAGTTCTTGTGTGCGTGGCTGTAGATGCCATGGTGGTGGCATCTGCTACACAGCAGGACGTGGCAGAGGCTTCAACGTCCGTCCATCCTCCTAATAAGGAGTCTAGGAGCATGGACCGATGAAGCGCACCCTGACTTCAGCGGCCTTTACTCTGAGGTCCCTGAATTATTTGGCACATTTCACCAGACTACAGAGGGATCTGGTCAAGGAGTTGTCAGACTCCCTCTCAGGTAACCTACCTGAGCAGCTAGCCCAGTCGGTTAGCTCTCAGTTGGCTATCCTTACCTCGATTTCTAACTCGTCCATGAGGCTCATTTCATATGCGGCCGAAGGGGCGGGCAGAGCGGCAGGCACAGGTGTGGCTCTACGGAGACAAGCCTGGCTCCGTTTGTATCATTTCGCGGAGGCCTTCAAGTCTTCCTTCGCCTTGCTCCCTTTGATGGGTCCTCTTTGTTTGGACCCAAGGTTAAAGACACTCTTACCCGCTCGCGAGCAAGAGGGAAAACTTTATCTGCCGTGAGCATCGTTATTCACTCCCTTCGGCCTTATCCCAAGGCTAAAGAGGAGGGAAGATGTGGTTCCAAATCACAGAAGTTTTTCCTCAACAGCAGGAAGATTCCCCTTCTAGAGGCAGGAAATTTTTCTGGGAGACGCCGTCCCAGAGGCGGCAGAGGGCCCCGCAACACCGGAGACCGTGAGTCCTTTCGTGGCTCTTCAGCCTCCCACACTTCATGAGGGATTGCCCGGCTGTGCTGCTCCGGAGCCAGTCGGGTGCCGTTTTGCCAAGCACCTAAAAGCATTGGGAGTCTATCACTCAGGACAGATGGGTGCTTCGGATTATTGCCGGAGGTTACACCATTCCCTTCACACATCCACCCCCACCGTCCAAAAAAATCCCAGACCCACCACCCAGTCAAAGGGATATTGTAGCCGCAGAAGCGTCAAAGCTGCTAGAAAAAGGAGTCATCCAACCAGTCCCCACAGACCAGATCGGATCCAGAAATTACTCAAGGTTCTTTTTAGTGCCAAAAAAGACAGGGGACCTGAGACCCATTTTGGATCTCAGCAAACTAAACCACTCCGTCTTGAAGTCCAAATTCCGAATGGTCACTTTACAATCCATTCTCCCATTGTTGGAGAAGGATGTTTGGATGTGCTCCATAGATCTCAAGGACGCCTATTATCACATACCGATACATCAGGCGTCCAGGAGGTATCTGCGCTTCAGCCTGGGAGACAGTCATTTCCAATTTTGCGCACTGCCCTTTGGTCTCACCACAGCCCCCAGGGTGTTCACCAAATGTTTGGCAGTAATGACTGCTCACCTGAGGAGTCTCGGATTCTAAGTGTTTCCCTATCTGGACGACTGGCTCCTGACTGCCACCACCAGGCATCTACTACTAGAGAACCTCACAGCCACCATCTCCTGGGTGCTTCCTGGGAATTACATTCAACTGGTCAAAGTCTGTCTTGCTGCCCTCTCAGCGCATAAGATTCATAGGAGCAGAGATAGACTCAAAATTGATGCGAATCTTCCTTCCTACCGAAAGGATACAAACATTACAAGGTCAAGTCAGAGCCCTGCTTCCAAAATCCAAAGCCCCAGCCAGGTTGGTCCTGCAACTTTTAGGTTCAATGTCTGCCACGGTTCTTTTAGTTCCTCTGGCAAGATTGCACATGAGAATTCTTCAGTGGATGTTATCGACACAATGGTCTTTTCAGGATCTCCCTCTCAAATCATCGCATACTGATTACAGAAACGTGCAAACGGGACCTCCGCTGGTGGCTTCAGTCATCCAATCTGAGTCAGGGAAGACCTTTTGTTATACCCCCTCCGGTGGCCACCTTGACAACGGATGCCTCCCAGACGGGGTGGGGGGGCATTGTCTGGGCAGGTCAGTTCAGGGTTCTTGGCTTCCGAACGAGACATTACTTCATATCAATGTGTTGGAAATGAGGGCTGTACTTCTGTCCCTTCAGGCACTCCACAAGTTTCTCCCTCAAGGCATTATCGCTATCCAAACAGACAACATGTCGGTTGTCTGGTATCTAAACAAACAAGGAGGGACCAGATCTTACCCCTTTGCAGAGAGGCCATGAGGGTGTGGGAATGGGCTGTAGTTACCAACCGCTTCCTGGTAGCTGACCCACATCCCAGGAAAATCCAATGTATTGGCCGGACAGATTAAGCAGGACTATTCTCTCTCCTCACAGTGGTCCCTGAACGAGAACAGTAGCAGCTCAGGTTTTCAAAAGATGGGGACCCGTACTGCGAGCCTATTTGCAACACCACAAAACGAAGTGCAGAAGGTTCTTTTCCTTGACCCAGCGTCAGGGAGGCAGTTACGGATGCTCTAGTCCAACCTGGGCCAGCAGGACTGCTTTATGCTTTTCCTCCAGTTCCGCTCCTCCCCAAAGTCATCCAAAAGCTTCCCAATTGGGGTCCACAATGATTCTAATTGCTCCATACTGGCCTCGTCAGGTATGGTTCCCTAAAAACTCTGGACACAAGTGTTGGTTAAGCATTCAGGACACGGTACATTTGTGAGTTATGTGAAATGCAATTAGCATGTGTCAACAACCATAGTATGTATCGTAGAAGAAATATAATAATGAGCAGATTTTTACACAGAATGCTTATTTATATAAGTGCTGTAATACTTATGTATACAGCATGTTACAGTATGTGATAGTGTACAACATTGTATTGTACTTGTATTGCTATATCTTGGATGAATTCAGCCTTTGTCAGTTTGCCCATTGTCCATGTTAACAAACAAAATACTAAGGTCTGGGTATAACTTGTGGTATTGTGTATAATTTAGAAATCAGTTCACTAGAGACTGGAAAGAAGCTAACCAATAGCTGATATGTGTGAACCATTATTACTGCTAATGAATACCTTTAAGTATGGATTTTTATACAGGAAGGAATGACACTTTTAGAAAAGTAAATTCTCACATGTTTGTTTTGGTTCTTTTCTTTTAGTTGATGGTGTATGTTGTATAGCTAGCAAAGCTGGAAAGGAGCTGGCACCGCATGTGAAAAAGCATGGAAGTAAATTAGTTCCTGACTCTATCAAAAAAGACAAAGAAGGAAAATCCACATTCGATGGTGCCCTAGCAGTAGCAGCAAGTGGTGTTCAGGGTAAGAACCAGCATGCAGGAAGTAATTACACTTGTGCTGTTATTAAGAAATGATGGCTTAATCAAATACTTGTTTAAAACACTGTTTTATAATATATGCTACTTACCTTAAACACAGTCCATTTGTAATTTACAAACATAACAGTAGGCCTTTGATTCATTAAGACCACCTGAGTGTTGCAGCTTACCCTGTGTTCATAGGTAGGCACTAGGCTATTGGCCCTAGGGCCTATACAAGCCTAGCCAAAAAGGTACCCTGGCTTTTGCCACCCAAGAAAATGATGTCCCTGTGCCCCTGTCAAGCAGAACCACAGAAGTGATCCCCGGGGTGAATTTCCTATTACCCATCTAATCATTAGTGTAATAGCTCTTCCTTTTCAACACCTTTTTTTTTTCCAACTCCTAGAGTGACCTTTATATTTTCCTGTAGAGGTGCACCCCACTATCTCCCTCAGTGCTGTGCTTCGGAATCCTTACCATCATTTTCTTAAGTAGCTGTGCAGGGAGCAACATTGTCACCTCACAGCAAGAGTTCTCCCCAATTTTGTTCTTGGTGGGGTGCCGTCTGTACAAAATCTGCACATCCTTCCTCTGTGTGGGTTTATGCCTTGTGCTCCATTTTACACCTACATCCCGAAGACGTGATAGGTTGATAGGTGATTCTAAACTGTCATTAGCTGGGCGGAGGTGTCAGAGTGATACAGAGGAGAGGCCTAGAAATCTATTTCATTTCCCTAGTAAACCTTGTAGATGGTGTTGGCTGTTCATGGGGTCACTGTAAAGGTCAGATGTGACTTAACAGCACTGGATAGATGGCATATTTGTTTGCTTTTTCCTTAGTAAACTGGGAAAGTAGGCTAACCCTTGGGCTCATTGCAACCATGATCTAAGGCATATACAAGACTGTATTATTATATGTAAACAATTTAGAGCACCCACTGCATCAGCTTGTTCTTGGGACTTGCAAAGAACTGGAGTATCTAGAGAAACCCCATGCAAACATGAGGACAGCATATAGATTCCAAACAGATAGTGTGTGGAAGTGAGCCTTGAACCTTGAGCACCAGAGCTTTGAGCCAGATATCTTACCACTGAGGCAACATTTTGCCCAGATAAACATCTTAAGTCTGCATCCCTCAATTTGCCATTAAACTTACGAGATTCCAGAAAAAAAATTAAATCATGACTTTTGAAACATAATATATACAGTTCCTTCAGAGATGACAAGCTAATTATGTCAGTACTATACTGCCTCCAGCATTTTCTTTTTAAGCGTTACACTTTATACTTCATAATTTTAAGCTGTGGAATTCTGTTTTTTGATATCGCATTAGGATGTCAGTGTATATATTGTAAATACTGTGTATGTAGTATGCATACATTGTAAACATTTTGTAATTGTAATTTGATTTCTTTTGCATATATCAGGCATTGTGGAGGTGTTGTAGCTACATGATTGATCCACCTTTTATGATATGTTATTGGCTTCCACTACATTTTTCTTGTACTGGATTGGGTCAACTAACAGAGGTGTGGTTTTACAATGCTTTTATTTGTTGTTTGATTGTTGCAAGTTATTCAAAGGTTTTGATGATGTCTCTAATGACAAAAGTGCTTAACTGTAGTTTTAACATTGTACATTAAAGGTATTTGTGAGCTTTGAGCTACCTGGTCATTTCCCATTAACAAAGGATGATAAACCCAGACACTGTTTGGGTGGTGAGCCTCCTTGTGCATTAAAACATCCAAAACATGGCGTGTCTGGCACAAGTATGGTAAGACTCCAAAGGATTGTCAGGGGTTAGGTAAGATCATTCTTGGCTAAATGAGAGAGGGAGAGACACAGACATGGGTCAGTCTTCCTATTATAGAAACACCAATGCAACTCTAAAAATGCTGATTCTAGACTACCAGCTAGTACCTACAATTCCCCTGATTCTGGTCTATGATTTTGGTGAAACATTGGAGAATGTTCATTGATTAAGGATGGTTTGCACGGATTTCCAGTAGCCTCCCATCATTACCTCCATTTTCTTACCTTTGGCTTTCCCACACCCAGCATATGGTCTTCAAGCAGTGGTCCCACATATTGTCAACCCACTGGATCCTTTGTCCATGGAGGATCCTTTCACTGTTGAGAATCATTTTGCATGAACCACTAGCACATGAGGTTGAAACTGCAGAAATGTAAGCACTGGCAGACTCTGACAGGAGACTGTTCCACTGTTGACATGATAGCAGTTAGAAGGCTTTGGGCACCAGCTCTAGCCCTTAAGTTCTTTTCTGTTTGGGTCTTGGTTTGAACACACCTGAGACAAGCAGCCTCCGGCCTTTGTGCTTTGTTTGCAAGGTTTGTCTTGGAAGCAGCCAAACAAACACAGGCACATGCCCCAGTACTGGTGAACTGAGTCACAGATGATGATGTTAACATCCGCTATATGTGCTGCCTGCATAAGAACATTTTGACCAGAATATGTGACACTTTTCTTACTCCTTAGTCTCTTCCTTACTGTCTTCCTAACCTGGCTGTCCCATAAGGTTTCCCAGTATATTTCCAGGGATAGGAAAAAAGAGCAGGCATGTTTCCTGTTATGTAGAAAAAAAGGTTATTTGCCGTCTCGCTATATTCTTGTTAACGTAAGTCAAAAGATTAGGTTTACAAACCATTTCATTCTCCAGAGTCCCTTCCAGATGATCCTTCCTTTGGGAACTTCAAAAGGGATGTGGAGTCAGCAATGAAGCAATTCCAGGATTTAGTGGAGGCCTTTGTTTTGCTTTTCTGGGATTATTCTTTCCTTTATGGCCTCATATGAGGACTCAGCAATGTACACAAGAATGTTTGTACAAATCTATGCAAGTATGTTTGTATCAACCTGTCTGTGTTGTATTATTTTTCAGCTATAGTATTATTTTGATCATTTCTTGCATATACTGTATTTTTCACTACTGTTGTGATGTACTCACTTAGGCTGTGCCTGAAATTGTTCATTTGAGATCCGTGCACTACCCTGATAAACAAACATAAATAAATAAAAAAATCCTAATACTTGCAAAGAAGACGGCGAGTATTCATTTCTCAGTTCTTCCACAAGAGAATGATACTGTAACTTCCAGGGTTCAGTGCTTCCAGTCAGGCTAACCTTTCTGAACCTAAACCCACCTGGCAAAGGAATACCATGGTTTGGAGAAGCTAAATAAAGATTACCTTTGTTGGAGCTGTGTTCTGTGAATTACTCAGTGAGTCTATTGTCTATTGTTACATTTCTAATATATTTCTCAGGACGTTTTGGATAAGCTGGATGGCTGCCCATCCTTTCAGAGTTTATTTTTTTGTTCACCATTTGCAGAAGGAGACTGTTCCTTTTGTGATTAGTGCACTTTGGGCTACTTTTTGTAATTCAAGTGAAGTACTGGAATCAATGTTATTTGCATCAATGTTTTTATACAACAGTAGTTTATATCATATCATCCTGCAGTAGACTGGCATCTTGCCCAGAATTACTTTTCTGCCTCATGCCTGTTGAACTTTGGGACTGGCTGTGACCAGGCACAACCCTGACTTGGATAAAGTGTTTGCAGAAAATGAATGAATTATTGCACATAATGTGATTTTGTTGCAAAGAATACCTGTATTTTGTTACAAAGAATTAGTGTACTTCGCATTACTTTGAGTGACCTTGGCTGCTGTTTTTCTGAAGAACTGAAACTTGGTTAGTCAGTGCAAAAAGAGGATAAGTAAAAACTGTGGATAAAGGAGACTGTTCTAAAAGTTATTTACATATGCACTACAAATTCAATAAGAAACATAACTGTCTGGCCATCAACTAGCTCTGTAATCAACTAGCTCTGTAAGTGAAAAGGACAACCAAATGAAGTGTTTTATTTAAAACCTGAATATCAAACAGTCAAGGAGTGACCTGATAGAGCAGTATAGATGTTTATTAAGTAGTAAGATGAAGGACAAGATGAAACTGAAGTAGGAATATTTATCAAGTTTTACAACAAGAGCTAAAATCAACGTCTGGGTTAAAAATAAAAGCACTGAAAGGCTATATCTCAAAAAGACCAAGGATTAAAACACAAAACTGGGGAGCAGTCAAGAAATGAAGCCTCAAAAATAGAAAGAGATGTGCAGGTATTTTGTACTGTGATATCAGTGGTATTCGATCTGTTATATCGTGATACATATAAAAAGGTTGAGAAAATGAGATATGCGCTCAGTGTGTTTACAATATGTGGGATTTCTTAATCTCTATGGAATAAACAGAATTTGAAGTGGAAAAGTTGCTCAGGTCATTAAGAATTGAAAAATTCAGAATTCTGCAGCATGGCAGTTTCATTAAGTAAGCAAAATTATTATATTGTTAAACATTATTGATTAGAAGTGTGGAATCAGTATAAGAAAAGGTTCATAGGTTCATACTAGGCTATCTGCCCTAGGGCATTTATAAGCTTAGCCAGAGTGTGTTTGGCTTTCGCCACCCATTTTAAATTAATTTTGCTATGCCCTTTTTCGAGGTTAGTATACTGTGCCTCTGTCTAACAGTGACACAGAAATGATACCCTGGGTAAACCTACGATCTCCCATCCACTCATCAAGATTCCTCTTGAAGAGAGTCAATGAGGGACTCTGCCTAACCTGGACTGGGATTTTATTCCAGAGTGAAGGGAGCCTCTGGGTTATGAATCTGTCCGTCCAGCATGTCCTACTTATTTCAGTGCTGAGGTTCAAGTCTCTCGAGCTCGTAGCTCGATGGGATTTGGATTTTCTGCGGTGCAGCATGTCCATTAATTCCGAGTTGGACATGGCTTTATACGTCAGGCACAGATTGCCTCTGAGCAGGCAGTATGCCACTGAGTAGAGCTGGAGTTTCTTTAACCGGGCAGCATATGGCATCTGTTTGAGCCCTTTGATCCTCTTGGTGAGGTACTTTTGGGGTCTTTCCAGTTGCTGCAGGTGTCTGGTAAGGTACATCCCAAAAGGGGCATTGTACTCAATTATGGGCCTGATGAGGGATGAGTAAAGAGGCACGTTGACCTCCCCTGATGTAGATGTGAAAACCTTCATGATTAGGTGGGCTATATAAAATGTTTTTCTAACCACTTTGGCCACGTGGTTGTCAAATGAGAGATCGCTATCAACTTGGGTCCCCAGGTCCCTAATTACTTCTTCTGTACTTAATGGATTACCACCTATGTGGTAATTTGTGGGCACTTTGTTTTTGCCAAAGGGGATGACTATACACTTTCTGGCGTTTAGCTTGAGGCCATGGCTCTGGCACCAGTTGTCTGTTTCTATGAGGCCCTTTTGGAGGATGCTTGTGTCAGCTGGAGAGTCGATTATGGCGCCCAGTTTGCAGTCATCTGCGAACTTGGTCAGCCACAGTCCTTCCGTGTTTGCCTGTACCTCCGAGAAATATATACCGAACAAGAGAGGTCCCAAGACTGAGCCTTGTGGGACGCCACTTGTAACTGGTTTGGAGTCTGACATGGTTCCAGCAATTCTAACCATGTGGGTTCTGTCCTTGAGCCAGTTTGCAACCCATCTAGTGACATAGGGGTTTATATTTAAGCTGGTGAGCTTATCTATAATGCCCGAGTGGGGTATTGTATCGAAGGCTTTTGCGAGGTCCAGGTAGGCTGTGTAGACCACCTTCCCCTCGTCAGTGGCCTTGGTGACTGTTTCAAAGAAATTGACCAGGTTTAAGAGGCAGGATCTGCCCTTAACAAAGCCGAACTGGGTAGAATCCAGTGTCTGTAGGTCCCCAATATCTTTATTTATGAGGTCCATGATGATCCTTTCCATAGCTTTGCAGACCAAGCTAGTCAGGCTTATGGGGCGATAGTTTCCAGGATCCGTTGGGGCACCACCTTTGTGGAGAGGGACCACTGTTGCTGTACCCCACTCTTTGGGTACATATCCTGTAGTAAGGCTGAGATTGATCAGTAGTTTTATGTTTGGGTTTAGCTCTTCTTGGAGTTCATGTAGGCGCACCCGGGACACCATCTGGTCCCATTGATGCTGTGTTTTTTGCTTTGGAGAAGGGCGGCTCTTACCTGAGCATCTGAGATGTCAGGGGGGCAGCACTCTGCTGGGATAGATTTTAAGCCCTTTGGTGGGGGGGGAGAAGTTTGCGCTGAACCTATCAGCTAGGATGTTGGCAATGTCTGTGGGTTTGGTGTATTTTTTGTCATTTTGGACTAATTCTGAGCATATCTGGGAATTCCCACCCAGGTTCCTAACATAACTAAAGAAAGCCTTGTGATTATCCTTGGTGTCCTATGCAATTTTTCTCTCGAAGCTGGCCTTGGACGATTTTATGAGTGCCTGTAGTTTTTTGCTAATACCGATCAGAGATGCCTTCCCTTTTTGGGATTTTGCTCTATCATGTAGTAGCTTCCTCCATCTATTATATAGTTTGTTTATGGCTGGGGTCCACCAGACAGGACGTCTGCCTTTGGAGGATTGGGTCTTGGTTTTATTTGGGATTGCATGATCCATGCATTCCTGAAGGTGTTCATAGAATGCGTTTATAAAGGATTCTGCGGTCTGGGTCATTATTTTCCAAAGGCCCGGGGCTTTGAAGGATGGCACCTGAGTTTTGAGGAGTGTGAAATTTGCTTTAGAGAAGTTTTTCACGGTGGTTTTCTGGGCAGGGGGTGGGGTCGGGATGTGAATATCCAGTGAGATTAGTTTCTGGTCTGATCTTACCAGTAAGGGATACACTTCTGGTCTGGAGCATAGAGTCCCCATGTTGGTGATGATCAGGTCCAGTATGTTTTCCGTCTTGTGGGAGTGGTAACAAGTTGTTCCATAGCATTTGAGTTTATAAATTCTAGGAACCTTTGGGCTAGGGTGTTGGAGCTAGAGTAATGCTCCCAGTCTATGTTTGGGTAGTTGAAGTCGCCCAATATAATGGTGTTTGGAGAGACCTTCATATTTTCCAGTGTTCTCAGGAAGCGAGTGGAGTTCCTGGGTTTGAGAGGGTGGTCTGTAGCAGGCTATAAACTGGAAGGCAGTTTTACCCACTGTTAGTTGCACATGGATAGTCTCTGATGCTTCGTGCTGTGCCACCAACCTGGAGGTGTGGGTATCGTTGACTAATTTTGATACTCCCTCCTTTTTGTGGTTTTGGTCCAAGTTTTGGGGCGAAAAGCATGGTATGAGGTATAACCTGGTAGTGCTGGGGTGCTCTCGGGAGCCTTGAACCAGGTTTCTGTTACTGCACAGATATCGATGTTCTCCATGCTAAGGAGAGTTTGGTGCATGCATCTTGAGGTTTAGACTTCTGGCGTTGAGTAGCATTACTCTTAGTTTCTTATCCCTTGTGATACCTATGGAGGTGGGTTTATCTTTTGAGCCTTGCCTAAAAAGGCACTATGGGGGTAGCAAGAGCCTTTGCCAATATCCGAAAGCCCAGGGGTGACAGGTGCAAGCCGTCCCTAGCGAAGCATCGTGGCTTGTCGAGCATGTCATCCCAGGCTGACAGGCATTGGATCCCCTTTGAATGACACCAATACTTAAGCCAATTGTTGAAATTGATCATCTTGTCTTCATATTGTGGCATCATTCTTGGTGAGGGTAAGATGCTACTCAAGGTCAGGGTCATACCGGGCTGGGCTACATGCTCATAGAGCTCCTCTATGTCTCTTTTCATGTAGTCCAGGGAGGT
This sequence comes from Protopterus annectens, assembly GCF_019279795.1. NCBI lineage: Eukaryota > Metazoa > Chordata > Ceratodontiformes > Protopteridae > Protopterus > Protopterus annectens. Next base: position 732,315,979 of record NC_056736.1, read on the forward strand.
ACGTCTCAGGTCATTCACACAGGTATGGGCCATGACTGAGTCATATTTGTACTTGCCTTGGAGTGACCTGAGTGCGTGTGTTATGTGGCGGATCCTAGCGCCCGACAGGCAGCTCACCGTGACCTTCTCCTTGTTCAGCTTGATGAGCGGGACGTCAGTGTGCCTGACGATAGAGTCACCTATTACAGGTGTATCAGGTGTGTTGTTTAGCCTTAAGGGCTGTGACTGTTCGGCACACTGGCTTTGTGAGCTATGTGTTGCACATGTTTTGTTTTGGGGTAGCGGTTGCTTGGGTGTCTGCTTTGGAGGTCTCTGCTGCTTAGGCAGATTTTTTTTTAGAGCCTCCGAGTATGTTTTTGTGTGTTTATGTGTTTGCTTTGCTGTTGTGGTAGGTCTATGTGAGACTGGAATTGTAGTGAGTGTGGTTTCCTTCTCCTCCTGACTGGTTACGCCAGTACTGAGTTGAGAGAGCTTAGCCTCCAGTTTAGCTATATGGTTGCATCTCTCACATGTGTTGGAATTTGTTGGGAGGAGTATAGGGTTGTCTGTGAACATGAGGCAGTTGTAACATTGCCTCAAGATTCCCACATTCACCAGCTGGACCAGAGAGGAGATTGACAACTGACCTTTGGACATGCTAGAATAGTATTGGGAATTCCTTTATAATTGAAAAAAGGGCCAATGGGGAACAAGGTACTCAGGGTGAGTTTGTGAGGGTGTAGTGCTTTTAATTTTTTAGTGCTGACTTAGTGAGCAAGTGCCAGGTAACTTAAATGCAATGTGTTACAGGTAACTTAAATGCAAAAACGGCAAACAGTAACTTTCTTTCAAGTGAAACAAGGAATTAAGTACAGTAAGCAATGCAGATATCACTAGGGATCCACAGAAGCGCTGAAAAGCCGCGTTTTAGGTGGAATTATCGTTTCAGGGAAATAACAAGCAAACAAACAACAAGCATACAAACCAAGCTAGATTCAGAAGGCCTGGATCTAGTCTATGCTACAGCAAACAAGGTGTACCAATTTCAGTAAGAAACAGTTCAAATATGCAGGCACTATAAGCCTTTAACCAGAAATTCCCAGCTCAGAAGGGCAGACTCCAGCCTCTCCTCCCACAAGAGTACAGACCACAAACCTTCTTAATGTAAATTAACTGGCCTGAAGCCCAAGTGCTTAAACCAGAACTAATACACTTTTAGAATAACAGACACTGAGCCCTCAATCAGCAGTTCCCAACTTAGAAGGATGTAAGCTACCTGTCCTGCCACCACAGTGCAGGCCACAAATCTTCCTAATGTAAAACAACTGGTCTGAAGCCCAAGTGCTTAATCCAAAAGACTTAGAATGACAGCTACACTTTAATCAAGTTACTACCAAGCAGTAATAAATGCAGTTGAATACTTTAAAGAATGCCTGGATTAGTGCTCAAGTTACACAAACAAAGCTAGATTCATCAGGCCTGGATCTAGTCTATGCTACAGCAAACAAGGTGTACCAATTTCAGTAAGAAGCAGTTCAAATATGCAGGCACTATAAGCCTTTAACCAGAAATTCCCAGCTCAGAAGGGCAGAGTCCAGCCTCTCCTCCCACAAGAGTGTAGACCACAAACCCTCTTAATGTAAAATAACTGGCCTGAAGCCCAAGTGCTTAAACCAGAATTAATACACTTTTAGAATAACAGGCACTGAGCCCTCAATCAGTAGTTCCCAACTTAGAAGGATGTAAGCTACCTGTTCTGCCACTACAGTGCAGACCACAAACCTTCTTAATGTAAAACAACTGGTCTGAAGCCGAAGTGCTTAAACTAAAAGGCTTAGAATGAGTTACACCAAGCAGTAATAAATACAATTGAGTACTTTTAAGATGACGCAAAAGCAAAATAAAGTAGGAAGAAACACAAATACAGTAAAAGCAGATAATTTTTTTTTTCTTGTAGTGGAACGAGAGAAAGGAGTAGCAGAAACTAAGCTGATTGGCCTTCTCAAATGTTCTCCCTGTACTGGGTAGAATGAGCTAATGACACTAGACTGGGAGGAGGGTCCCAGATCAAATTTACACTAGGGGCGGGCAACTGCAAAGCCACCGGCTATAAAAAACACTATACCAACAGGGAGGGAGGGTGGCAAACAAACTGCAGAAATGCTTCTCACAGCTGAAAAGCAGCGGTGAGCCTTTAAATGAAAGTTTTAAGCAGCTAAAGGAGCCTCTAGAAAAAAGAGTTTAACTGCAACAAGTTATCAGAAACAAACAACCCAACAGATGCTTACTAAAAGTGGACAATTTCCAGTTAATACCTCACACACAGTGAAACTAGCTAGAAAAATACACAGTACACAAAGTGCTATACATAACAAAGAAATAAAGAACAAAATAAACAAAAAACAGGATACTTAATGTTATATATTATAGCTTCGGTAAATGAATGTTACAGGCAACTGTGATGGTGGGAATAGAAACTGATGATGTCACTGACTACATTTTTACAGATCAAAGTTGGGGAGAAAAGGGAAGTTGTATTTGCACCAGGTTGTCTAAATGTCAGGCTTTTTGTCTGGTTTTGTAGTGACATATAACATGGATACAATAGAAATGGGGATGTATAAATTAGGTATAGATGTAATAAATATGAAATACACCAAAGACACTATAGAATTGTTATGGAAGCATCCCGTAGAACTGAGATTTTTTTAACAGAAAGTGAGCAAACTGCTTACTTTTAAGGACAAGATAAGATTGGAATGTAAGATATTACTGTCTTTCGGCCTTTCCCGGTTGGGGGTCGCCACAGTGAAACTCGGCCCGCTAATGATTGGCAGTGAATGTTTACGGTGCCGAGTTGCCAGCCTGGCACTCAACCTTCAAAGAAGGCACACCCACACATGCACACACCTACCTGCATGTCTTTAAATTCACTCAACCACGGGGAGGACATGAAGACTCTGCACAGAAGGCGCTCCAGACAAGATTAAAACCAGATAACCTCTTGCTGTGAGGCGACAACGCTGACTGCTGCACCACCGCAGCCTCCAAGATTGGAATTTAAGATACAGATTAAAGAAATACAAATTTGAAAAAAAAAAAAGGCTACGCTTATGTAGACAGTTGATCGACAATTTAGAGAAAAACAACATTGCAATCTTTAGAAATGAGAGATTTTATGGTTATGAAAGCTGTGATGTCTTTCAGAAAGAAAATGTATCTAATTATACTTGTTTTACTGGGTAAAGGGAGCCGTTATAGTTTGGTATATGCAGTAATGGAAAATTTAAAAAAGGATCATGTGAAATGTTCATAGTGCAGATAAAGACTAAACCCTAACAAAAGGGATTATGATATCCAAAAGCAACGAAGGGAGGTTTAAAGAGTGTTAGTTCTGTTGTACTCTGTACTGCCAAAAATCAGTTTAAGATATTGCCAGTGATGATGAAGGAAGCTATTGTTGTAAAAGTTGACATGTAATGATCCTGCTTTCAGGTGTGGTATTCTACTAGAAATTACATATACCAAAAAGTAAAAAAAAAAAAAAGTTTATCAGTACAATTTTATATACAAACATGCTAGAAAGATTAGATCTGATGTTGTCATTCTTCAGTTAATCCTTGATAGTGAGTTTGGTTCTGAAACCTTGGAACCGACTTTGCCAATTTTCTCATCTCGTGCCCTCCAAAAACTCTCGAGCTAAGCTGTGCCCATAATGTTCCTCGCAAGAATACCTCCGATCTCATTTGCCATTTTCTAGTGCCAGACACGTTCTCTCCTTAGAGCTCTCGAGCGACAGCTTTTATTCAAAAAACTGTACGTTTCTAATAACTTTCAACCTTTTTTCTGTCTCAGACTTTTTATTCCACTATCCAGCTCCTCTTTAGTGTCTATCATTAGAGTTTTATCCCCATTTCAACCAAATTGGTAAACCTTCCACACCATTGCTGGTACTTCTTCACCTTTACTTTGACAGTATTTCTTAAGTACCATTGTTGGTACATTTTTTACCCTTGTCTCTAGCTATATATACAAAAAGAAATCTTTATTTTCATACTCTGTCCTAATGCCTCAACCTTCTGTGTGTGTGTGTGTGTGTGTGTGTGTGTGTGTGTGTGTGTGTGTGTGTGTGTGTGTGTGTGTGTGTATGCGAGATTATGTTGGACAAATCTAAAGGCACTTCTGATTTCAAAAGATGCCAGAAGTGCAACAGAAAACTTCAAATTCAGACAAACACTCTCTTCACATCTACTGTTTGGGTGCTATGTGCCTCCAGGAAGACTGTGAGATTTGCCACAGCTTTAGCCATTGCACTGTAGTAGACCATAAAAATAAGCTTATTTTGAAAGGACAGCTTAAATCGGATGTTGACGAGGCCTTACCTGCATCAAAATCTAAGACAGATCTAATCTAAGACAATTATCCCTGCACCAAACTGCCTGGCTACAGATAACATTGGACAGTTGGGTGCAGAGGATTATAACTAGAGGTTACAATATACCCTTCTCAGAACAGCCCAAGAAATTAAAAAGAATCCCAGATATTCCACCCAGTCAGGGATGCAGCAGTCTTAGAAATTCAAAAACTTCTCATCAAAACAGTTATCCAGGCAGTCCCACCAGACCAGATAGGATCCAGATATTACTCACGGTTTGTTTTAGTGCCAAAGAAAACAGAGGACTGGGGACCAATTTTGGATCTCAGCCAGTTGAATGTTTCTGTTCAACAATCAAAATTCTGGATGGTCATAGTGGATTCTATATTCCCCCTTCTAGGGAAAAATGATTGGATGTGCTCAGTAGATCCTCAGGATGAGTATTATTCCATAAAAATGGACAAGCACTCCAGAAGATTCCTATGCTTTCGGCTGGGAGCCAGTCATTATCAATTCAGAGCCCTGCCCTCTGGTCTCACCAAACCCACCCCCCAGGGTGTTCACCAAATGCATGCCAGAGGTAGCAGCTTACTTCAGACTGCAAGGATTCCATGTGCTTCCATATCTAGATGACTGGCTCCTTACTGCTCCCACCAGGTATTTACTATAACAGGGAAGAGACTGTCATTCAAACTTGCTCCTCACTGGGAATCACTATAGACTATGAAAAATCACACCTATGGCCAACTCAACAATTAGAATTCATAGGAGCCATGCTGAACACATGCACAAACATTGTGTCCCTTCTTTTGGAAAGACTGCAAAGTACAAGATTGCATGTCAGTCAAATTATTCAAAGCAAAAAAGTTCCAGCAAGGTTGTTGCTACAAGCACTAGGGTCTATGGCAGCCTCCATCACTTTGGTACCACTTGCGAGATATCACATGAGGATGCTTCAATGGCTTCTGGCATCCCAGTGGTCTTTACTAAATCAACTAATGTCCTACCCAATAATGATCACCAATTTATGCAAAGAGAGATCTGAGTTGGTGGCTTCATTCTGAAGAGATTTTGTCAGGCAGCCCTTCCCCCCCTCAACCCCAGGCCATAGTAACCATGAATGCATCCCAGATAGGGGGGGGGCATTATCTGGGAAAGACAGTCCAAGGCACTTGGTCCCACTTGGAGGCCAACTTTTATATATCAGTGCCCTAGAGATAAGGGCAGTGCTCTTAGTGTTGCAGGCATTCCAAGAAACCCTCTCTCTAGGAATGATTGCAGTTTAAACAGACGTCAGTAATCTGGTACATCTACAAGCAGGGGGGGAACCATGGCAATGGGCAATTTCATCTGACCACTTTCTAATAGTGACACATATTCTGGGGAGCTCCAAAGTGATTGCGGACAAACTGAGCAGATGTATTGTAATACCTTACGAGTGGTCTCTCAACCCATTGGTAGCGGAAAAGATATTCCACCATTGGGGCCAGCCTTGCTGCGAGCTATTTGCATCACTCCTGAACAACAAGGGCAGGAGCTACTTTGTCCTGATCTCCCTTCCAGGGGAGTCACTGAGACATGCTCTCCTACACGACTGGCCCACCGGTCTACTGTATCCATTTCCTCTGATTCCCCTAACATCCCAATTTCTGAGGAAAGACAATAAGTTGAAGAACATAATAATCCTCATTGCCCCATTCTAGCCTCGACAGATATGGTTTCCCTTTTTTTGGCCCCATCTAATTCGGAAACCTTGGACTCTGGACCCAGCTCCACATCTATTGTCCCACCCGGATGGACTGCTTCATCCAAATTTTCAGAACCCGAAGCTCACTGCATGGCTTCTCTAGTCCCCATGATCGCAAGGCATTCCTTTCTTAACTTCCTCAGTTCAACAAATTGTTTTGGCCTGCCAAAAACCTGCGACTAGGAAACTGTACTTTAACAAATGGCACAGATTTTCTAAATGGGCATCAGAGACTAACATTGACCCTTGTGCGGCTCCACTCAGTAAAGTCCTGGAGTTCTTGACATTGCTTTTTGATACAGGAGCTTCAGCCTCGACAATTCGAGTGCATCTAGCTGCAATCTCTTTCATTCTGGTTTAGATGGCACATCCCTTATGTCCCACAAGCTTTGCAAAGCCTTTCTGAAAGGATCATTAATGCTCAGACCACCATATAAAGAACCATCTGCGCTTTAGACTTGAATCTGGTACTCCAATCTCTAATTCATCCTGCTTTTGAATCTTCCACAAGTTGCGATTTAAAGTTCCTTTCCTTGAAAATGTTATTCCTGGTAGCTGTTACATCTGAGATGCACGCCTTATCCTGTCTCCTTGCAAACAAATCCTTCCATTTTTTTAAAGATATTGTCTGAAACTAATCTTAACCAAACCATACGTCTCCTAGTTTTCTTTCCCAACTTTTCAAATAAAGGTGAATATTGTCTACATTTACTAAATGTGCATAGATAGTTGCATTTTTACCTTCACAGGACAAAATAATTCAGAAAATGAGATCAGTTGTTTGTTTCCTTTTCCTCAGTTGCTTTGGGGAAACCAGTTTCAAAAGTAACCTTGGCTAAATGGCTAAGAGGCTGTATTACCTTCATGTATGACAAGAAAAACCTGCCACTACAAAGGACTGTTTAAGCACATTGTACTAGAGCAGGTTTCCATTCTTGAGCGTCTGTAGATATTTGTGCAGTGGCTATATAGGCATCTCCACATACGTTTATTATTCATTACAAACTGGATCTGGTCTCTAGGGGATGAGCATCCTTTGACTCGATGGTGCTCAGGAATATTCTTCCGTGAGACCTCCCAAGATTTAGGTGCTGGGGACTCTGTCTCACTGTCAAGGATTAAGTGAAGACTGACAACATCAGATAAAGAAGTTATGTCTTACCATAATGTTCCATCTGTGTTGTCGATCTTCACTTATCCTTGACATACCCACCCTCCTTCCCCCTACCCTTTGGTTTCTTGGTAGATCAGATGCTTTTCCTGATATTGGATTTTCAATTAGTGATGCAGATATGGTCTCTTTTCTGCTATTTCATGTCTGTCGCTATTGTATGCATTATGGGTAAAGCTTATCTCGAGAGTTTTTGGAGGGTGTGAGCTGAGAAAAATGGACGAGTCGGTTCTGCGGTTTGGAACCGAACCCACTGTCAAGGATAAGTGAAGATCGACAACACAGATGGAACATTATGGTAAGACATAACTTCTTTTTTTTTGGAAATAAGAAGACACATTTTCAAAAAGAGAAGAGGCAATGTGTTATTTTCTAGGATAGTATGATTAGCTATAGGTGGACAGCAAACAATAAAACGAAGAAGAAAGAATGTAAAGTAAGAATCAGAAATGAAAATTTCTTTTTTTTTAGACTGTGACGTAAAAGCTAGTAATCAAGGCTGAGATGAAATATAAAGTGTATAACGAAAGAATATGCTCAGTTAAGTTCCCTGATTAACAGTTAGTTAATATGTGTAGTTATTACAGAATGTCATACTGTGGAGCAGCATCATAGTATACTAAATAGGTTTGTATGCCTCACAATAACAGCAAGAGATGTCCTAATATAAAACCTCCTCACCTGTAAATTATTTCTTGTAGTCTATAATGGCTGCTTTGAGCTAAGTTAAACCAAAGACTTGCTCGAACCACTGATGAACAAGCACTTACTCAACACAGGCCTTGATTGAATTTATCAATTACAGAAGGCATTTCTGTAAAAAAAAAAAAAAAAAAATGTGGAATTCTGTACCTCGTGACTTAAGAACAGATAATTTTGTTCTCCCTTAGAGGAGAACCTAAGATGGCATCCGTAGAAGGAATAACAATGTATATCTTCAGTTACGTCAGGAACCTCCATGACGAAGCCCAGGTTTGTTCTGAATTAGTACTTAATGGTACCACTTACACTGACTTAGCCAACCTGCTAGCTGATGGGTTCAGTGCAAAATTCATCCCCAATCCCCCCAAAGGCCCATTCAACATCCCCAATACTTGCCCCACACCTCACATCTCCATAAATCAAGTGTTAAAAGCCCCATCTAAGGCAAAGAACCCATGTTCCATGGGACCTGATAGTATCCCAGGCTGTATTCTGCACCATCTCCAGCAAAGAACTAACTTCACCATTGAGCACCCTATTAAATCACAGCCTAATTACAGGCTTCAATCCATCTGAGTATAGAACTGCCATTGTCATCCACATGCACAAAGGTGGTGCCACTACTGACACAGGAAACCAGTGCCCCATTAGCTTGACAAGTCTGATCTGTAAAGCCATGGAGCATATTATGGATCTCATAAACAAAGACATAGGCAATCTCCAAGCACTTGAACCCACCCAATTCGGATTCATCAGGGGCAGATCTTGCCTATTGAACCTGGTTGACTTCCTTGAGACTGTCACTAAGGCTGTGAATGAGGGGAAAGTCAGTACACACAGCTTACCTTGACTTGGCCAAGGCCTTTGACACAATCCCCCATTCAGGTGTCATCGAAAAGCTAACACAACTTTTTGTAAATGTCTATCTCATCAGGTGGGTGGCTAACTGGCTCACCGATAGGATGCACAAGGTCAAAATAGGTGCCACTACCTCCGACAGCAGACCTGTTACTATTGGAGTTCCCCAGGGATCTGTCCTGGGACCCCTACTGTTTGGCATCTACTTTTCAGAGTTCCAGGCAAAGCCAAAGGGCCTGTGGCTGACCAAGTTTGCGGATGACTGTAAGTTGGGTGCTGTCAGTGACTCCCCAAATAATGGTAACATGCTGCAAGAGGATCTCACAGCTGCACGTAACTGGTGCCAAAGTCATGGCCTTAAGTTAAACTCAAAAAAATGTATTATCATACCATTCGGCAAAAACACAGCCCCTACTGATTACCGCATCAACGGCAACCCCCTAAGCATACAACCTGTGGTGAGAGACCGGAGTACTCAGGTTGACAACAATTTCGCTTTCGACCATCATGTGGCGGCAGTGGTCAGAAAAGCCTTTTACTTGGTTTATCTCATAAGTAAAGGAATTGCATCCAGCAAAAAGGAGGTTATTGCCTGTCTGTACTCCTCCCTTATTAGGTCTTGAGTATAATACCCCATTTGGTATGCACCTCTCCAAACACCTGCACCAACTAGAAAGGCCACAGACATACCTCACAAAGAGAATCCATAGCCTCCAACATCTGTCCTTTGCGGACAGGCTCAAATCACTATCACTCTCCTCTGTGTCATACAGATTGCTCAGAGGTGATGCGTCTCACCTACAAGGCAATATCGAACCCTGCCCTACTAGAGATGCTCCATATCCATAAGGCTTAACTCCTTGTGCATAACCCGCTCGGTAGGCCTAAATCTAATATACGACATTAACAAAACCTGCTGGAGACACAGGTTTGTCTCTCAGAGGCTGCCCCGTCTCTGGAATAGACTTCCAATACATGTCAACAATGTCAAACAAAGTACCTCGCCGACCCTCTTCAAGCTCAACCTTGATGAGTGGATGAGAAACTACAGATTTGTCCCAGGGGTTCCGCCTTTGTCCCTCATTGACAGGGGTGACAGGTGCTGACTGAGGGTTCTTTTTTAGGGATAAACTCTTGGCTAGGCTTGTAACCTCCTGTGATCCTATATGTCATATTAACAGTGGTTACTTATGATGTCATCTCTATCTCTAGCCTTACATGCAGATGAATCAGTGTATTTTCATCCATTTCCTAATGTGTCATAACTGTGTTGAAAACATCATTTAGACTATGAACTTTGTTAAACCTTTAGTGTAGCATATGTTATTCTTAATGTTTGCTGCTTATAACTTTGCCATTTGTACTAACACAGTGATATCTAAATGCTGTTTGTATTGACTCGATGCTTGTTCTTTGGTTCAGAAGGCATCCATGGTCCAACCCACCTTACAATTAACAAATACGGATAAATTGCATTAAATGAGTTTGAAGATGGTTGTAAGAATTTTAATTGTCAAAAGCTTGCTCATTTAACAATGGGCACTATTGTTTATAGTTTATAAAAAGATGTGCCAGTGAACCAAGTTAAAAGAAATGGTGAATGGTTATTTTTGCTTACGGCAAATATGGAAAAGTAGATATGAAAATCATCATAATGAACAGTAATAGAAGTGATGTTAGTTCAAATAAATTGTTACAAAACATATAAGGAACTGAGTTATGAAAGTATTTAAAACATTTAAGCTACATCATGATAAGACTGTGATAGAAAAGTTGTGAGCATATGGTTTAACGCTGAAAATTTACAATTCTAAAATGTATTTATGACATGACTGAAGTAAATTAAATTCTGATTTAGTAAAACAACACGTACTAAACATATATATATATATATATATATATATATATATATATATATATATATATATATATGTATATAATAAAAGGACTGTTTTAAACCACATGTACACAAATTAATGGTCTCCCAACACTTTCCCCAGGATTCACGAAGCCTCCGTGTAAGAGTTATAACTCTTACACGGAGGCTGCAGTTAAACTGAGTGATGTCAGCATGCTCTGCATATTCATGAGAGCATGCTGAATCACACCCAAGTCGAACACGGCCGTGTAAGACAGTAGGGGGCATGTCCGTAGGCTGAGCCCTGCAAGCGGACACGCCCCAGAAGTCTAAAAGTGTCCAAAGCACACACCCACAACAGAGTCCACGGAAATGTGAATAAACACAACACAACACATGCCCCTACAGACTATTAAACATAAAAGAAATATCAATGTACAGTTAATATTTTTTTTAAATTGTAAAGATGTTTAACTGTGAGTGCGCTGCAGCTGGCGTGCCCGTAGCGCAGCTACAGTTAGCAGTCAGCGTGAAAGCAGATAAGAACTACATATGCAAAATAAGCCAGAAAGCAATAGCGAAGCGGTAGAGATGCCGGCTGCAGAGCAGGCATCCATGGTTCGAGCCCCCACAACACAAAATTTTTTTTTCAAAATAAGCATGAAACAAGTCTCTGACACATATATGTACACATAAAACCAGAATATATGTAAAATGCAATGTAATAGCCTATTTATATTGAATAAATGTGAGCCAAGAAATGAATATAAACTGCCTTATATGCCCATAGCTGAGCTACAGTTCAACAGAGTGAGATTATGTGCCCGTAGATAAGCATAGGTTTAACTGGTGCAAAATGAGTGCCTGTAGCCGAGCAGTGGTTTACCACGCTAAATATATGTGCCCCTAATTGCGCTAAGCGGCATATGCGTGCCAATAGGCAAATCAGTGTTAAACCGGCGTACCCCATTTGCGCGGAGCTGCGCACCGCGCAAACGAGCTAACCGACGGGCAACGGTGAGCAAGCCGTATCCAAAATGCCTTTACACAGACACACCCCTCAACATGTCTAGACAGTCCTGAAAAACAAAAAGCAGTGGCCAGGTTCGAACCCAGGATACTATACACCATAGTCAAGGTACAGAACCACTAAGCCATGACAGCAGTTCATAGAAATGCAATATCAGCTCATATATAGGAATGAATACAAACCACAGCATGACAATGCAGGTTTACTGAAGTTGATACAATTCCAAACTGGCCAATCACAGATATGTGCGGGAAAAACGGACTATATAAGCCCCATAGGCGGAATACACAGCATAAACGATTGTAGAACAGACCTGCAGTTAGAATGTCAGGTGTAGGTGAGGGTAGTCGCCCGAGCGTAGAGGTGGGGTGTTGAGGCGTCCAGGTACATGGCCTGGCTCCTAGTCCATAACGGTGAGGCCCAACTCGTGCACGGCCAGGTCCTTTGGGAGCGTGACAAGGCTGAGGCGTGGGACCAGTTGGCTCATGAACTCACCAGTGCCACAGGAATTCCTAGGACAGGTGAGCAGGTCCGTCACCATCATGCGGACCTGAAGAGACGTAGCAGGACCAACTGAACCGTTGGATCCAGGAGGCCCGCAATCACCCAACGCCCCACCACTGAGTAAGTATAAATTAATTATGTTTGTAGAAAGTTAAACTACCTGAAATCATGGAGATGTGTATTCCAATATTACTTCATTTATATTACAGCTGCAGGTGTCCGTTCTGCGAACCGCAGAGCCTATGCTGATAGGCTGGTGCGGTTGCGCCACCAGGCAGGTCAGTAATCCACTACTAGTAACTGTAAAGATGTATAAATGTATGACAGTTAGCATAAGAGTGCAGTGTAGCCAGGAAGGAATTAAATCTGCAACTCACAGAGTGTGAATGTTTATGCAAGTATTGCCTGATTACAACAGTTCCCAGCCTGTAAGATGAAACTAATCATGAGACTGTCCAACACATATTTGTAAATAAAACTGCCCTGCCTGTAAGAAAATAGTACACAAACAGCAGCAGCAGGTAAAGTATAGCTGCAGAAGAGGATGAATCCACCTGTGTGAGATGTATACATGTGGAAATACTGAAACATGACAGAAGTGAGAGTGCTGGAAATAACTGCAATAATTTCTGTTAAAACATGTCAATAAAGCCTAGAAGTACCAGTCTGAATAGTAACATGAAAGCAAGTGAGAGAGTGTGAGAAAGTGTCAGGAATACAGCACTACAGTAGTAATGACCCCTGAATAAAGTATACTGCAGTCAGGACATAATTAAATACATGTGAGACCCAAAACCAAACAGAAACATCTGTCCAAAGTGTTGCTGCATGTGGAATGTGTACACCAAAATCTGGATATGCTGCTCCCAGTCTGAAATATGCAGATAGGATGACTGTCTGATATCCCAAACATCCACACCTGTCTACAGTTATAGAAAGAACAGTTAACAGGAGATGTATCTGCACAAATTTCGATATGACTTGTGTATGAACAGCAATAAAATGTAGACTTATGTTGCAGTAACAGTCCCATCTGCAAGGTTAAGTAGTTAACATATAGGACACTGTAGCCAGAACAGTAGTGTGTATATAACTGTAGCTATTAGAAATGTACAGCATATGTGGTTGTATTCGAAGGTGTTAATAATATGTCTGATTTACCCCACCCTCTAACCATCTATAACCCATTCCACGGGAAAATGGTATGTGCAATCACAGTTACCACCCCTGGACATCTGTCCTGTTGGGTCATATATATTTGCATGTCTGTTGATGCATCCGCCCTGTTCATACATCCACACCTGATGGCCTGTTGCCATCAACCAACCCTGCATGTTGGTGGACTGTGTATTACTGTTGAAATTATGCATGTGCTATGCACGCTGTTCAATGGTGTGAATAACTGGGTGTGTGGTTAATGGGAATACTAATGCATGCTGTTAAAACTAACTGTGAATGGTATTTATATGTCACTAACCCAAACTGTTATGTCATAATGCAAAACATAGAACGACAGGGAAGGCGGGTTCCGGCGGACCCACCTCTCCCACCTCAGCTGGCGAGTGCACCTGGCACTAGTGCCGAGTCCGGACCCTCCTCCGGTGGCCCTGTGCCACCTGCGGGTGGAAGGGCTGCAGGGGACGGAGCTCGCCCCCCCTCTGCAAGTGTGGCCGGAGGAGATCCACCACTCACCCTCCGTAGCGTCCGGACTGTGGTGCGAGGGAGATTCGGGACTCTGTCCTCGAGCCCCACGCCAGCTCGAGGCACGGGTGGCGCTAACGGGCTTGCCCGTTGCCCCGCCTACACAGCCCCCAGCACAGCCCCGTCCTGGGCAGTGAAGGAACAGTGGCAACTGCCTATGGGTGGGGATATCAGTTCCACTGTTGCCATCTGTGGGCTCATGGGCTCTGGACATCCCAACCTCCGTCCCCGTCATTTGTGTAACCCCCCCACACGTGTCATACACCGCCCTGTGATGCGTCTTGTTTGTCTTGTCTGTTAACCTACTCAACCTACCTCCCCAGCTGTACCGACTACCTTCACCTGACATACCACTCTCACCTGAAAAAAAAAAAAAAGGGCACTCTGTACCCACAAAAAAATTACGCCCCATACATAGCTGCCCATTCCGCACACATGTCTACTGGACATGGAACCCATCAATTCCAATTGGCTGTACAACAGGTATTATTGTTGTCCTGACACCTCTCTCAGTGGTGGAAGGTTTCAAATGTCACACCAAATTACATACATATGCACAGCTGTTGCTGATGAAGGAATGGGCAGCTATGGGCCTTACCTACATCCCTCCTGCACATCCCAAGCTTGTTTCCCTACTGTCTTACCCTCTTTGTGACCCCTTTTTCACCACTTTCATGTCTCCCCATTTTCTTTTCTTTCAAAGAAAATAGCGCGGGTGTGCGCAAGAGTAAGCACATGTAAGCGGTTGTAAGCGGGTGTGCGCCAGGTGCGGAGCTAACCGCCAGTGCGCGTGAGCTCCGCAAACCAGCGCTAACCCGGTTACAACTGCTTAAAAGTGCCTTAGTCACTTTGATTGACAGGTCCTGTACTCAGTTCAAAAGAAAAATAAAATCCCACTGTGAGTCCCGAACCCAGGACCTTGGCAACTATAGTCTGCATGACTTACCACTAAGCCATGACTCTTACATAGAAACACTGTGCTAAAGTAAATATATCATTTAACAGTAGGAATGAATGTAAAGGGAATATAGATGTGTAGTACACAAAGCATGACATTTAGAATCACAAACAAAACTGGTGGATTTCCATAATAGTAGTGTGTGAACAGAAACAGCCATGCTAGTTGGAAGCTAGTAGGTAATAATGTCACCATAGCACCTTGCAAGACACACACATACTCACAGCAGGATAAGCACTGCCCATACCCCACAACCACTTACAGGAACACATCCGGACCAAGTAATAAAATATGTGGAGCAAAGGCCCAAAACCAGGGACACATTACAAATGAAGTTACAACAAATGCAGACAGTTCAGAAAGTAACAGGGTCTACACCTTGTGGGATGTTTGGAAGGGTATGCAGTCTGGAACTTGAATGTTTGTCACCATATCCTGACTTGAGCCCAGACTGACCTGCCAGATAAAGGTGTGCATGAGATAATGACCAAATTATGAGGCAGACATGTGGACAGCCTGCAAATATCTGTACACATGACGGGTCCAACACCACCATATTTGAATAGTTAAGAACCTAGACATAGCAACAGTGAATGTCTTACAGGGATGCCCCACAGACCCCATGTGAAATGTACAAACAGTAGGCAGAAAGGTGTAACACATGCAATGGTAACTATGGAGTCCGGAAAGTATTCACCACTGCATGGCAGAAAAAGTGTAGTAATACCTATGCTCATGCTAACCCACAGTCACAACTGCAGCATACCAGACATATTAATGGGTGCACCCCACTGATATGTACCATTCCATGAGGCACATAACTGGTGAACCTGAAAGCCTCTGGGGCCTGCCCAGCAGCATACCCACATATGCTAATAGATGTCAAGGCCCACACCATGGCCAGACCACACTGCATGCTGTAACACCCTAGCAGATATAGCAAGCATTCCTGGGTGTGAATGTACATGGGAAATAGGAAAGCTACAGCAGCACACAACAGTCAAGACACCTAGCAGGCACACCAGTACTTGACAGTAAAGGGCAACTATTGAAGACGTAGCAACAGAGTGCAAGCAAAGGTGAAAGGAAAGCACACACACACATGCACACATCAACAATAGTAGTAGTTGTTAGTGTACATACACAGTCAGTACAGGAAACTGGAGAAATGAATGGAGGAATGTTAACCCACAACCCACCGAGTAAAATTAGAGATACCAACCTTTACACTCACAGAATGTTGTCCACAGCATAACAGCATGGTCCCTGCCATTAACATCTGAAAGGGCTACGCCTATTTCACACACCCTTTTATAGCACAGTTCTGAAATCACAGTGAGAACTGCAATCAGTACACAACAGGCTGCATGCAATTAGCAAATGCTGGCTAACAATTGGTGCAGAGGCCATCACATGGGCATATGCAGATACCTACAAAAGTATGCTGTATTCCATGTCCACGCATGCAATAATTACATTGCACCTGGAGAGAGACAGAGAGACAGAGAGACAGAGAGAGGGAGAACCACACCCAGAACTAGACTGCAACTAAGCAGGCAGACAGCAATCCCCAGCAACAGCTACCTGGAAGCTGCAACTGTGAATCGGAGCAGCAGGACAGAGAGACAGACATTCGCAGACACAGCTGTGACAAACACAGGTACTGTAAAGTAATACTATCAAGGTGTACATACTGTGAACCCTCCATATGTGTTATTGGGCTGTATCCATATGTATATGAAGATGTGTAATGGGCAGGGGATATACAGCACCTATCAGTGAAGGCTGTACATACAGTTGTATGTGTGAGCATCTATGTGCACATATATGTCGCTTGAGTGTAGGTTGTACTGCCATGTACTAATTAGATTACACAGCTATGTATGTTTAGCAGTATGTTAGTGTGTGTATACATATATGCTGACATACCTGTCCAACATATGGCTATGTAGTTATGTCAACATATGTATGTGTAGATATCTTATATGTATATATATACATATGATATCCATATATGTATACATACATAGAGAGAGAGAGATGTAGGACTACATAGACAGATGCTGATAGAATATTGTAGCGACATATCTATGTAATGCACACATGCAGAGATAGATATATGTAGATACATATACATAGACAGACTGATCTGACCACCTACAGGTATGATTGTATATGCTGACCTGCAACACAGCCTGCCCCCTGTCGCCCACACCCCCTCTGTGCCCCCCCCACATCTACAGCAGAATATGTACATCAGTATATATATATGTGCAAATGTATACACACATATGTACATGTATATAGAAATAGACATATAGACATATCTTAATACATAGATATATGTATAGAGAGAGAGGAGAGAGATGTATACACAGCTGGAGTGAGGCACATGTGTACAGATGTATTGCAACTGGTGCCTGGTGACAAAGGCACGGAGTGAACACCAGTGTCACATCCGGAGTATCATACCACAGTCCAGATCACCTACACAGGTAACCACCATATAAATGAGTGTCCGCCACCACTGCATGTGTCAGGGGTGGTCAGGGTCAGACATGTGTACAATAGTGGCCCCAATGATAGTCACAGTGGCACACTATCCCTGGAACAGCTGTACATGGTATGTGTCCGCACACATGGTCAGTCAGGCATGGACATGTAGGTCGGTGTACCCCCCACAGCACGTAATGTATGCCATGGTATGGACCTCACACGACAGCAACAGATATGTAGAAGGACACAGTGACATGTACAACATGGTGACAATGCACCCAAACACAGTACCATTGCACAGTGACTGTCAACACCATAGAGTACACATATGCCGCCCACGTACAGGTTACCACCCCAGATGCACATATGGAGGTCACACCCATGACAGATGTCCAACAGGCATTGTACCACCGCCCACCATCCACAACCTACCTGTCTGCTGTGTGTCGCCTGTGCCACTGCAATTTAGTGCACATGTGTAGGTACGGGTTCAGACTCACAGACAGGACACACCCTGCAACAAACCACACAGTGTTACGATGCGAGACTCTCCATGTGTACATGTCACACATACCCCTGCTGCATGTCACTCAGATAGGTAATATGCCATATGTGTCACCCTGTGTAACTGTGTGACGGCAGCAGGTACCATCACACCACATGTGTCACAATTGTCAGGTTAGCAGAACAGCACGCTGCTGTAGACACGGGGCATTAGCATATTGTATAGTATTGTATTACAATGTCATGTATTGTGTTGTATTGTATTGGTATGGTGAGGTGCCTCCTGCATGGAGTGGAACCACTGGTGCTGTGCTCCAGTGTACAGGTACATACCCTGTAGTCCAGGTAGTGTAACATAGCACCTCTATATGTGTGTTTAGCACCTGTCAGAGGGTATGTAGCATGCAACTGGGGATACCAGCAGGTCCCGTCCATGTCGTGTATTCTGCTCACCTGTGGGTGTCTCTCACCTGGATAACTGTGATGACCTTGAGGTTAGGGTCAGCAGGGATAACCATGCCTTAATACAGGGGGAGGGCGGGTGACACCTGCACTGACCCTGTCCGCCACAATGTCGGCTAGCTGTGGTGTAGGTGAAATATGTGTAGTGTACTACCCATGGGCATAGAGGATGGTTCCTGACCAGGTCGCTAAATAGGTCAGGTAGGCCTCCTGGTCATCTGCAGTATCACGCTTGACGTCCCACTCAACATTGCCCATGTAGTCAGTGTGATGGGAAATAGATCCTTACCAGTGCTGCTCAGACATACCCTCCCTTCAGAGACTGATGCTCTGTCTCGTAGTAGCTTACATCAAGTGTAATACAATCAGTATATGGCTGGGGTTCGCCGGACAGGATGCTGTCCCTTTGTGGACAGTGTCCTGGACATATATGGGAATGCATGAGCCATGCGGTCTTGGAGATGTGTGTAGAAAGCAGTTGTGTTAGGGGTCAGCATTGTGTGTTGTCTCTGACACTGGCCCAGTGGGCTGTAAGGATACCATATCAGTGTTACAAAGTGTAACGTCTGTATCTGTAATGTTGTGCACTGTAGCCATCTGTGCTGGTGGTGGAGGTGGGATATGTATATCCAGGGCAAGCAGGGTGTTGTCAGCCCACAGTAGTCGCCGATGTACGCCATACAGTACCTAGACACAAACACACAGAGTGAGGAGGTGCACCTCACCTGAATTGGTGTTCTGACTGCTGGTGTCCAGTAGTATGTCATACGTAGCCTGGCAGGTACTGTACAACAGTTGCTGGCCGAGCACTGATACCTGGCCATCTACATGTGTATCCACCAATAGACAGACAGCTGCCACATATGTGTGATATGTGGTATCATGACAGTCAAGTAGCATGTGTAGTATGTGTGCCAAGGTCTGCCAACATAGATTGCTGATACCATGTTATCTTTATTCCCAGGTACATGGCCCACCCGAAATGCAACCTACTCCGTGGCTGAGGATGAGGAGATACACCAGAGCCTGGTGCGGACTATGCAACACTCTTTTCCGCACCAGCCAGAATCAGCAGGTGAGGGCTGCACTGTGGCAGGACCTTGTCCGCGGGTAAATGATATAGGCATGCATAATAGGACATATGAGCAGGTACGACATCACTGCAGTGATTTGATTAGACATGTCCGTCAGATATCCACAGGCAACAGGTCGCCACAGGTGGTGGGGTGGCTACACATCCCCCACTCACCAGACTGGAGGGACTGCTCCTGAGTGTAGTGGCTCCAGTCCACCTGCAACAACAACAGCAGCAGACATGCGTCATGATGGAGGCTGGAGCCGCACAGCAGCAGGACACTGAACGTGCAGGTAATATGTCACATGTGTAGTTGACTGTTGTGTACACTGGTAGTTAATGCATGTGTGTGGTGTGTCCTTTGTTTGTAGCTGCAACCATAGTATATAATGTGCAAGTGTGATATCCGCAATATTAGCTGCAGACCTTTGAAAGGCGACTGTGGTACTCTGACCTGTATCATACTCAGTAATATTGGCACAGTTGTGCCCACTAACATTAGTTTCCTCCTGTCTGCAGGACCCTCCGGTATCACTGCATTGCAGCCTATCCATGCTGGTGAGTGTCTATTTACTTTACCTGTTAAGATGTTGGTAGTAATAGTACCTTTTGGCACACTTAGTGGTGCCCCTTGTATGCATGTAGGTGTGTCTGTGTCTGTGTGTCAATATCACGCATACTGAGTACTGTTCAATTGTGTGAAACTGTGTGCACGTGTGCAAGTGTGCAAGTGTGCATGTGTGCACCTGTGCAAGTGTGCATGTGTGCAAGTGTGCATGTGTGCATGTGTGCATGTGTGCATGTGTGCACGTGTGCACCTGTGCATGTGTGCATGTGTGCACCTGTGCATGCGTGCATGTGTGCATGTGTGCACCTGTGCACGTGTGCATGTGTGCATGTGTGCATGTGTGCATGTGTGCACCTGTGCATGTGTGCATCGCTGGCAGTGTGAAGACATTGTAAACTGTGTTTCCTGTTTCCTTCCCACAGGTTCTGTTGCTGCTCTGGTGTTATCTAGCAGGGAACCTGAGTCAGGTGCCGTGGGTACTGCTACTGATGACATTGGTGTAGTGGCACAGGACGGTATGCCAGGGTCCGCCATTGGTCAGCCAATTGACAGTACACAGCTGTCGACACCATCCATGCGCACAGTTATCCTGCCAATACACCCCTTGTCACCACTGTCCCTAGGTGATGGACAGCATACAGTGGGCATTGACCAGGGTAATGTGGTATCCGCGGCACATGCTTCCCCACACAGCGGCCATGGGCATGGCCCAGAGATGGTACCACACAGACAGATGTCCAGGGGTTCTCGTGGGAGCATCCATGGGCGTACTGCCCCTGGCAGACGTGCCCACAGAGGACTTACAACCTCAGCTATGTTCCGGACTGTCATGCAGGCACAGTCACGTATGGAACGGTACACCAGACAGGGTCTGAGGGAGCTGACAGCATGTCGCACAGCCATGACCGACGGTATGCGTGACATTGCGGCCGCCATCTGTGATTTCACCGACGTCGTAGACAGACGTTGTGGGGACACATTACAATCGTCTCCACAACTACATGTCCATGAGCCAGGGGTGATGGTGGGCGGTTGCATCGTCGGCGTGGCGTATGCCAGCAACAGCAGCAGCTGGCAGTCGGCGTGGACGACAACAGGGCCGCTGCCGCCCCCGTAGTGCCAGCAGCAGCCCCAGCAATGCTGGGTCTGTGCTGTCATCAGACCGCCCCAGGAGACCACGTGCACGTGGCTCTGGCCAGGGCCGACAGGGCTCTGTGTCCAGTCAGTGAACACCTGCTTCCGATGACAGTACCCAGTCTGGGTTGGTACCGGATACGGTCCGTAGCACCCCTGCAAGGCACAGGTACCGTGTCCGTGGCCAGAGACACTGATCTGTATGACCTGGCAGGTACAGTCTGTGGCTGTCCACAAACACCAGTATATGGCAGCCATGAGGTGGAACTGTGTGCATCCATACACACATGCAAAATAACAACACCTAGGGCTACCGCATACGCACACACTGCATCAACACTGCCCCACCTTCTACTGCTGTCCCTCACCAACACACATACACATACATGTCAATTGGTGGTATGGGTGGCTGACCCAGGCATACCAAGTTCACACCCTGTGCATATGATGAAACTGTGCCACCTCCTGCAGTCTGTAACAACTGTGCAGGTACAGGTTAACATGTTACTGATGCTGGGGTGACCACATAGATGTGTAGTAATAGTATCATGTTTTGAACAGTACTGTGTGCTGATTTAATTGTGGGTATATCACAGCATGCCTGATGCAGTATTTGTGTGATTGTCATGTCCTGTTGTCTACACCCATGGTAAGTACCATAGTGTATCATCTGCACATGTTGGCATACTAGTGGTAATGATGTCAACAGCAGCCTACATACATAGGTAGCACAGGGGATGGGTAATGAATGTAGTAATACACAATGATGGACATGTAAATTGCAAGTGGCATGTTGGCCACACTAGACTCTGCAATGCAGATGTGTGAGGAAGTTGATATGTGTGCAGAACTACACAACTGGTACAGGACACACAGGTGCACACTAGCACTGCATGCACACACCTCATACCATGCTAGACAGCACCAACACACATAACGAACTGTCACGGAGGAGAGTCCCCATATATGTCAGGGATACTGTGGTGGCAGGCCAGGGAGCATACATCCTACTAAGTATGGCACCACTGAGAGAAGGATCGGTGTCTGTTATTTGACATGTGTATTACTGCAGGTATGGGCACATGGGTTTATATCCAGTTATTGTACATCCTGACAGTACATGCATGTTCCAGACACTTGTGTGCACTGAGACTGGACCCTGGCCATCTGACCAGTGTTTTTCCATGTACATGTGCATAAGTGCCTGCATATGTGCAGTGTTACCTTATGGAACTGGTACAGCTTGTTTGTTGTACAATGGACTACATGGAGCACTGTTCACTGTACCTTTGTTTGCATGCATGTTTGCTTGCAATTACCCTGGAATACCAATCACACCTGCAATGCATAGTTATAGGGCTTCTGTGGACTCCTAGTGCCATCTGTGTAGCCTACTGTATGTATGGCCATGTCCCACTTGAGAGGTTGCCACTGTTTGACCTGTTCACATGTACATTGACTGTGACACAGTGCATATGACCTGCCTGACATGTGTCCACGTGAGCAGTCATATATGCTACTGCTAAGTAGTCACAGGCACTACACCTTCACACATCCATCTCCTGTTGAACTACCTGCTTTGCTAGGGACAGCCTGCACCTGTCACCCCTGGCCTATCGGATATTGGCAAAGCCTCTTGCTACCCCCATAGTGCCTATGTTAGGCAGGGCTCACATGACAAACCCACCTTCATAGGTATCACATGCTACCCAACGCCAGATGTCTAAACCTCCAGATGCATGCACCCAAAACACTCCTTTGCAGGGGAAACATCGATATGTGTGCAGTAACAGATGCCTGGTTCAGGGCTACTGGGAGCACACCAGCACTACCGGGTGTAACCCGGTTGATTTCTTTGCTACAGTCACCAAGGCCATTGCCGAGGGGAAGGTGGTTCACACAGCCTACCTGGACCTTGCATAGCCTTCGCAACAATACCCCACTTGGGCATTCTAGGGAAGCTCACCAGCTTAAATATGAGCCCTATGTCACTAGATGGATTGCACAGTGGCTCAAGAACAGAACCCACATGGTTAGCATTGCTGGAGCCATGCCAGACCCCATAACAGTTCCAGGATGTGTCCCAGAAGGCTCAGTCCTGGGACCCTCTTATTAAGTACATATTTATTGAGGTACAGGCCAACACGGATGAACTGTGGCTGCCCAAGTATGCAGATGACTGCAAACTGGACACCATAATCGACTCCCCAGCTGACACAAGCATCTGCCAAAGGGCATCATAGCAACAGACAACTTGTGCCAGAGCCATGGCCGTCTGCTGAACAGTGTAGAAGGGAATGTGCATCCTGTAGTCTGTTCACCTAGTTACCAAAAGGGACATTGTCCCCACACACACTAACCCCTCAGCCAAAACGCACACTTGCCAATTGCAGGATTCAAACCCCTATCTGACTGTTATGACACGTGAGACAGGCGATTAGCTGAGCATGCTATTTGCATTACTGGGGTTTTCTTCCCCTGCTATACTTATAGAGTGCTGACATCATCAGTGTTTAGAAAGGAATGGTCATCCTGTAGTCCTATCCTATTTGCCAAAAGGGACACTTCCTCACACACACTAACCCCCTCAGACAGACACACACACACTTGCCATTCACAGGAATCAAACCCTACCTAGTTATGTTATGACACTTGAGGCGGACGCGTTAGCAGAGCGCTATTCGCATTACTGGGAGTTTTCCTTTCTCCTGCTCTACTTATAGGGTGCTGACATCAGCACTGTTTACCAAAGCCGTTGGGCTTCCTGTAGTCTGTACACCCTGTTTCGAAAAGGGACTTTTCCCTCTCACACTAACTCGCCTCAGACAAACACACACACATGCCATTCACAGGAATCAAACCCCTAGTTATGTTATGACACTTGAGACTCGGACGACAGTGAGCGCTATTCGCGACATTGGGAGTTTTCCTTTCTCCTGCTCTACTTATAGGGTGCTGTCATCAGCAGAGTTTTGCAAAGGGGAGGGGCATCCCGTAGTCTGTTCACCCAGTTTCAAAAGGACATTTCCCTCACACACTAACCCCCTCAGACAAACACACACTTGCCATTCACAGGAATCAAACCCCTACCTAGTTATGTTATGACACTTGAGACGACGCATTAGCAGAGCGCCGCCATTCGCATTACTGGGAGTTTTCCTTTCTCTCCTGCTCAACTTATAGGGTGCTGACATCAGCAGTGTTTAGCAAAGGGAGGGGCATCCTGTAGTCTGTTCACCCATTTTCCAAAAGGGACATTTCCTCACACACTAACCCCTCAGACAAACACGCACACTTGCCATTCACAGGAATCAAACCCCTACCTAGTTATGTGTTATGACACTTGAGACGGACGATTAGCAGAGCGCCGCTATTCGCATTACTGGGAGTCTTCCTTTCTCCTGCTCTACTTATAGGGTGCTGTCATCAGCAGTGTTTAGCAAAGGAGGGGGGCATCCTGTAGTCTGTTCACCCAGTTTCCAAAAGGGACATTTCCCTCACACACTAACCCCCTCAGACAAATACACACACTTGCCATTCACAGGAATCAAACCCTACCTAGTTATGTTATGACACTTGGAGACGGACGCATTAGCAGAGCGCGCTATTCGCATTACTGGGAGGTTTCCTTTCTCCTGCTCTACTTATAGGGTGCTGACATCAGCAGTGTTTAGCAAAGGGGAGGGGCATCCTGTAGTCTGTTCACCCAGTTTCCAAAAGGGACATTTCCCTCACACAAACTTACACACACGCCAACCTCACACACAGACAGACACACACGCACACACACACACACACACACGCACACTGAGCACTTGCAGGATTTGAACCCCTATCTAACTATGTCATGACACTTGAGACGGACGCATTAGCGGAGTGCGCTATTCGGATTACTGGGAAGTTTCATTTCTCCTGCTGTACTTCTAGGGTGCTGACATCATCTGTGTTTGGAAAGGGGAATGTGCATCCTGTAGTCTGTTCACCCGAGTATCCAAAAGGGACATTTCCCTCACACACTAACCCCCTCAGACAAACACACACACACTTGCCATTCACAGGAATCAAACCCCTACTTATGTTATGACACTTGAGGCGGGCGCATTATCCAGAAGTAGCGCTATTACCGCATTACTGGGAGTTTTCCTTTCTCCCTGCTCTACCCTTATAGGGTGCTGACATCAGCAGTGTTTAGCAGCAAAGGGGGAGGGGCATCCTGTAGTCTGTTCACCCAGTTTCCAAAGGGACATTTCCCTCACACACTAACCCCCTCAGACAAAACACACACTTGCCATTCACAGGAATCAAACCCCTACCTAGTTGTATGTTATGACACTTGGGAATGGGACGCGTATGTAGCCTATTCGCATTACTGGGAGTTTTCCTTTCTCCTGCTCAAGCTTATAGGAGTGCTGACCAGCTAAT
Source organism: Protopterus annectens (assembly GCF_019279795.1). Classification (NCBI taxonomy): domain Eukaryota; kingdom Metazoa; phylum Chordata; order Ceratodontiformes; family Protopteridae; genus Protopterus; species Protopterus annectens. Next base: position 732,341,523 of record NC_056736.1, read on the forward strand.
CAGCAGTGTTTAGCCAAGGGAGGGGCATCCTGTAGTCTGTTCACCCATTTTCCAAAAGGGACATTTCCCTCACACACCTAAACCCCTCAGACAAACCGCGCACTTGCCCATACATTCACAGAATCAAACCCCTACCTAGTTATCATTATGACACTTGGAGGCGGACGCATTAGCAGAAGCGCCCAGCTATTACATTGCTGGGAGTCTCTTCCTTTCTCCTGCTCTACTTATAGAGGTGCTGACATCAGCAGTGTTTAGCAGCAAAGGGAGGGGCATCCTGTAGTCTGTTCACCCAGTTTCCAAAAGGGACATTTCCCTCACACACTAACCCCCTCAGACAAATGCACACACTTTGCCATTCACAGGAATCAAACCCCTTCCCCGTTTGTTGAAAAACTTGCACTTGGAAAAGGTTTTCATTTTGGGAGGGTTTTTTCCCTTTCACTTTTGGGGGCTCTGAGTTTTAAAAGGGGGGCAATCCCGTAAGTTTGGGTTCCCCCTTTTAAACATTTTACCAAATTTGGCCAACCTAAAAACCCCAAAAAGGCAAACACCCACACCCCCACATGCATTTGCAAGGTTTGAATTTTCAAATGTCATGACACCCTTAGGCTGGTGTGTGTAGCCCTTATGGGAATTTCCTTTTCTCCCGCGAAAATTTTAGGGTGCTTAAAATCCCATTTGTGGGTTTGGAAGGGAATGTCAATCCTTTTTGGGAACACCAAAAAAATTTTTGGCCCCAAATGTTTCCCCCGGGAAACGCCTAAATTTTTAAAACCTTTTTAAAACCAAATGTTTAATTTTAAATGACATTTTTTGTTGGTGGGAAAACCCGGGTTTTGCCCTCTTTAAATTCCATAGGGGAAACCCCTGGGTTGGGGGGTTTTAACAAACCTTTGCATTTTGTTAAAATTTTTCATTTTAAAAAGGGTCCAAAATTTATGTATTCCCCTGGGGTCATTTAAAAATGGTGTGCCCTGGGCCCGAATGCTGTTAATGTGGGTTTTTTTCCCCAAACACATTTTAAAATTTTCCCGAAAATGTTGGTTGTTAAATGTCCCGTTTGGACTAAGTGTAAAATCCCCATTCCCTTCCCCATCAAGTTTCCCTTTGAGGAAGATTGATTAATTCCTATGGGACCTTCTGAGCCCCCCATTTGGGGGGGGTGGTTTTTGTTTTATCCACAAACTTGTTTTTAAACATGCCCGGGGTTTAGGCCCCTTTATGGCATGTTGCCTTAGATTTTCAAGGGGGCATTTTATTGTTGGCCGCAACCCAAACATTTGTGGTTTTGAACTTTCCAAACTTTATTTTATTATGGGGTGTTGTGGGTCATGGGGTTTGTAGTTAATTTTACCGCTTTGGGTGTGAACCCCAAAGGGTTTTTCTGTTTCCCCCATGTTTGGGAAAGGGATTTTTGCATAAAAAGTTTTTCCCAACAAAACCCTTTTACCTTTTTCCCCACTTATTTCTGTTAATAATTTTGGGAACACCTTTTTGTGGTAATTTGGGCCTTTTCTGTTTTCCCCTTTCTTTACATTTTTGAATTGGGCCAAAAATGGTTGGGGCCCCGTTGTTTTTTCATTGGCCCTTTTTTGGGGGGCTTTTTCAGTTGGGTCTTTTTGGGGAACAGTTTGTATCCCCAAAAATGGTTGGGGGACAAACCTTCCATGTTTTCCCCGTCCATGGGGGAAAATTTGGGGAGGGGTCCCAACAAACCTTGTGGGATTTTCCAGTTAATTTGGTTTTTGGGGTTACTGGTGCCCTGTCTACCTGTCTGCTGTCCCGGTTTAAACCCCTCTCCCCCCACCCCTTGGGGGTTTTTTTGGGGAGATTATAATGAAAACCTAGGGGTTAAAACCTTTGCGGGGGCCCCTCATGGGTGGGGTTTTCCCTTTGTGTTTAAAGGGGTCAAACAGACAGGTTGCCTTAGAAAACCCCCTGGGGGTTGGGGCCCTTTTCATAGGTCCCCAAAATTTTTAGTTTGGGACAATGCGATTTTATTGTGGCAACCAGGGCCCAGGATTTGGGGGAGGTGTTATATCCTTAGGAAAATTTTTTGGGGACCAGTTGTTTTAATGTCTTTGGGTACATACGGGGTAAGGTAATTGACCCCTGTGTGGGTTTTCAACCACAATTTTATCCCCCCTTTGTAAAACCCGGGCACCTTCATAAATTGGTGGGTTTTTTGGGAAAGTTTCTGTTAAAAACCCCAGCACTGTTTTTCCCGGGGCCCGGATTCTATAATTTCCCCAGGGGTTTTTCCCCATTAATGTTTTCAAAAATGGGTTTTTGTGGTATTTTTTGGTTGGGCATTCTGTAAAATTCCCAAAAGGGGGTTTACCATCATTTCCTTGGGGGTTTTCCTTTGCCCGACAATTTTTCTTATGGCAAGGGTTTCTGGTTTCCATGGGCCCCCTTTTTGGGATGTTGTGGTTTCCCGCTTGGGGGAAAATTTTGGTTTTGAGGGGGTTTGTGCCTCTGCAAAAATTTGGGGCACAGTCCCCATGTTTCCTTACCATTGGGCAAATTCCAAAACGGGGGGGCCGGCCAACCTTGGGGGGGATTTTTCCAGGGGGTTAATTTTGGTTTGTATCTGTCCCCCCAGCACCCTTCCCTTTTTTTTTTGGGTTTGGGGGGCAACCCCTCTACATGTGGGTTTATTTTCTGGGGGGGAGCCCTTTTATTTCTCCTTTTTGGGATTTAAAAGAAGCCTTTGAAAGGCCCGATACACTGGGGGTTGGACCCCATTGCCCCCCCTAATTTGGGCCCCTTTTTTCCCCTTTTAATTTTAGGTTTTTAAAAATGTTTAGGGGCAGGAATCTCCCGAGGCCCCTTGGGTTTGGGTGGTTTTAGAGGTAACACCAAAATTTTTGTTTGGGAATGTGAAACCTTTCCATACGTGCAAAATTGGGCTTCCCCCAATTCTGGGGTGTAATTTCAGGTTTTTCCATTTTCCCCGGCCCAAAACCCCTTTTTAAAAGGACCACCTTTTTTTTGTTGGGACCTTTTTTTTTTGGGTTCATATTCCTGTTTGGGGGGTGGGGTTTGGGAGAGTGGGTTTTGGGATTCCCAACCCTCTTGTCCCTTGTTGCACTGGGGGAACCTCCAAAACCTTGTGCTTGTGTTTTGGCTTTGGGTGTTGTCCTTGGTTACCTCCAGTTTTTTTCCCTTTTGGGGGCCCGCATTTTGGGATAAGGTATTCTGGTTCTGGGGGTTGGGGTTTTGCACTGCACCGAATGATGTTTCCCCCATGGGGTGGTGGGGTGTATTTGGGGGGTTCACATTCTTGGGGAATTTTCCCATGGTTTTTTCCCCCTTAGTTTTTAAATTGGGTTATCCTTTTTGTTTTCCTTTCAAAAGGTTTTTATAGGTTCAAAGGTTATCCAATATTTAAACCCCCCGGGCATTTTTTAGGGCCTCCCAAAAAAGTGTGGTTTTGGCTTTGAGACCTTGGCCCCTTGGTGAAATTAATGGCCATTTATTATTTGGTTTTTTTCTGTGGGTTTTCTTTGGAATAAAGTGAAGCCCCATGTAACCCCTACAATAAACCAAAACTTCAAATTCCTTTTCATGTAGTTAGGGGTCTCCCCAGGGGGGATTCCCCCGGGTTGTGCCTCTATTTTATTCTTTGGGGGACCGCCCCCTTTTTTCTTTTTGTGGTTTTTGGGGTTACACCTTACTTACCCTTTTCCCTTGGTTAGTTTTTGGGGGGACAGCCCTTTCCCGGTTTGGGCACCTTTACAACGACAGGGAAAGTTTGTTTCTTTCCTTTCTGGGGGCCTTGACTTTTGGCACACCCTTTGGGTACCCTTTTTGGGTTTTTTAATGTGCTTATGGGGTTTTGGGGGCTTGTTTGATTTGGGTGTTTGGGGTTTAGGGAAAGGCCTCTGTTGGTGTGTTTTTTTAATTTGTGCCTTTCCGGGAATGTTTTCGGTTTTATTTTGTTTTGGTTTCCTTTAAAAAGGTTTCCCCATGTGGGGACCTTTTTTGTTTGGTTGGTGGGTTTACCCTTCTTTTCCCCCTTGGGATTGTTTTGGGGGAGTAAAATTGAGTTTTTGGGGAGGGCTCCCCGCCTTTTTTCCCGTTTGGATTTGGGGGGGTTGCCAAAAACCCCCCTTTTTTTTACCCTAAAATTTGGTTAATTTCTTGGGTGGAGTTGGGGTTTTTTTCCCCCGTGTTTTCTTTGGGGCAAGGGGGGTAACATTGGGGGTTTTAGGATTTTCCCAGTTTTTCCCCTTTGTTTTGGGGTGGCCTTTTGGTTGTAAATGTGTGGAAGGTTTTATTTGGGCCCTACCTAAAATGATTTTAAAATGAAAAAAACTTTCCCCCGGTTCCCCTGTTTGCTCTTCATGATACTTCCTTTTCTCTTGGGATTTTTTGGTTAATTTGGGGGTGGTGTCCAAACCCGCCGGGTTTAGGCCCCTGTTCTTTTTTAATTTGGGAACTGGCATTAACCAAGGCAATTCCTGGCGGGGGTTCAATTTTTTAATTTGGGTTTTTATTTCAGGGTTCTGAGGTTGGGGGCCCATTTTTTGGGGACCTTTTAAAGGGACCCCTTTTGGATTTTCCCCACCCGTTTGGAAGGGAGTGCAATTTAATTGCTTGGGCCTGTTTTTCCCTGTTTGGGGTTTTTGGCCCCCGGGACTGTGGTTTTTTTGGTTTGGGTTTCCCGTTTTGATTTTCTATTGGGCTGGTTTTTGGGGGGGGTTTTCCTTCTCCATCTTTTTGCATTAGTACCCCAGTTTGGTGGGTTTCACCTTTCCCTTTTTTGTTTTTTTTTTGGGGGGTTTTGGGACTTGGGGGGTTCCTGGGCCCTTTTTTTGGTTTTTGGATTCTTGGGAAATTTTTCCTACACTGTTGGAGTTTTTTTATAATGCTTTCCCATTTTTTATTTTTTTTCTGGGTAATTTTCCCGTTTTACCAAATATAATGTTTGGGGGTTTGGAAGGGAAAATTTGATATATTTTTATGGGTTTTTTTCCCACATTTAAAGGGAAAATTTTCCCGTTTTTCCCGGGGGTTTGGGACGGGGAGGTTTGTTTTCCCGGTATTTTAAATGGGGGGGTTTTAGCCACTTTACTTGAAAAACCCCTTTTTGGCCCTAGTTTCCCCATTTTTCCCGGGGTTTTTTTGGGTTTTGGGTTTTGGTTTAAAACATGGGGTGTGGTTATCCTTGACAATTCTTGCTGGTCGCCTCCTTTTGTAGCTTGTTCCAAGTGTTGAGGATGTACAGCACAGTATGAGGTGTAACCTGGTGGTGTTAGGGTGCTGTTGTGAGCCTTGCCTCAGTATTCTGTTACAGCACAGTTATCAACATTCTCCATACTGGGTGGGCTTAGTCTGCATGCATCTTGCTGTTTGACCTTATCCCTTATCTGATTCTTATCCCTTCTGGTACCTATGGAGGTAGGTTTGTGTTTTGCGCCTTCCTATTCAGGGCACACTGTGCATGACAACAGCCTTTGCCAGTATCCATACGGCCTGCACTGATAGGTGCATGCCAGTCCTGGCAGGTGGTGCATCATGTCATGCTCAGTATGTCATCCCAGACTGGCACACAGTTCGTCCCCTTTGCCTACCTGCATTACTTCGGTAATTGTTGCACTTCATCATCTCGTTGTCCTGTTGTGGCATGCTGCTTGTTGAGGGTAGGATGTTAGACGGGTCCTCAGGTGTGCATATGGTACTTGGTGTTACATTACTTGACACACAGCATTCATGCCTCAGGTGGTGCTGCAGGGCTGCCTCTGTCGGATGCACATATTACACTTCCCTGTACATGTTTGTGAGCAGGTTGTGTCACATTAGGCATCCCTGTTACTATATGGTGAGTCGGAGAGGTATCATTCCCAAGGTTCCTACTGAGCCAATGTATGTGCTATGCGTTGCCTCTTTGCCAAAGCCAGGGCATACTGGGCACGCCTCCTTCTGCCTACTGGGGCAGGCTCAGGTTGTTCCTCCTCCGAGTCACGCTGTGCCTGTGGTGGCCTTGGCGATGGTGGGGGGCTGTTTGGCCCAGCCCTATGGTGATCCTGCTGCAGCTGTTTTCGCATGATCATATTATGTAGCATAGCACATACCATGACAATTTGGGTACATGTAGTTGGTGTGTACTGCAAGGCTCCACCAGATGTGTCCAGACACCGGAACCGTGACTTGAGCAGCCCGAACACACGCTCTATTACATTACGTGTTTGTGTGTGCCTCCTTATGGCGTTCCTGTTCAGGTGTGTGTGCAATTCTGATGGGTGTCATCAGCCCCCGCTCCAGTGCATATCCTGCATCCCCCACTAGGTGTCCGTGTGGGATGTCCCCATTGGCAAATGTCTGGTACAGCTGCGTCAAATGCCAAATGTGGGAATCATGGTAGCTCCCAGGACAGCCGCACACACATTCATTATTATGCCCTGGGCATCACACACGACCTGGCAGTTGATGGAGGGGAAGCCCTTGCGGTTTATGTAGGCCCTACCCCGCCCTCCTGCTGGTGCTTTGATGCGTATGTGCGTGCAGTCTATGGCACCCAGTACCTCAGGGTATTCCGCTATTTGCTGGAAGAGACGCATGTTGCTGGCCAATACCTCACGGGCATTGGGGAAGTATACATGATCACCGACATGTGCTGACATGGCATCCAGGAACTGGTGCAGTACCCTGGAAGCTGATGCCTGTGATATCCCCATCATATCGCCAGTTGGTCTCTGGAAGGTACCTGTTGCTAGTATTCTTAGGCCAACACATACCTTGGTTTCCACTGGGATGGGTTCCCCTCTGTTGGTTCTGTGTGTGAGGCGTGGCCTGCACAGCTCCACTATTTGCTGCAGGAGGTCTCTGTCCACTCTATAGCGCTCTACTATCTCCAGCTCATGTAACCCGTGGTAGGTGACCCTGGGCCTGTACACTCTTCTCCGTCTCCTCACTGCGGGTTGCCTGGCACCATCTGCATTGTCACCACCCTCAGCAAGTCGCCTATGTCTCATTATGACAGCTATGGCAGCCCCTAACATTTCTGCTCTGAGTTCAGCTTATTCAGTTTTCACTTCTGATAACTTAACTCCTGTCTTGCAGTGTCTCTTGAGAGAAACATTCTACACTGCTGTTTGCAGTGTTTTAAGTGCTGGGCTGGCCTAGTATTCTGCCTGTGTAATTGCCTGCATCTAATTGTTTTCACCTGCTAGCTCCAGCAGTATTCCCTGCTAACTTCCTAGTACATCTGTTGTTTCCTTTTTCCTTTCTGTTTCCTCAGGGTGGGGCCGTGTGCAAACCAGCAGAAACACGCTCACAGTGGCTTACACGCGCGCACACACACTTACACAGTTCAAAATCTGCTTATTCAGTTTTAAACGCGTGCACGCCCGCGCAAACGGTGTTAAACAGCTCCCAACACGCTCCCACATGCTTAGTCTGCCTTACACGCCACAAGACACTGCCTTACTGCCTTTACACGCCAAGACACTGCCTTACACGCCAAGACACTGCCTAGACACTGCACACCGCCTTACTCGCTTCCGGGCGCACACGCGCATACACGCCCAACAAGAAACCTTGGTGTAGGCAACAGTGTACACCTTCCATTTCTTGGCTTTCTCATGTTTACTTGGGGGCACACCTCCTTCCTTGATATCTCTCTGACATCTGTCATGTAACTCTACCTTCCAATGACTTCTATCCCTTTCTACCATTCCCCCCTGTGATGTCACCTATCTCCTACTCTGTTCCTCCCCCTTCTGTAACTCTTACACTACTCAGACTGTGCTCATTTACTATGTGACAGTGGTATTCAGTATCCTTACCCTAATTTGCATCAGATTGCCTACTAATGCTTAGTTACATCTCTTACACTTGGCTTCCCCCCTTGGCAACCACTACACGGTGGCCATGTTGGTTTTCCTATGCTGGTCCCTCCATTGACATTCCATATAATGCATAAAACCTACATTTGTAGGTTTAAAACCTTCGTTTTACAGTTTATGCAGCGCAGCCGTTTATGGGCTGCGCTGGGTTTACACATCGGCAATTGCCGAAAAAAAAAAAATTATTTTTAAATTTTTTGCATGGGGTTGCATTGCCAATGGCCACATATTTGGCCATTGGCATGCTGCCTATAACATATGCACCCTTTATTTGGAGCTGACATGGCTCCATTGCGTTTAGAAAGCGTGCTCAGTTGTCAACTGAGTACATTTCTGCAGCTAACACGGCTCTTACACGGGCTGTTCTTGGCTTCCTGGATCGCTAATCAGCCTCATTTGCATGCTATTCGGCTGCAAGTGGGCTGATTAGCTTAGCCACGCCCACTCCGTGTAAGAGCCGTGTTAGACTAACTCTTACACGGACTTTGGGCTGTTCCTGGATCGCGAAGGCTACATGGAGTCTTACACTACTCTTAGACTCCGTGTAAGCCTTCGTGAATCCGGCCCTTTGTTTAGCTCATTAAGTTGATTCTTGATAAAAAAATAAAAATTAATAAAAATAATAAGCTCAATTTTATATTTAAAATGTATTTTGGTCCAAACACCTTAAGGATTTACATAAGAGTGGAAGTCTGAGTTATTTTGAAAGACTAAGAGCACTTAGTCTTGTGCAGAACCCTTTGCAGTGGTGTGGGAGGTGACCTTGTTCAGATGTGTTGGGCATATGGGGATAGCGGATTCTAGGGGTGTTTGGGGTTGCCGGGAAGTGCTAGAGAGTCATCAGATTTCCTTCGTGGAAATATCTGTGGGGAATGGAGGGTGTGTTGAGTGGTCCACTGACAGAGTGGCCACAGCATGGAACGGACTGGTAAAAACGGAACATGACAAATATTGGTTTAGATATTTTAAGAACACCCTGGAAACAGACCACATGAACTCTCTCTCTCTCTTTCGGCTTTTCCCGGTTAGGGGTTGCCACAGCGGATCACCTTGTCTGCTCATGATTGGCAGTGGAGTTTTATGGTGTCGAGTTCACACACACACGCACTCATGACTTGGGCCAGTTTTAGCGTGTCCAATCCACTTGCAGCATGTCTTTGGAGATGTGGGAGGAAACTGGAGCCCCCAGAGGAAACCCACACGACCGCAGGGAGGACATGCAGACTCCGCACAGAAGGCACTCCAGCCGAAGATCGAATTTTTGAGCCTCCTGCTGTGAGGTGACAATGCTAACCACTGCACCACGGCTGTCCAAACATACCACATGAACTACTGAATGGTATTCTGGGGAAACTGGATGGGCATTGTTGCCCGTGTTTGAAGTACTGATATGCATGTATGTAAGTGCTTGAATTACTGATATGCATGTATGTAAGGATGGAAATATACTTATAACAAATAAGAAACTACAGGGGTCTCATAATTTAAAATCTATGGACTGTATAAACATGCTTGGAAGGAGCTAATAATAAGAAAAAGCATTACAGCTTGTGGTGTCTCAAATAACTAAGCAACAGCCAAAAAAAAAAAACACACACAATACTTGTGTATGATTTTAGTAAATCTAGACAAAATATATAATCGTCATATAAGATGAAGCAGTCTGCTGAATTTAGATATGAAAGACAGGATGTAATAACATGGGCTTGTGTATAATAACACTACTGTTTTAACTTGTCATAAATGACATACACTACATTGAACATCAAGGGGAAGCATGATGATTTTCTCATATAAGTAAATGTGCATAACAAGTCATGTAATTGCTTTAACTTGAGCTGTAGTTTTTGTAACCCATCCTGACCATATATAATACTTAAGCAGTTACCACGGTAACTAATGCTTTATGCATAACATCAAACTGGCTAAGTTGTTCAAGAGAAACAATAGAAGCCTTAAAATGCCACAGAATGTAACAGTCATATTCTGAACAAATAGTACTAAATTGACAGTAGGCACTCAGTTTAATAATATGGCCTTGTGTATAATAACACTACTGTTTTAATTTGTCATAAATGACATACACTATATTGAACATCAAGAGGAAGCATGATGATTTTCTCATATAAGCAAATGTGCATAACAAGTCATATAATTGCTTTAACTTGAATTGTGGTTTTGTAACCCATCTTGACCATACATAATACTTAAGCTGTTGCCAAGGTAACTAATGATGTTATGTAGTCCAATCTCGCCTACATTCTTACCCTTGGGTTCAGAGCCGAATGTCGGCTCCGACTCAGCCATACTTTAGCTCAAAAGTCTTTCTATTGGCTGGGCTAAGATGGTATCCCATGCTGCAGTGCTCTCTCTCCCAGATCTCATTTGCTGCTCGTGTAGCTCGGACGTGGTGTCGCTCTTGGCTGTGGCTAGGTACCATTTCTTCTTTATAGCAGAGAAGTTTTTTGCAAAAAAAAGCTATTTTCATAGCTATTTGTGTGTGTATCTTGAACTGTGTTGTGGAAAAGTTGTTTTTTCTTTTAGTGTGTTCTTGTGGTATCCCACTAGCTGTTTCCAATGGGCTAGGCCCGTTTCAGTTAGAGGACCTAGTCTGTCCCCTTGCTTACCTTGTGTGCTAACTTTATTCCCTTGGGCTAAAACTGTTTAAATTAGAGGATTTAGTCCTCCCTTGTACTTGTGTCTAGGACCGTTTTAGTTAGAGGTCTTTGTGGTGTACTGTTTGTTGGTTCTGTTCCCGCACTTGTGGCTGATTGACCGTTGGTCTACTTGTTGAATTAGTTACTCGGTGTTTGTGGTAACTATGTCTAAAGATACTAAGGAGCATAAGCCCTCGGGCTTTAAGAAGTGCACCAAGTGTAGTTATAAGATGTCCATCACTGATGGACACTCTGTTTGTGTGTACTGTCTGGGAGCGATTCACCTCCAGGAATTGTGTAGTTTTTGTCATGCTTTTAGCCCGCATGTTCTTCAGGAAAGGAAGAACAAATTGATTTTGAAGGGACTTCTGAAACCCTCCTTCGAGGAGGGTTTGGAGAGTGCTTCCAGCTTTAAGTCTTCTCCATCAAAAGCTAAATCTTCCAAGGCTAAAAAGCGATCCCCGGCTCCATCAGTTTCATCGGAGCCAGCAGAGAAAACAGCTAAATCTTCAATGACATCCTCGGCTCCGTTGTTGTCGGGGCCGCAGGAAGTGTCAGTGTCTATGAAACCTGCTTCGGCTCAGATTTTCCTGAAGCCTGTTCAGAGCCAGTTGCCTAGCATTAGGCCGGTATCTCCTCCTCACAGGTCTCCTTCAGAGAGGAGGTCTCGATCTCCTTCCCTATCCTCCAAATCCTCCAGGACCTTATCGGATGTGGATGTCGACAGAGTGGTGCAGTGACTTCTTCAGTCACCGGTACTGGCAAAATTGGTTTCGGCTCCGACACAGTCGGCTGCGGAGCCGGTTCCTCTACCTACATCATTAATTCCTCCGAACGCATCTCAGCTTTCAGAGCCAGAGTGCTTGGCTCCGTGTGATGTCCCTAGGTCGGTTCCAACAGCCCCTTCTGGCTCATCGGTTCCGCCATCAGCTCTGACCCCGTCGGCGCCGTCCACGGGGTTCAGGACTCAAGATTCCTCGGTCGGACCCGAGGGAGATGCTTCAGGACATCTCTCGGCTCCTAGTCTCCCTCTCGGTGCTTTGGCGCAGGGAAGCCTGACTCCTGTCTCTGCTTCGGAGGCTGGTCAATCTTCAGACCCGGGAGGAGCAGCTTTCGAGGCCTTGCGGAGTGAGCTGGCCAGGTCGTCAGCGGCATCATACAGTTCAGTCACTCTGTTCCCTACAGCACCGGTACAGGTCTCTGATCGCCCTCTATCTCTTGACAGCGGAGTCCCAAGGCCTCAGGGTACCCCCACAAGTTGTCCCCATATTTCTGAGGACCCCTCAGAGTTTTTGCTTGAGGAGCCACCCAGAAAGAGAACTTGCAAGAGGAAGCACATAGATTCTCAAGATGAGTCTCTCATGTCAGACACCGACCTCGAGGAATCGGAGGGGTGCCCTAAGTCATCATCTGAAAATTTTTCTTTCTCTGACATCCTAGAGATTTTGAAGCAAAGAGGTGACTGGCCATCCAAACCCCCCTCCGAAGAGGAGTCCGTGTTCCTGAAGGCCTTTGGTGCTCAGCCCTCCGCCTCCTGGGTGTCTGCACCCTTCCAGATTCTGAATCTGGTTTGTCAAAGGGTGTGGGAAATCCCTGACTCTGTGGAACCAGTCCCCAGGAGACCCAATAAATTTTTGTCTGCCCCTCCTGATAAGGAATTTCTATCCAAGGGAGTCCCTGTGGATGCCATGGTGGTGGCAGCGGCCACCAAGAAGGAATTGGCTGAGACTTCTTCCACCGTCCATCCCCCTAACAAGGAGTCTAGGACTATGGATCGGTATGGGGAGTGTACTTTTCTTCAGTGGCCTTTACTTTGTGGTCATTGAATTACTTATCACACTTTACACAGCTCCAGAGAGATCTCCTAAAGGAGCTTGGAGATACTCTAACGGGTAACGTTTCTGAGGCGGTGGCTCAGAAGGTCAACGCTCAGATGTCTACCCTCAATTCTATTGCAAACTCCTCCATTAGGCTGATCTCTCACGCAGCCGAGGGAGCGAGTAGGGCAGCAAGTTCAGGAGTCGCTCTTAGGAGACATGCCCGAATGCGCCTTTGTCATTTTGTGGAGGCCTTTAAGTCTACATTCACCGATGCCCCGTTTGATGGTTCCTCTTTGTTCGGAACCAAGGTGAAAGACACTCTCACTTGGTGCGAGCAAGAGGGAAAAACTCTGTCTGCCGTAGGAGTCCGTTTTCCCTTCCCTCTAGGCCTTATCCCAAGGCCCAGAGGGGCAGAAAGATGTGGGTCAAGAAATCACAGAGGTTTTTTCCCCGATGCACAAGGTGAGCCCCCTAGAGGCAGGGGAGGGGGTGGTTATTCAGGTAGATGCCGCCCTAGGGGCAGAGGAGGCTCTTGCAACTCGGGACACCGCGATTGCTTTCGTGGTTCTCCCTACCGCCGCTTCTGATGGGAGGCCCAACTGTGCATTTCCGGAGCCAGTTGGGGGGCGAATCTCACTATACCCGGAGGCCTGGCAAGGTATCACCCAGTACCAATGGGTTCTACGAATAATTTCCGGAGGATATGTCATTCCCTTCTCGTCAACTCCCCCTCCAATCAAGAAAATCCTGGATGTTCCACCCAGTCAAAGGGATTCCGCAGCTTCAGAGGTTTCAAAGCTGCTAGAAAAAGGAGCCATCCAACATGTCCCTTCAGACCAGATCGGATTAGGGACTTACTCCAGATTCTTTTTGGTGCCGAAAAGGACAGGGGCCCTGAGACCCATTTTGGATCTCAGCCGATTGAACACCCATGTACAAAAGTCCAAGTTCCGAATGGACACATTGCAATCTATTCTCCCATTGTTGGAAAAGAAGTGTGGATGAGCTATCGACCTCAAGGATGCTTACTACCACATAAAGATGGACAGGGCATCCAGAAGTCACATACGCTTCCGGCTGGGAGCCAGTCACTTTCAGTTTCGAGCCCTGCCCTTTGTTCTCACCACAGCCCCCAGGGTGTTTACCAAATGCATGGCAGTGGTGACTGCTCACTTGAGACATCAGGGATTCCAAGTGTTTCCATACCTAGATGACTGGCTCCTTACTGCCACCACCAGGCATCTGCTACTTCAGACCAGAGATGCTGCTGTCAACCTATGTCAGCAGTTGGGCATCACCTTGAACTGGGAAAAATCTGCCTTTTTGCCCTCGCAGCGTGTCACCTTTATAGGTGCCGAATTAGACACCGTCCTCATGCGGGTGTTTCTACCACAGGAAAGAATCAGAGTCTTATAACAACAGATTTACGCCTTGCTCCCTCTGAGAAGAGTGAAGGCAAGATTGGTCCTCCAATTGTTGGGGACGATGGCTGCTACGATTATGTTAGTCCCTCTGGCAAGGTTACATATGAGGCTCCTTCAGTGGCTACTCTTCGCCCAGTGGTCTCTTCACCGTCTTCCAGTTTCTCACCCTATTCTACTCACAGACAGGTGCAAACAGGATCTCAGTTGGTGGCTTCACACCGACAACCTCAATGCGGGAAAGCCTTTCGTTCCTTCGCCTCCGGTTGCCACGGTGACCACGGATGCCTCCCAAATGGGGTGGGGGGGGGCAATATCTAGGCAGAACAGTCCAAGGCATGTGGCAAGAGCATGAGATGCATCTGCATATCAATGTCCTGGAGATGAGAGCAGTGCTACTAGCATTGCAAGCACTTCAGAGCTTTCTTCCTCTTGGGACTATCGCAATCCACTCAGGCAATATGTTGGTGGTATGGTATCTGAACAAACAGGGAGGTACCAAGTCGTACCCCCTTTGCAGAGAGGCCATACGAATGTGGCAGTGGGCAGTGTCTTCCCAACGTTTTCTGGTAGCAACGCGCATTCCGGGGAAGTCCAGTGTGATCACAGGTTAAGCAGAGCTATTCTGATGCCTCACGAGTGATGCCTGAACTGTCAAGTTGCGGAGATTTTCCGCAGGTGGGGTCAGCCTTGCGACCTTTTTGCCAGCCCCCTCAATGCCAAATGCAGCAGCTACTTCACCCTTATCCCCCCCTCAGGGAGAGTCACCCAGGGATACTCTAGCCCACGATTGGCCCTCCGGTCTACTATATGCTTTCCCTCCAGTTCCTTTGATGTCAAAGGCTATTCAGAAAGCGCAATCCTTGGAAAGCAAAATGATTCTGATTCTCCACACTGGCCTCGTCAAATTTGGTTCCCCTTTCTCCATCCCTATCTCATGGACGCTCCTTGGATTCTGGAACCACAACCAGACTTACTGACTCACATGTCAGGGCAGCTCCATCCATCTCTTCGGACCCTCCGGTTGACAGCTTAGCTACTCCACTTCCGTCATTAGTTAGGCTTCACCATTTTTCGCCGGAGGCGGTTCATATTCTGTCTTCCTCTCATAAGCCTTCGACCAGGAAGATTCATTACAGCAAATGGAAGAGATTTTCCATCTGAGTACATGCCAAACAGATTGACCCTTACACAGTTCCAATCTCTTCAGTATTGGAGTTCCTTTCTATGCTTTTCAACCAGGGATCAGCTGCCGCAACCATTAAAGTCCAGTTGGCGGCGATTTCTACGTTTCATGTCGCAGACGAACCTAGTCTAATGGCACATAGACTCTGTAAGGCTTTCCTGAAAGGCACTTTGTTGCTTTGTCCTCCTGTCTCTGAACCTGTTATGCCTTGGGACTTAAACTTTGTTCTACAGGGTCTTACTTCACCCCCCTTTGAGCCAGCAGCCACTTGTGATTTAAAATTCTTAACTTGGAAGACTGTCGTTTTGGTAGCCATCACGTCAGCCAGATATGTTTCGGAGCTTCAAGCTTTATCAGTCAAACCACCTTATTTGATTTTTCATAAGGACAGGGTTTCTCTCAGACTGAATCCTTCCTTTCTTCCCAAAGTAGCGTCAGTTAGTAACCTTAACCAATCCATTGAATTACCAGTGTTTTTTCCTCAGTTCTTGAACAAGGCAGAATTCAAATTTCATCAGTTGGATGCGCACAGACAATTACAATTTTATTTGCACAGAACGAAGGACCTCAGAAAATCTGATCAGTTGTTTGTTTCATTTTTGGAAAACAGAATTGGGTCTCCTGTTTCCAAAGTCACATTGTCCAGGTGGATTTCCAGTTGTATTTCTTTCATTTATACTTAAGGGGGAAGAGATTTACCGTTCCGAGTGAAGGCTCACTCTACCCGGTCTGTATCTACATCTACAGCTTTTCAGGCCAGATTGTCTATGGATGATATTTGTGCTGCGGCTACTTGGGCATCTCCTCACACCTTTGTTACTCATTACAAGTTAGATGTGGCATCTAGAGGCAGGTCTTCCTTTGGTTCCACAGTGCTCAGGAGTATTTTCCACTGAGCCTCCCAGGATTTAGATGCTGGGAACGCTGTCCCACGGGTAAGAATGTAGGCAAGATTGGACTTCATAACATCAAAAAGTTATGTACTCACCATAACGTTCGATGTATGTAGTCCATCTCGCCTCACATTCTTACTTTCCCCCCACCTTCCCCTGTCCTGGAGAATCTGGAGGTTAGGCCTGGTTTCAGAGTTCCCTTCATTCTTGGTTTGTTCTTCCTTCCTTAGGTGTTGTTATGCATGGAGAGTGAGTGCTGGTGCTCGCAGAAAACTAGATCTGGGGATAGAGAGCAGTGCAGCATGGGATACCATCTTAGCCCAGCTAATAGAAAGACTTTGAGCTAAAGTATGGCCTATTCGGAGCCGACATTCGGTTCCGAACCCACGGGTAAGAATGTGAAGCGAGATGGACTACATACATCGAACGTTATGGTGAGTACATAACTTCTTGTTTTATACATGACTTCAAACTGACAAAGGTGTTCAAGTGAGACAATAGAAGCCTGAACTAGGAATGTCACAGAATATAACAATCACATTCTGAACAAATAGCATTAAATTGACAATAATCACTCAGTTTAACCTTTGCTGATTATACAAAATAGAAGGTTGCCATTTTAATCTAAAAATGTTCAGTCTATGCCATAAAATGGCAATTTATAAATATGGAAAGGGAATTTGTAGTCATTAATCACAATAAGTGATTTGTTTGTTTTTAACCTATAATTTCACTCATTTCATAATAAGAAATGACAGATATGAAAATCATTATGTGTAGAAAATGGGGGGGGGATGCACTGATAATTAAAATGCACTAACTTTCATCAGTGTTCACATAAAACAAACTCGATGCTTTAAGTAAGTTAGCAACAAACAAAGTGATTACTTAAATGCTGGCAAACAATGAAATATAACTGCTGATATATCCAGTAAAATATATTGTATTATAAACATTGGGTATAAATATTATTACCATCTGTTTATATTAAGTAATAAGTTTTGAAAGACTTCATCAATAAGGGTGAATATGTTAAATAACTGTGTGCTATAATCTTTTACTGAGATTTTATATACGATACATCCTACTTTACTATGATTGAATTGCTTGTCATCTATCTTTCATGTAAATATTAATTGCTTATACAATAAGTAGGCATTTATATTGTATTATAATTCTGTCTAATCTACAATAGTACTATATCTGTTCAAAATAATATAAATATAGCTTATTCCTATTACAAATATTCTCCATATGATAATTCAATTTATGGAGCTCAGATGTTCTGGATTGTCAAGGTATGAGTTATAAGCTGATAGACTTAGGTTTATCTATCAGATTAGGAATGATTTTCATTCCATGGCTAGTGCAGATCTTAGTTTTGTTAACATTTATTAATTTCAATTTATTTCACAAAAATATTTTAGTATGCCTGGCCAAACCATTACTTTATTGGCAAACGAAGTATAAAACTGATAATTTCCTTTAAAAGCTCAAACATATACTTTATAGTTATCAGAGGAAACTGTTTAATAGTCACAATAAAACAAAAAATAACTCGTCTAAATAACCTAAGATGGATTTAACTTTATCTTTAAATGCTAATGGCTTAAACAATCCCAGCAAAAGATCAGATCTACTGAAATATTTAAAACTGAACAATGCACAAATTGTCTTCCTTCAAGAAACTCATTTCAAAACAAATGACAATTACAAATGGAATCTGAATGAATATATGATATTGGTGCAATCCACTTATAAGACAAAGACAAAAGGGGTAACAGTTTTATGGAAAACAAATGTGATTAACCCAGAAATCATTTATAAGTATGAAGATAAAGAAGGCTTTATGGCATTAGTAATAGTTAAATATAATAACAGAATATGGACCCTAGCCAATCTATACTTGTTCCCAGGCATTGGAACAGGGACTGTTAAAAAAACACACTTGGATTTCATTTCCAATAATTATAAAGGCAACGTTATATTAGGAGAAGATTTTAACTGTATATTTGATATTTCTGAAACTACAAATAAAAGACCACTGAGTACATCCGCTGTATCAAAAGCTTTAAACAAGTGAGTAGAATCATTTCATCTTATACATACTTTCAAATTTAAAGACGATAAATCTTTGTTGTTTTCCCATCAAGATCACATATTTGGTACCCAAACTAGAATAGATAAAATATTTGCTGCCCATGACTTACACTCTAAAGTAATTAATTTCTCAATCACTCCATGCCCCTTTTCAGACCACAGTTCATTGATACTAAAACTTCAAAATGTGTACAAACCATTAATCTTTAACTTCAGAATTGCAGCATATATAACTAAAATTAAAGAGTTCAAACTCTGGTTATTATCTGAATTACAGTTCTTAGATATTAATTATACCACAGAGATAAATAAAATAATGATGTGGGACTCATTAAAAGCTTACATATATGGTAAAATCCTAACTTCGTATAAAAAAAAATCAGAGAATGGGATTCTGCATTATTAGATCTACAATCCAAACTTGTGTCAGTAAAAGCTGAAAAAAATCAAAATCATGTGGAGATGAAAAAGAAAGTAGAAGTATTAAACAATAAATACAATGAAATTCTAACAAAACTAGTTTAGCTTTAGAAAAACTATAAATTAATACCTTGGCCACTTCTCCCAAATATCTACATAATTTATCCACAAGAATCAAAATACAATCAAAAGCTAATAACGTTAAAAGTATCTTCCATGAAAAGAAAGGGAAAAATGTCTTGGATAGAGGTGATATTCCTGATGCCTATAGAAATCACTATATGGAACATTTCCAAAAAGAAAATATATACATATCGATCAATTAAATCTAGAAGAAAAATGTTTTAATATAAAAGAAATACCAGAACAATTAAAACTAGATCTGCAAGCACTCATATCATACAAAGAAATTACAGATGCAATAAAAGAAGGTAAAAGCGGGTAAAAATAATAAAGCTCCAGGTATAGATGGCATAATTATGGAAATATATAAACTTTTTCCTTCAAAGAAACTATCCCTCTTCCATAAATCTCTATTAGAAATTCAGTCACAAGCTTTAATACCACCCTCTTGGAGATATTCCTTAATCACACCAATCCTAAAGGAAAACAAATCCCCAAACCTCTGTACCTCATATAGACCTATATCATTATTAAATAATGACTATAAGATATTTATGGTAATATTAACTAACAGAATGCAAATACCATCATCCAAAACAATAAATAATGATCAAACTGGATTTATATATCATAGACACACACATGACAATATTAAAAGGATAATTTCTCTTATAGATTATGTTAATAAAGAAAATAAAGAAACACTCATAATTGGCTTAGATATAGAGAAAGCCTTTGATTCCTTAAATTGGGACCATTTATTCAAAATCCTAATGCTGTTTGAATTTCCTGCATCCTTTGTTCATCTCCTAAAGAATGCATATATATATATATATATATATATATATATATACAAATAATTTAGCGTATATCTAGTTAAGTCCTTTTACCTCTGAATCTATACATATAAAAAAAGGCACTGAACAAGGATGTCCCATGTCACCGATTCTATTTGCTCTGGCTATTGAAATATTGGCAGATTCAATTCACAACAATATAAAAATCAAAGGAATAGATGTTTATGAACAATACAATTCTAAAGTAATGCTATTTGCTAATGACATATTACTAACATTATCTAATACAAAAGAGACATTAGAAGAATTAGATATATTCCATTTTAATAAGTCAAAATCAAAATTTTTATTTTTAAATAAAACTGCAGACTATGGGGGGGTCACATCATAGGGAAACAAGAATCTACCTTAAAATATCTAGGAATTGAGTTATGCAAGAATAATAATGAATTTGTCTCAAAATACTACAATAATATCATCAACACAATTAAAATCTCTGTGGAAAAATCGAACAAAATAATATTAACATTTGAAGATAGACTGCAGTTAATAAAAATGTTTTTACTGCCCAAGATCCTATATATATATATATATATATATATATATATATATATATATATATATATATATATATATATATATATAGCCTTGGCAATACAACTGTTACCAGAAAAATATACTTAAAGAAATAAATTCATGCCTAATAAAATTTTTATGGTTTCCCGAAAGAAACATAATAGCTTTAATACATCATATCAGAACATGGAAACAGGAAGGATTAAACTTTCCTGATATAGAAACGTATATAAAAGCATCAATATCTAAAACAATCTCAGATTGGATAAGTCCACCTACTATGCAAATAGGAAAGAATTACTAACTGTAATATCAATAAATGAATTTGATTTACAAAAAAATTTCAAATAACAGATGAAAACAATTTGCCATGGTACATATTATGTATTAGTATGCATTATAACATAACTAAACCCACAAAACTCGTATGATTTATTATTACATCGACTCATTTAGGAAAATTATTAATGCAAATATAGATTTAAAAATCTGGTTTGATCTTTTAACACCATTTATAGTCGCAAAGAACTTTCCATATAAAATAGAGAGAAATTATTAATTCCAGTGAACAGAAAGGATTTGTTTGTTGGCTCCAAAGTATCAAAGAACTAAATGTTTTAATATGCAGGTAATGAAAACAACATACAAAATTCCTGGACTGGAAAAGGACTGGCTAACTTTACAGAGTATTATGTCATATTCGCAAGATTTAAGTAGAATAATAAACAATTCTTCATTTAAAGAAATACCTAAATTTACGAAATACATATATGAAATCCTATATAATGACTTTGACATGGGAAACAGTATTTCAAAATTTTACAAAATATTGATAAACTATAAAACAACACCCAAAACCTCATATTGGAAATATATAACAAAAGGACACTCAATACAGTTAACTGAAGATATTAAAACAAATATTTTATCAATAAAATATACATCCTTTACACAATACTGAAACATTTTTAATTGCAAATGCTTGCACAGAGCATTCTTAACCCAAGACAGAATCAGTAAAATTAGTTCTTCCATAAGAGGAATATGTTGGAGATGTGAGCAAGTACACAATGCAGACTGGAACCACATTTTCTTTGATTGTGTTAAAATAAAGCCATTTTGGAATGGTATAACTTTCTACAAACTTTTTTTTATGAATCATTGTATTCAACTAAAGCTCTTGTATTGTTAAATGTGAACGAAGGTCCTCATTTGAATAAGTCAAACATGTATCTAGTATGGACTATACT
This sequence comes from Protopterus annectens, assembly GCF_019279795.1. Taxonomy (NCBI): domain Eukaryota; kingdom Metazoa; phylum Chordata; order Ceratodontiformes; family Protopteridae; genus Protopterus; species Protopterus annectens. Next base: position 732,362,622 of record NC_056736.1, read on the forward strand.
TGCAATTTCAAGGAAGTGTATAACAAGAAGATGGAATACAAACACAATACCATGTTAGGAAGACTTCTACAGCCTACTTGAAGACCATAGCATGGAAATTAAAATTAAAGAACTAAGAATTTATCCAAAGCCATTTATCAACAACCCTTGGGGAAAAGTCTTATCGTTGATTGACACTATACATTGATTGATCAGACACTCTGATAATGGATTGGACATACTTATAAAGTAACTGTATACATTGAGATCAATTATAGTGTCACGCTAATGTAAATAGTGCACATAGTTATTTAAGATGTTTTGTACAAATACTATGGAATTCATTCAAATGCATTTAAAAAAGAATTTTGACGGAGAAAAAAAAACTTGTACTCTTTTTGATAACAACCATGGGATCTAACATCCAACTAAGCTTTTAATGCCACAGGCAGCGAGGTCATCCTCTGTTTAACATCTCTTCCGAAGGACAGAGGTACAGCATCCAATAATGCTGTACTGTGGTGTTATTTAGTATTTCAGTCCAGTCACCTGCTGCAGGGATCAAACTTACAACCTTCTGATCTTCCCAGTATCAAAGGTTAGTGCATAATCTGCTGAGTCACTGATACCACAAAGATATTGTCTATTAGGAATTTAATTCACAACCACTTTCTTGCAAGACCAATGCTATGTACTGAGCAAGGCCTAGAAGGATGGCTTTCCCAATCCGGATTACACCCTTCCTACAGATACTGACTTTATGGACTGTCATCAGTCCTTTTTTGAGATACACTACTGTTCTTGTCCTCCATATCATGACTTTTTTTCCTTCCCAATTTTGGTTTAATAGTCTTATATATTTGATACATTATTTAATTGTGTCCTAGTGATCTTTAGTATGTAATCCCTGATTATTATGTATGCCTGTCAAACTCCACATCCTTGTTTTCTATGAGGCATTTCAGTCACTTAGTGATGTTCTTTTTTCTGTACTGTTCTTCTACATTGTATGTTTATGGGGTTCCTCTTTATAATCACGAAATACTGAAATCTCGAATTTCAGTATTTCGCAACAATAAAGATGAAACCTTCAAATACCAAACCTTTACAATCCCGAAACTACAAATCCTGAACACACAGCATACATCACACCACACATAAACCACAACACCCACACTACTAAACAAACACACATAAACAAAACACCACACACAAGCAGGGGAGCTAAGCCCCCTACTTATATATACTAACTCCAGGATCACACAAACAGTAAAAGACAGTACACTCACACCCAGACTTTCCATAGTCCCTCGCGACACACACATCACACATAGACAAACACCAGCACATCCAACGGTTATGCACTCATATGTTCACCTTCCTACCCTAACCCACACATACAACTTACAATCTCACATACATTCAAACTCCCACCCAAAACCCCTGACAAAACAATTCATTTACCTTAGATTCCACGTAAATCCATACACTACGCCAAACAGCATCTGAACCAAACAGCGCACGTCATGTAACGTAAAGCCATAACCACGAATTTGAAATATTTGAATTCGCGATTATGCACTTAAGGCATTTAAAAATTTTTCCTTTATGGTCGCCAAATACTGAAATTCGAGATTTCAGTATTTCGCGATTATAAAGGGGGAACCATTTATGGAAGCTTTTTTTGCACATTTCTAATCAAAGAAGATAAACTGAAAAAAAAATATGTAGACTTCTGAAGAACAATTTGTATTTTGTTACATTAGTGCAGTCCTTCAGTAAAAATGAGAATTTTTTGAAATGCTAAACTCCCTGTACTAGCTTGACGTTTCATTTTCTGTCACCATATGTTTGTTAGGCTTTTCAACAGTTTGGCAAGGTTTGGAATGTGCAGCAAAGAGCATCGCTAAAAGTGTTGCATCAGAGACTGTGAAAACAGTAAAACACAAGTAAGTGTCTCTTCAATTTATTGAGAAGACATTTCAATTTATTAAAAATTATTATGGCATGACTGTGATGGTTCAGGCAAAGTGTAACTACATATAAGGTGCTGCTTTTATGAAGAGAGGAGAGCTTCCAAATGTGCCATTGATGGCAGTTTATTGTTAAAATTGGAGTAGCTGAAAATAACCCGTTATGATATTTTTAGCAATTTTTACTGAATCCTTTGGGCGGAGTAGTATTCTGTTATAACATATATTCGAAAAGCACACTGTCAGTTAATGCTTTGTCTTCTCTGGCTAACTATCCTGCTTTCATTTTGTTAAATTGAGTAGGTCATATGTGCTGTTATATTTATGTACAAGATTGAAGAAAACAGATTTTGTGCTTTTTAGCATTTCTGTCCTTGTTTTCCAGGTGGCTGTGATTCCCTACCACCTTGTTTTCCACTGGAAGGGGTTAGTCCATCATGTTAAGTTCCTGAATGCAAGGAATTAGTGAAGTGAAACTTTTTTTTTTTAATATATTTTTGTATTGTGCAGCTCACCCATTACTTCATAGGTTGGTACTAGGCTATCGGCCCTAGGGCCTATACAAGCCTAGCCATAACAATTCCCTGGCTATTTCTTCCCACACTATTTACTTCACTGGCTATTTTGTAAAACTGATGACAGAATACAAAGCCAACCCAACATTCATTTCCAGTTTGCAGCTGTCCCCTGTGAGAGCTGTCCACAGCCCTTTATCTTTTTTGCACACTTAAAGACCAGCTGTCATAATGTTTAAGATCTTTGCCTCCCATGCACAAGGTACAAGGTTTGATCCTAACCTCCGAATACTTGTTTGGAGTTTGTATGTTCTCCCTGTGGGGTTCCTTCCACCTCCAAAAATCATGCTGAGTGTTTCCATATCAAACTCACCAATGAATGGAGCTGTGGGCAGCAGCACAGACTCTACATGGTGCCCCGTCAGGGAAGAGTTGTACAGATCAACTGCTTTGGGCATCTACTTTGGTGTGAAGTATCCTCAAGATAGGAGAACACAGATCACAGACTGTGTGCCATGGCAGGGCAAGCCAGTCAGTGGTGTAAAATATTAATGTATGTGATTTAGCCATGTTGACTAATGTCACCAAAATGGGCATGGGTACTTACCAGTGATAAGTGGGTCGAGGACCTCACCTATTCCAACCTATGCCGGGTATCCATGGTAATAGTGGGAAGTGGTGTGTGTGCCTACCATAAAGCCCAGCTGCCCTGGGTCAATAAGCTACTGGCTGGCCGGTGTCTAGCTCTGTTGAGCAAAGGCTGGATGTAAAACCAACCAACTTGCCAAACATGGACTGAGAGAATTGCTACAATTAATGTAGGTTCACTGACCGGACACAGATTGGAAGTGGATGACATAATGATGTTGAGGAGGCTGCACATCCTGTGTATCCAAGAGACAAGATGGAAGACAATGCAGTGAAGCTACTTGGCTTGGGATCCAGAGTCTACTACTCAGGAGGGGGGACAGGCTAAAAACAGTGTGGGAATTGTGGTGAGAGAGAGGCTTCAGAAGGCGGTGAGGGATATCATCAGAATTAAGACAAGACTTATGGCAATCGGAGTCCAGTGTAATTATAGGGCAGTTTTCATAATAGCAGTCTTTGACCCACAGCAGGGTTGTGATAGTGAGGAAAAGAGTGCATTTAGACAGCAGTTCAGTTGCAGGACCTAGTAGCTAAAGCAGGACAACATGACTTGGTGTTGATAATGGGTGACTTGAATCCACTTATCTGGACAGACAGAACTGGGTATGAGGACTGCCTGATTCCACATGGGTGGGGCAACAAGAATAAAGAAGGAGAGGCCATTTTAGACTTCTGTCTAGCAAATGACATGAGAGCGTGAGAGTAGCCAACACATGATTCGGAAAGAGAGAGAGAATCACAAGATCACAAACCAGAGTTTCCAAAATGCAACAAGAATAAAGAAGGCGAGGCCATTTTAGACTTCTGTCTAGCAAATGACTTGAGGGTAGCCAACACATGATTCAGAAAGAGAGAGAGAATCACAAGATCACAAACAAGAGTTTCCAAAATACAGCTCTGGTAGACTTCCTCCTAGTAAGAAAAGGGCACTGGGGTAGAATCAGGGATTGCAAAGTCATCCACAGTGAAAGTCACCCCACTGCAGAAACCACTGGTTGCCAAAATCAGCTGCAAGCAGTGGTCAGAGAAGGCTCTAAGGTCAACAGAGACCTGGAAGTTGACTGGAGAGTAAGTACAACAGTTCAAGGAATTACTCAAGGCTCTAGCATCCCAAGCAGAGGAAATAGGTGGAGTTGAAGAAGAATGGTAGTATTTCCGAAAAAGATGTGCGAGGACTACGGAACAGATATGTGGTCAAGTCATGTTGGAAATAAGGTACATAAGGAAAGCTGGTGGTGAAATGCAGAAGTCCAGGAAGTCTTCAAAAGAAGAGTGTAGGAAAAAGTGGGAGATAGAAAAGACTGACCAGTCTAGGAATGAATACTGGTTAGCTAACAAAGAAGCTAAAAAAGGAGTTGCAGTAGCAAAGAATAGTTATTGGAGACATTCTACCATCTTCTGGAAGGTGACTCAGTAAGTGATACAAAGAAACTATAACACATTGCAAGGCAAAGACAGGAAGATAAAGAAGATAGTCAGACATGCTTCATAAGGGATTAAGGGTGCTACAGGCAGGTGCAATGGGGTGCAAGCACCCCCTTGGAACTGGCTAGCTGGGAGATTAAATTTCTTTTAATTAAAAAAAAAGTACGTTTTACTTTTGCATGTCTGTCCGACCAGTCGTTTACGTCTTCATCTTCCATGCCCACGCGGAATTTGAACTCCAGAAGATGTTTGGACTGCAGATGAAGGTAAGTGAGAGGTAGGTGTGTGTGTCTGTTTAAGAGGTGTGTGTGTGTAAGAAATGGGTAGGGGTGTGTGAATGTAAGAAGTAGGTAGGTAGGGGTATGTATGCGTGTATGTAAGAAATAGGTAGGTAAAGGTAGGTGTGTGTGTGTGTGTGTGTGTGTGTGTGTGTGTGTGTGTGTGTGTGTGTGTGTGTGTGTGTGTGTGTTTGTGTGGTAGGTAGGTCTGTGTGTAAGAAGTAGGTTTGTACGTGTGCCTGTGTGTAAGGGGAGGGTCATACCTTGCAATTATCCAGATTTTTGCCTCATATTTTCGGTTTGTTAAATATAAAATTGTTTTTTCTGGCAAATCGCTGAGGACTGAAGTCACTAAATAATGGCAGACATTTGAGTTTTAGACTTCATATCCGCAGAAAATGCATACTAATGCAAACATTGTTGTTCTATTCACTTTCTAAGGAGGTAGGGGGATGTATGTGTTCATACCTCTCAACTGTGCAGATAAAGAAGGTCCAGATTCTTGCCTAATATGTTTGGTCTCTCCTCATAAAAATTCTGTTTTTTTTTTCTTTTGGCAAATCACTGGGATGAGCTAAGGATTAAAGTTCAGTAATAAAAACAAAAGGAGTTCCACTGGCAAGGACAAATTAAACAGTTTTAATTCAAATATAAAAAAACAATAAAGTAAAATAAATGTGAGCGCTTTCTCATAAATGTGCTTCATCAGACAAATAAATCAACAAAATGCAGAATTTAAATAGCCAACCAAACACAGGAGCAGAAACTAGCAAAGAATAAAGCCAGCAGCACAATAGCAATCCAGCGGACCACAAGCAAGTTGTAAATTCCAAAAAGTTTAATGGTAAGCGCTTTCGGCTGAGACACCAGCCTTCATCAGACAAATTTACAAGACAAAATAATTTTTATTATATAGCTGTGCTATGGCTCCAATAAACCTATTAAGCAATTAACTAAAACAATTAATTAATACTAAAATCTTAAAATGCACCTATAGCTATACATATATCTAAATTTATACATGAAAATACAAAAAGAATGTGTGAGCTTGATCAATAAAATGAAATATAAAATATAAATATATTTATTATAAGCCTTAAGCTTTAAAATACTTGTGATAGATGTCGAGTCATTAAGACCAGGGAATTGTGTAGCATTTAAAAGAACTTGCCACCAATATTCCTTAGATTCCAGTATAATTTTCCAGGGACCTTTTCTGGAGGTGGCAATACTTGTTCTAATATAATGAAAAGGAAATTATGTGTGGGATTATCAGCTAAATGTCTATACAGTGCATTATTGTGAGATTTTTTATTAATCTCATAAACATGCTCATATATGCGTTGTCTTAACTTACGTTCTGTTTTGCCTATATAATAAGCAGCACAATATGAGCAAAGGAAGTTTACTGCTGCTCATGCTAAGTCTGCTTAAAATGTACAACTGTTTTGTTTAGCAAATGGTATAGAATTTTATAGCAGTGTTAGTAGCACAGAGGGGAGCATACTTGCATCTTGATGTAGAGACCTGTAGGTTCTACCACCACAGCATGTAGCTTTGTATTTTAAGTGGGTGGGTTGTTGCAGTCCTGAGTATGTCTTCCTTTGGATGAGATGCCTAGTAACTATGAGCCTGCTTTTCATTTTGCCACCCATTCCCTATTGCAATATACCAGCTTACCATTTTTTTAATGTAACATGGGCAATTTAGACTTTACGGGCAGCAGGCACTGAATTTGTAGATGAAACACTGAAGTATAAAGTTGTTTTCTAGCAACAACCTTTTCATTTGTTTCAGACCTCTTTAATGTGGAATTATTCACATGACTTATGCAGAGATTGTGCATATTGACTGATATTGGTGGATTTTAATGACAGAAGTTTGAGAGGCCTTTTATGGTTGAAATATTCTGAATTGGGCAGTTTGTCATTATTGGTTCATATGTTTTGTTTCATTGCTTACTGGAAAAAATGTTCAAAACTATAATTTTAAAACAAAGTGGTGCTGTATTACATGTGATGTAATTATTATATATTATAATTAATACAGTCAGGAAGGTGAATCAAGGAACTTTTGCATGGTCCTAAAATGTGTGCAAGGGGCCTATGATTTGAAAACAGTCCAAAGGTAAACTTAACCTGCCACTGGCCATATGCATTTTCTTTGAATGTGGGTTTCAATGCTGTTTCAATGATGCGAGTTTCAAAGGTAGGGAAGTTTTAATGCCAAGTCTGTTTTCATTGTAAGACTATTGCTTTGTTTAGCAAATGTCTGCCAGTGTTTGTGCTATAAAATTTGAAATAAAAATTGTAAATGAAATCCAAATATCTGTAATCATTGTAGAAGTAAAACATAAAACAGTATGCACACTGAGAGCTGTGAATAGTGTTTATGGCAACTGGGGAGAAATAGCCAAGTAATGGGACACTGGAATGGCTATTTGGGGGGACTCTGGGTTTGCACCCACCCTGCAAAAACTCCTGCGGGCTCCCCAGTAAGGGATGCCAACAACAACCTGCTCACCACCACAGGACATCAAAGGCAGATGGAAGGAGTATTTTCAACACCTTATGAAAGAAGAAAACCCCACAGAAGATGTACTGCCCCAGAAACAGCTTACAATGAGAAAAGAAGACCACCCTAGAAGAAGTAAAAATAGCACGAAGGAAATTGAAGTTAGGCTCAGATGAGGTCACTGTGTACAGGAACAAAGGAAACATCCGCAACTGTGGGCAATACAGAGACATCAAACTCCTATCACACTGCATGAAGGCTCTGGAGAGGGTAATTGATAAATGGATATGTAAAGTAGTAAAATGTAAGATGGGAGATGAGCAGTTCAGATTCAGATCAGAGTGTAGCACAACTGACCCAATGTTTGCAGTACAACAGATAGTTGAGGAAAGAGTCCAACTGGGCATTCCTGGACTTGGAGAAATTATATGACAAGGTCCCAAGAGAGCTGATTTGGGCAGTACTGTGGTGTTTTGAAGTCCCAGAAACATTGGTAGAATTAGTACAGGCTATGTACAATGACCCAGTGTTCAGCCTCGCAGTAGGGCACCCAGTGAGAGTGGGTGTGCACCAGGGTTCAGCTCTGAGACCACTGCTGTTCATACTGGTGATGGACTACATCAGCAAACAGGTTGGAGGGGACAGATAACATAGCTGCTGTGTGCAGACAATGTGGCATTACAGGCAGACTATCAGCAAGAACTTCAGCAAAGGGTAGGGGAATGAAATACAAAAGTGAAGGCACATGGGATGAAAGTAAGCACAAATAAGACACTGGTAATGGCAACAAAGTTGGGAAATCAGAAGAAGCTGAGAATTGAGATTGAAGGGATAATAGTGGAACAGGTAACCACCCCTCCCAGATACATGAAGCTATTTGAGGAGAAGGGAAGTCTGAATGAAGAGGTCAAAGCTAGAATCAGAGGACTGCAACCAATTGTCCTAGAGTCTCAGGTAGAGTCTATGACAGAAGAATCCCAAAGAAGCTGAAAAGTAAGGTCTACAAGACAGTGATTTGACCAGTACTGCTGTATGATACAGAAGCCTGGGCAGTAAAGGCAGAGCAGATGAAGAAGCTAGAGATGATTGAAATGAAGTTTCTACTGGCTTCCTGAAAAAAAAAAAGAAAAAAAAGAAAATCTTGCTATTTTCCCTCCTTACTAAGCTAGAAAAGTCCAGTTTCAGATACCTGCTGATACCTGGACTGTGTTTAAGCTTCTGTGTTGGCCATACCGTACTTGGGCAAAAAGGAAGTTTCTTTATCCACCAGTGAGAGTGGGGAGCTCCGAACAGCCTACCTGCCCTTGGAAGAGTGGTTTCTGCCCAGAAACTGTAGTTTTATTGACCATTTTGGGCTAATCTCTTCAATCTTTCTAATATAAAAAAACGCATTTGCACGGTTTTGTGCAGAGCGCAGTGGCGGTTAGCTAGGGTTAAACTATCCCCGGCGCAACTGAGTCTGCTCTTCAGTTTTTCCCTTAGTACTAGCCAGTTCTTCCAGATTTAGCACTCATATCAGTGCTGTTAGACTAGCACTTGCCCCAAAAAGAGACAGAAGCACTAACAAACTATAGTACTCGATCCCCAACAGTTGTTTGTAGGGAACAGTCAAATTACTCTCCCCACCAAGTAAATAAGAATAACCCATTCAGGCATGTCCAAGAGCCATCTCCCAGTGTGTTCTCCTGTGCATCTGATGAATTTGGGCATCCTGAGGCAATGTCACAGCTGCCTCATATACACAGACAACCCTCTCCTCCTAGCACAAGACACCAAAATCTGCGAGAGATGCACTTACATAGCTAAACTAGAGGCAAAGCTCTCTCCAGTCACAACTGGAACTGACAGTCAAGAGGAGAAGGTATCAACCTGCAGCACACCACTTACTATACAGAGACCCACCATACATGCAACTGTTAACCCTACACATTGATACAAAAAGACATATTTGAGGGCTCTAAATAAAAATCTGTGGAAGCAACAGAGAACTCCAAGGCAGACAAGCAAGCAACCTACACCCACAAACACACCACAATCATCACATAACCACAAAAACCAGTGTGCCGCACAACCACAGCCCCTAAGGCAAAATACCATACCTAACACACTTGTAATAGGTGACTCCATAGTCCGGCACACCGATGTCCCTCTCACCAGGCAGGATAAAGAGAAAGTCACTGTCAGTTGCTTGTCGGGCGCCAGAATCCGTCACATTACCCACGCACTCTGGTCACTCCACAAGTACAAATACGACTCTGTCATTGTCCATGTTGGTGTAAATTACCTGAGACGTACCTCCCTGGACTACATGAAAAGGGACATAGAAGAGCTCTCTGATCATGTAATCAAGGCAGGTATGACCCTAGTCCTCAGTAGCATCTTACCCTCACCAAGTATGATACCACAGTACAAGGAAAAAATTATAAATTTCAACAATTGGCTAAGATTTTAGTGTCTTTCAAAGGGGATCCAGTATCTGTCTGCCTGGGATGACATGCTCGACAAGCCTCGATGCTTCGCCAGAGATGGCTTGCACCCGTCACCCCTGGGATTCAGGATACTGGCAAAGGCTTTTGCCACTCCCATAGTGCCTTTTTTAGGCAAGGCTCAAAAAACAAATCCACCACCGTAACAAGTACTAGCGATAATAAACTGAGGATCATGCTGCTAAATGCTAGGAGTTTAAACCTCAAAATGTACTCTCAAGGCACTCCTCAACATGGAGAACATTGATATTTGTGCAGTAACTGAGACCTGGTTCAAGGCTCAAGAGAGCACCCCAGCGATTCCAGGCTATAACTCATACCACACAACCTGGACCGAAATACAAAGGGAGGAGGCGTATCCATATTTATTAAGGATAACCACACCTCCAGACTAGTTGCAAAATATGATGTTTCGGAGATCATCCAAGTGCAACTGACAATGGGCAAAACTGCAATACTACAGATCACCCTCCCTCCCCCAGGAAACTCACTCCGCTTTTCTCGAGGTATTGGAAAACATGAGAGTCCAACCAAACACCCTTATACTAGGTGATTTCAATTACCCAAACATCAATTGGGAAAACTACGAAAGTACTAATACCTTTGCTCAGCGCTTCCTGGGATACATTAACTCCAATGCTCTGGACCAGCTTATAAACACCCCCACAAAAGGTAAAAATATACTTGACCTGGTCATCACCAACATGGGGGACAAATGCTCTCCACACCTGTGGTAAATTCCTCATTGGTCAGATTTGACCATAAACTCATCACCCTAGATATCCATATACCACCCCCATCCTCTGTCCCTAAAGAAACCATGGTGAAAAGCTTCTCCAAAGCAAACTTTATGCTACTGAAGACAGAGGTGGCAAACTTCTTTACTCCCACACAGAATGTCAGTATGACTGAATCTGCTATATCCTACACAAAAACACTCTACAAGCACCTACATGAGTGCATGGACCATGCTATTCCGAACAAGACCTAGACCCACTCCTCCAAAAAGAGGAAACCAGTCTGGTGGACCCCGGCCATAAACAAGCTCTACAATAGAAAGAAGAAATTACTGCAAAAAAAGTAAAAACCCAGGAATGGAAGGGCTCCCTGACCAACTTTGAACCTTCATAAAAAAACTCTTAAGGCGAGCTTTGAAAAACAAATCACAACAGACACCAAAGACAATCACAAAGCATTTTTTAGCTATGTTAAAAACCTTAATTGCAACTCTCAGATCTGCTCCGAGCTTCAGCATAATGGTTCAAAATTCACAGAACCAACTGATATCGCCAGTATATTGGCAGACAAGTTCAGTGCCAACTTTACCCCACCCTCTCCCCCCAAAGGGCTGATATCCATACCAGAAGATTGTGCTGCCCTTAAAATCACAGACACCCAGGTGAAAACAGCACTCTCCAAGGCAAGAAACACAGCATCCATGGGACCAGACAGCATCCCAGGCTGCGTGCTACATGAGCTCCAGAATTAATTAACCCCTCACCTTAATACCATGTTTAATCACAGCCTCACCTCAGGCTATGTGCCCACAGAGTGCCACACAGCAACAGTCATCCCACTCCATAAAGGAGGTGCAACCACTGACGCCGGGAATTACCGCCCCATCAGCCTGATGAGTCTCTTCTGCAAGGCCATGGAGCACATCATCATGGAACTCCTAAACAACAACATTGGTGACCTACAAACCCTAGACCCCACCCAGTTTGGGTTCGTAAAGGGAAGGTCATGTCTCCTAATTCTGGTTGACTTCTTCAAAATGGTCACTAAAGCAATAGATAAGGGATAGGTGGTTCACACAGCATATCTTGATCTTGCAAAGGCCTTAGATACCATTCCCCACTCGGGAATTATAGACAAACTCACCAACCTAAATATAAACCCTCACATTACAAGAATGGGTTGCTAACTGGCTCACAGATTGAACCCATTCAGTGAGAATAGGAAACGCTATATCAGGCTCCAAACCTGTGACTAGTGATGTACCACAGGGCTCAGTCTTTGGATCCCTCCTGTTCGGTATCTATTTCTCTGAGGTACAAGCAAATACAGAGGAACTATAGCTCACAAAGTTCACAGACGACTGCAAACTGGGTGCCATAATCGAGACTCCTACTGACGTAGACATCTTTCAAAAGGGTCTTACAGATACGTGGTGCCAAAACCATGGCCTCAAACTAAATGCCAAAAAGTGCATTGTTATCCTCTTTGGGAAAAACCAAGTACCTATGAACTACAACATAGGTGGCAGCCCACTTATCACAGAGAGTGTGATAAGAGACCAAAGGAACCGGGTAGATAGTAACCGCTCCTTTGACAACCACATTGCCAAAGTGGTTAGAAAATCCTTCTACATGGCCCACCTTATCACAAAGGGGTTTGCATCTAGGAATAAGGAAGTTATTGTCCCCCTTTACTCATCACTCATTAGACCCATTATTGAATATAATGCCCCATTCGGGATGTACCTAACAAGACATTCGCAATAACTGGAGAGGCCTCAAAAGTACCTCACAAAGAGGATAACGGGCCTTAAACAGATGCCCTATGCCATGAGGCTAAAAAAACTCAGACTGTACTCGGTCGCTTACCGGCTACTCAGATGTGATCTCTGCCTGACATACAAGGCTATGCCAAACCCCAAACTGATAGAAATGCTCCACCTAAGGAAAACCCAATCCACCAGAGCTACACGCTCAAGGGACATAAACCTGACATCAATAAACAGGATGTTTTGGAGTGTCAGATTCATTTCCCAGAGACTCCCCTTGCTCTGGAATAAGGTCCCCATATATGTGAGGCAGAGCTCTTCGTTGGCCCTCTTCAAGAGAAATCTTGATGTGTGGATGGGAAACAGGAAATTCACCCCGGGAATCACTTCTGTGGCCCTGCTCGACAGGGGCGCAGGTAACTAAACCACTTGGGAGGGAGGTAAAAGCACAAAATTTCTGGCTAGGCTTAATTATGCCCTCGGACCAATAGCCTAGTACCTACCTATGAACCTATGATGTGCCTGAGAATGTTGTTAGGATGCACACTGTGGGACAGATGAAATGAGGACATAAAAGCAGAAGCCATAGTACCTCCAGTTGCAGAAAAGATCAAAGAGAATAGATTGTGGTGGTTCCGACACATGCAGAAAAACAGAAGACAAACTAGTGAAGATGATTTGGGACAGAGAGGAAGAAGGAAAGATTAAACGAGGATGTCCTGCAAAGAGGTGGATGGATTATGTGAAAGATCTGCGACAGCCCGGCAGGAGTGTGATATTGAATCAAGAGATATGGCGAAAGTTAACAAAATACTCCAACCCCATGCAGAAAATGGGAAAAAGGGGGCTGATGATGGTAATGGTGATGAGGAAGAAACACAATCCCCTCCGCCCTTTTTCTGTATGCTGGTTTGATGGTAGTTCTAAGCTCAGTAACTCTTTAAGCAATCAAGACCAAATAACTGCAGAATTATTTCAGTCTTCGGTCTTTACTATAAACTACATAAAATGAAATCTAAAGCCAAAAGACTGTAACCTTTCTAGGGTAGCTAATTACTGAATACAGATGAAAGTTGTGCTTCCTGATTGCAGTGCAAAAGTGATCATTTTGTTTATGGAAAGCATTATTTAATCATCAGTCATAAAAGCAGGATTGTCCTGCATTCTTACAGTTCTCTGTACGTAAAAAAAACCTCAGAGTGCTGAAAATGGCTAGATGTAGAGTACAAACTCTCTAGTAGTCACAATTCATTACTGAACTCATTGAGGAAGGAATTACTTAGGTGTCCCAATCCACAGAATTTTTCAATAGATGAATGTCACTGTTTGTTGTCAGCCCCTCCCCAGCAGTATTTATCAGTAGAGTCTGCAGATTGTAAATGAGATGCCCACTTCAGAAATCAGTACAGAGCTACTGCCCTTCAGAGGAATGACTCCTCAATTTTGAGATGAAGGAAATGAGACGAAATGCAACACATTTTTATGCTTTTCAGGACAGTTTTCATCAAGGCCCTATTGAGATCAGCATGAAAACTCTAGCGATACAGTACATTAGCTAACTGTTTGGGGAGGCACAGTCTAAAATCTTTGCATGAAAGCACTGTTAATATGTAGTGGGCAACCTTACATACACTGATCTTTATGGCAGTCTGTTCTACATAAGTAAAAATGTGTTGGCTAAAGTGGCAGATGTCTTTCCTCAACAAATGTTAGTCAGGCACCTCAGTCTTCATATTTTTAATCTTAAGGCCATGCCAAAAGATGATCTTTAATGAAGTCATAAAATCTGAGGTCCTATTTTAGTCCATGCACTTGGAAGATGGTGCCTTCCTATTACAGAAATCAGAAATGGAGGCATGCCTTCATTCCAGTGGGCCCCTACTGAGTTGTCGACAGCTTAGGTTGTCAAATGCTTCATCGACATCTAAGCATCGAACGCTTACAATAGCGAACGACCACATCATCGAATTCTTTCCTCGGGAAAGAATTTGCATAGCCATTATCGGGGATTTGCCCTTTCCCCAGTGTAGAGCGATTTCGGAGTTGGTTATTTAGTTGGGGGCACAGCCCCCACATTGGGGTGTGTGGGGTGCGAAGCCCCCCAATATGTTTGGGTGTGTTTGTTTATTTTGTTTATGGACGGCTACCCGAATTCTTTCCTGAGGAAATAATTTCATTATGTGGCCGTTCGCTATTTTAAGCGTTCGATGCTTAGGTGTCGATGATTTAGCATTCGACAACCTAAGCTGTTGATGTTATGATATAGATGCCATTCCAGTTCCTTTGATTCAGAAAATACTTGTGAAGGTGAAACCAGACAGAACAAGTCTGATTTTTATAGCCCCAGAATGCCAAAGGCAACTACTGGGAAAGGTGGGAGTATGAGTGACCACAGCTGACTTGCTTATGCTGGAGGAAGGGGAGGTAACAGTCTGGTGCATTGCTGACTCCCTGCAGAGGCAGAGACATGCATCATTTATACTAAGGGTTGTGGATGTTCAAGCTGCATAAGCAGTGTGATACAGTGTAGCTAGGATTTACACACATCAGACTACCAGTATTGTGGGGCTATGACCTTAATGCTAACACTGGGGACCAGGACTTACAGTGAAAATTGGCCGGTCTTTAGGGTTGCTTGGATGATGACTTAACTGGACTGGCTGTCATCAGAAATGGAACAAATGGACTGGATGGGTCACATGAGGGTGAAGGTTAGAAAGTGGTGGGGATAAAAAAAAATATATATGCACTATACTGCAGCTTTCTCAGTGAAGCAATTCCTCTAGAAAGCATTTAGCTTTTTTAGACTTAGTGAAGCATGAACAGAAGGCTATGTTACAGCAATACAGGTGTCTTTCACACTGGAGCTTCTAATGAAGCAGATACAAAGAACCATAGCCGTTCCCATAGATAAGTGTTTACTATATTTATTTTTAATCATTTTACCCTTCACAGAAGACAAAATCAGAACTTTTCACAAAATGCCTTAGTTGTTTCCAAATAAGTATACAGTTGCTCACAGATATAAAGTGGGTGGAGCAGCCTTTACCCTGATGGTTTTGAAGATGAATAAAGTACTGGATAGTAAAGTTAATTTAAGAATTAATCTAGAATGTGTTTTTAGGGATCCTTTTTGAGCTGAGTCTCTGTAACTGTAACACTTAACATTTGTGTTACTGATGTCTTCTCCCACCCTAAACTTGTGCAATGGTTTCTTTCTTGTGGAGTACCAAAGGAGGTCTTGTGTAAGTACTGATACAGGGGGGCACAAGGCCCCCTTATACATCCAGTGTGTTGCATATTCAGTACAATTCTGAACTGTGTAAGTGTTGCCTTCCTGTGGTAGAACTTGTAGGTCCTAATCATGAACGCTTTACTCGCAGGTTAGAAAGCTAACATGGGAGCCTTCCTTTTAGAAAGGTAGACCCCTGAAAGGTGTGGTGACTTTTTGTAAACCAGCTGGTGTTTTAGGTTTTCCATGTTCTGAAGGCTATGGAAGGTGATCAGAGAGCGGCTTTTTCAGAGGCAGTGCAGGTTTGGCCAGGGTATCATTCTAAATTCTGTTCATTTACTGGAACAAGAGAGTGCATTGACAGACTCCTTAAGCAATAGCTGCAGCCCACTGCTGTAAATGAGGATTCATAGGTTCATAGGTTAGTACTGGGCTAACGACCACAGGGGCCCTTTTAACCCTAGCCATGCATCCCAGGTGAGACTCAAACCCTGTACATTTTGTTTCTGAGGTTGGAATTTGTCTGGTAATGTTTTTATTTATTTTATTTTATTTTTTTGAATGAGGCACCCTAGAAATCCGCTTTATACTACATGAGGAAAAGTTGTCTGCTTTTTTTGGTAAGGAGAAAGGAAGTTGATGGTAGAAACATTCTTGTCTTCAAGAGCAAGAAGGTGTGTCATACACTTGTCTGCCATTCCTTCTAATTCAGCACCACATTACCAATTCAGAGAAGAAAGACAAGTACTTGTCATTTTCCTGTGGTAGAAAATTAGTGTGGTTTCAGACTGTGGCTTCCCATTTATATAGCATAGGGCCCTCTTAAAGGGGCTTTGGAGCTTATCAAAAGCTGCACTAATTTTCTAAGTGGAAGAAGTTATTTTCAGTCTGAGCAGAGAGCTGTCATATGCTACCTCATTTGTAGGAGTCCTGACCTCAGTTTTTGTTTACCTAAGATGCTCTGCATGTTCTGTTTGAAGACTTCTCTCTTCCTTTCTATTTGGTTCTTAAGTTGATTTCACATGTTTTTCTTACTGCCACCCATGTCTTCTGTTAGGATCTTCAACCTACAGGATTTTATATGTAGAAACCACATTTGATATTTCACAAGGGGTGAGTATATAAAGATAACCCACATTGCATTTTCAGAATGGTTTTGTCTTTTTTGTAGGGGTAGCATGAAGGGTAGGGAGGGCTTTTTGTACCTTGAACATGTACTACCAGCCTTGATGTTACCTAAGGAGGACACATAAGTTCAGAAAGAATAACCTTAATTCCTGTCCTTCACACCAGGTAGGAATGGACTTGATTTAGGTAAGCAAATTCCAAGTGGCTATTTTAGTGCATTGAGTTTTGCCATCAAGAGCAAACTCTTCATTAGACTTTGCTGCTAATAAAGGCATCTGCACTGAAAACATGTCTGCTTCTAACACTTCTTCAAACATGTTTACATTGAAGATTTTTGTGCCACCGCAGGATGGTCATCAATTCACACCTTGTACAGACATTATTGCTTGGACCAGTTACTGATACCTGCCAAATGAAATGACAGCCGTCAAGTTGTGCTACTGAGATATTATTTTGACAGTTAGAGAGAAATAGTAAATGGTTCCAGTAATCTTATTTCATTAGTGGCATATGCCAGGGACTTTTTCATCCTTTCTATTGGTTATGCTTGCATTGCCCTTATTTCTCTGTACTAGCATATTGTGCAGCCAATCCATTTTACATAGACTTTTGACATTACAAGGTCTGTACTGGCCCCAGTAATCAAGGAGCCTAAATCCTTACTACTAGCACCAGTGAGGGATGTACACATTGAGAGGATGACAAGTACACACACAGTAAAGTACAATTTCCGTTGAGCACACAGAGATCATCGTCAGTCTGGGGCTGGTTTCTCCGTCTTTCCCTAGATTCCCAATAAAACTCCCCAGCTATAGGGTTAAGATCTCAGCTGAGCAGTCAAGCCAACACCTCCACCACCCTCTCTATCCAACCAGTGCTTCATGTCCCTGCCCAAGTAGCTGACACACACATCTACACATCTTGAGATCTGATTTATATTCAAACACACACACACTCCTGGGAAAGGCTGGCACAGGTTTACTAGCTATGTCCCCGTCTTCCCAGACTAAAAGGTAGCTATCACTGCTACCAACCAGATCTTTATCAGCTACTATCAGGCCCATTTAAAGGGTGACCAGTTCTACTGTATAATGTTACTGTTATCAAAATGGTAAGTGTGACCAAGACTAAGGCTACTAGAGTGGCCTGCACAGTGTCAACAAATATATATGCAGTACTGTAAGAGCTTAAATATCTCTAAACAAACCAGACACAATTAAAAGGTTTAAATATATCTAATAATAAAAGAATGGCAATACTCAACAACTCAACACAGTGACTACAGAGTTCAGAATCACAGGAAATATTTTAAAAACAACATTGCAGGACAGTCTCAAATAAATACAGAAAATATCTAAACTAATCTTTACTATATTTCTATCTATAGCTATGAAAAATCACATTTCCTTTGGAAAATGCAGATGAGAAGTACTGAATGGATGTTTCTAGATGCAAGACAAGATACAAAATGCCCAGACTCACTCTCTGAGATAGTCCTTAAATTAATAATACACATTACTGCTGGGTTAGCTGGGATGACATCATTCTTTGTCACCTGCCTTCAGTTCCCAGGCTAACACCTCTGTGTTGCAAATACTTATCTATCAAATATGCAGCTTCTAGGAAGTCACAGAGCAATAAAAACACTTTGCATTTTAAACCTAGTAATTACTTCTGTTTCAAGACAAAAAAAACCTTCTAGCTCTAGACATCCTGTCTTCTTGCTGTGTTAACTAACGTTATAGCACATCGTAAACGCTCTTAATTTCAACTTATTTTCTTGAAGTTTTGCAAGTTAATGCTGTATGTTCCAACTTCTACTATTAAAACATACATTTGCACAGGTATATAGTTTATATACATTTCTGTTCTTTTCCAGTAAGGTACACTGCGGTTATATTTTTGAAGCTCAGTATATAACATACAGTTCAACACACACTTCTGCACCAGCAGTTTAATACCCACATAACATATAGTCCTTTTACATTTGTAAGACAAACATATTAATATTCACAAATGATGTATGATTATTTGCAAAATTCCAGATAGCTGGGCTGGCAATATTTCCCTGGTGTCACATTTCTCCCCTCCCCAAAAACTCAAGCTAGTTTTTCAAGTGACCCTTGAGAAACATTGCTTGAGAGGGTTGAGCCTGTCTTGGAATACCTTACCTCTTTCCCTGTCTTCAGATTCCAGCAGCCCTGGCATTGCTGATCGCAGTACAATGCTGTACTGTCCTATCATATGCCTGCAGCCCTAGGCTCTACCATAGTAATTTGGGATTTTCCTGGCTGGCTCCTTGTAGCCATAGATGCCATTCAGACTCCTACTGCCTTGTACTGCAAATACTCAGGATAGGGTCTCCCTATCATGGTAAGGTTTCATCATGTTAATATGGTATAATTTGTGCCCCTGCCTCTTGCCTAGCAGTTCTACCATGTAGTTAACGTCACTGACCTTCCTTACCACCTTGTAGGATCCCTCCCAAGCTGCCTGCAGCTTGTTGTGTCTGACAGGAATGAGAACCATTACCTACTGCCCTACAGCATATTCTCTAGCTCTCTTGTCATAGCAGACCTTTTTCTGCTGTTGTGCTTCTGCCAGGTTCTCCTAGGCCAAGCCCATGAGTTCCCTGAGCCTTGTCCTGAGGTTTAAGACATATGCCACAACAGACTCCTTGTGGGATTCACACTCACCCTCCCACTCATCTTGAATCAAATCTAGAGGTTTCCTCACCCTATGCCCATACAACAACTCAAAGGGTGAAACACCTGTGGATTCCTGGGGCACCTCTCTGTAAGCAAACAGATGGGGCAAATGTTTGTCCCAGTCCCTCTTAAACTGGTCTGCAAATGCCCGTAGCATTGTCTGGAGTGCAGAGTTTAACCTCTCAACAAGACCATTAGTCTGGGGATGGTAGGGGTGGTCTTTAGGTGCTTCACCCCCACTGTACTTCCACAGACAAGCCAGCAGGTCTGACATGAACTTGGCACCTCTGTCAGTCAGTATTTCTTATGGAAAACCTACCCTGCTAAAAATTTCTAACAAAGCATTTGCCACCTTCCCTACCTCAATGGAGGACAGAGCCACTGCCTCAGGGTGTCTAGTAGTATAATCTATTACCACTAGGATATACTTTTTCCCTGTGTAACTTGGGGTACTCAGAGGCCCCACAATATCCATAGCTACCCTCTGAAATGGCTCCTCAATCACAGGCAAAGGCATCAAAGGAGCTTTCACCTTTTCTCCTGCCTTGCCTACCTTTTGGCACTGCATAGAGATCCTGCAGTACCCTATTACATCTCTGGAAATTCCAGGCCAATAAAAGTTCTGCATAATACATCTCTTTGTACGTGTTATGCCCATATGACCTGCAAAGGGAGTATCATGGGCTATGGCTAGAAGCACCAGATGGTAGGCGCTGGGCACTACTAACTGCTGTATTCTCTCACATTCTAGCCCTCCTTCAGGGGTCCACTGTCTGTACAGAAACCCTTTGTCCCAGTATACAGATTCCTCCTTCCCTTGAGAATCAGGTGCCTCACTAGCTACCTCCCTCAGGCCTTGTAATGTAGGGTCTGAGAGCTGAGCCTGTCTCAACTCTCTCTTTGTAACCCTTCCCAGCTCCCCTTTCACAGGAAGTCTGGTATACTCTGACAGCAGTGCCTCACTGTCAGCCTGAGTACTACTGCTCACCTCTGCCCTCGCAGTAAGTCTGTTCAAGGGAACATCAGTACCCACAAGCAGCTGTGGCTCACCTTCAGTCTCACTGCTACAGGGTAGCTCCCTCCCTGAAGTAACCACCTCACCAGTTGTGGCTGCAAGTGGGTGGTCTGGGTCTCCCCAAGGCTACCAGACCCACATGCTTGTCTCCAAGCCTGACTGTGTGTAACTGCATGCACACATGGTACTGCATTATCAAAATCATTCCCTATCAGGACATCTGCTAGGTGGTAGTTTGGTACCCTTGTTGTCTCAAGACAGCCTACTGTTAGCATTTTGTTATTCCCACTTACTGGCTCTCCCACCTTTTGTTCCCCACCTTGCCTGTGTGGATATATATATATATATATATATATATATATATATATATATATATATATATAGATATAAATATATACACACACACACACACACACACACACACACACACACACACACACACTACATGGCCCCACTGGTTGCATTTAAAACATTTAACATTTAGTCCTGGAGGTGTACCTGGACTAGTGGCTTCCCCTGGTACTGGTGGACTCTGTTGGGCCAGTTTGGGATGCCCAGCATGGGTTGCCTTAGACCCATGAGCAGCACTGGGTGTCTGTTTCCTGTGCAGTGATGCCCTGCTTTCTAGGTATAGGTCTCCCTTCTTCCCCAACTCATCTACTGTATTGCATTGTATGTCAGCTAACCAGATACTCGTATCCTCAGGCAAAGTGCTAAGGGCTTGTTGCATCACCAAAAGGTCTGCCAGCCCTTCAAAAGTGGTGACCTGTCGTCTGCTCACCCACCTATGAAAATAAGTGCTTAGTTCAGCAACATTTTCACGCACACGTTCATCTGCGTTGCATCTGTGCTCACAAAACTTTTTTCTGTAAACTTCAGGTGTTAACTTAAAACATTCTAGCAAACACATTTTGACTGTATAACAGTCAGTATCAGACAGTTTAGACATTATAGATACAGCTTTACCATGGAGTAAGGGGGTCAGGAACTGTAACCGGAACCCTTGGTCAACGTTATACTGTTTACATACCCTCTCAAACATATGAATGAAACTATCAAAGTTATCCCTCTCTGTAAATCGTGGAAGAAATTTATTGACCTTTGTTGCTTCTGGGATTTGGTTACTCCCATCCCCATTACCCCCATGACTCTGGTGAAGAGTCAGCATCTCCATTTCATGTTGCCTCTGCCTCTCCTTTTCTTCAGCTTCCAGGAATTGCAGTTTCTCCTTCTCCTCAGCCTCCAGACATCTCAGTCTCCCTGCTGCTTCAATTTCCAAATGATTGGCCTCTAGCTCAAGTCTCTTTGACTCCAGATAGAGTTTTAAGTCCTCTGTGGAAAGGTTGAGCTGTCCATTTTCTGAGAGTTGTACATCTCCACGGCCAGTCTGATTGTCCTCCTGGTTGCTATTCTCTGATGCAGCTGTGACTAAAGCTGCAATCATGTCTGCTTTAGTCAGGTTGGCATGCACCAGTTCTTCAGCCTGGCGCATCTCAGCCAACTGGTTCCTTGTCAGCTTGCCATACTCCTCTGCTGACATGCTTGCATGCTCTCCCTGACTAAGCTAAGAAAAAAAATAAAACAATTGTGATATGAACTCTGAATGTTCACTGCATGACTGATTGAGAGTACAAACACCTTCAGTGACCACTGTACACAGGCTACAGGAATTTAATATCCACACCACATCAAGCCAATTAATATGTGATGTGGCTATCTCACCAAGTCAACCAATTAATATGTGATATGGCTATCCTACCACTGCCAAACAATTCATATGTGATGCCCCTGCACTGGCCCAGTAATCAAGGAGCCTTAATCCTCACCACTAGCACCAGTGAGGGACGTATACATTGGGAGGATGACAAGTAAACACACAGTAAGTACAATTTCCCTTAAGAGCACACACAGATCACAGTCTGTCTGCGGCTGGTTTCTGCCTCTTTCTCCCAATCCTCAATAAGACTCCCCATTGCCACAGCTATAGGGTTGAAATCTGAGGTGTGTGGCCAAGTTAAGACCTCCAGCACAGTCTCTGTCCACCAGTGCTTCGTGTCCCTGCACAAGTAGCTCACACACACACACACACACACACACACACTTTGAGATTTGATTAATATATAAACACACACACTCATCTGGGAAAGGTTGGCACAGGTTTACTAGCTATGCCTCCTCCTGCCCAGACTATAAGGTAGTTATCACTGCAACTAGCCAGATCTTTATCAGCTACTCTAATGCCCTTACAAAGGGTGACCAATCCTACTGTGTAATGTAACTATTATCCAAATGGTAAGTTTGACCAAGATTTACAAGGCTGTTGGAGTGGCCTGTACAGTGTCACCAAATACATATGCAAGTACTTTAAGAGCTTAAATATCTCTAAATAAACCAGTCACAATTAAAAGGTTTAAATATATTTAAAAGAACAAGACAATGCTCAATAACTCAACACAGTGACTACAGAGTTTAGAATCCAGGAAATATTTTAAAACAACATTGCAGAACAGTCTGAAATAAATACAGAAAACGTCTAAACTAATCTTGACTATATTTCTGTCTGTAGCTAAGAGAAATCACTTTTCCTTAGTTGCTTACTATTAGCAAGGCAGATGAAGATGAGAAATGCTGAATGGATGTTTCTAGATCCAAGCCAAGATACAAAATGCCCAGTCTCTCTCTCTCTCTCTCTCTCTCTCAGATAGTTCTTAAATTAATAATACACATTACTGCTGGGTTAGCTGGGATGAGATCACTCTTTGTCACCTGCCTTCAGTTCCCAGGCTAACAGAGACTAACACCACTGTGTTACAAATACTTATCTCTCAGTTGTGTAGCTTCTAGGAAGTCACAGAGCAATAAAAACACTTTAAATTTTAAACCTAGTAATTATCTGTCTCAAGACAGTAGAAAGAAACTTCTAGCTCTAGACATCCTGTCTTCTTGCTGTATTAACTAACTTTATAGCACATCGTAAAACACTCTTAATTTCAACTTATTTTCTTGAAGTTTTGCAAGTTAACGATGTATTATATATTTCTTTTCTTTTCTATTAAGAAACACTTTGGTTACATTTTTGAAGCTCAGTACATAACATACAATTCAACACACACTTATATCCACATAACATATAGTTCTCTTACATTTGTAAGACAAGCATATGAATCTTATTAATATGTACAAATGACATATGATTATTTACAAAATTCCAGATAGCTGGGCTGGCAGTATTTCCTTGGTGTCACACAAGGCTTCAACTTCACTCTGTCTGTTCCCGTTTTCTTTGCATCCTGCACACTTTTTCTCTTTTTATACCCTTTGTGTTCCCTCCACCCCCCCCCCACATGCTACTCCATAGTCAAACAAGATTTTATTTTATTTCGGAGAGTCAAATTATTTTGTCATGTCAGTATGTGTAAAAGACTGCATCAGTACTGAAAGTTTGTATCTGCTTAGAGGTTCTCCTTCTCTGTACATTTATTCCAGTTTGGGGTTTGTGAGGCCAGTTTTACAGTCTTTTCAAGAAAAAAAGCCAACATTCCTTACACTTCATAGATACAGTTCATAGATATCACCTCTATGGTGTGGCTGCCTCACACACCCTGAATTAGGTTTCCCACGAATCCTAGTATGCATGGTTTTGATTTATTAGTCATTCCTTTATGCGTACACATCTTTTCTGTTGATTAATACTTTTGTTCCCAGTTTTAGTTTAAAGGGACTTTTATTCGGTAAATATCTGTAAGCAAACATTGAGACCATCCTTCCCAACAAGACTTGGATGTGGACATTCCACACCATATAGTCTCTGACCTCCCTGGTTCATTTCACTACTTTAGCAATACATTGAAGGATTTATATTTCTGTTGCCGTAATTGCATAATAGAGTGATCACAGGGATGACAGTAAAGTTTTGTTCTTGTTCCCTGTTTTGTTCACATTTTACCGTTGTGTGTTAAGGGTACTTAAAATCACTGTCTTGTCCTGGAAACACAGCCTGACCACTCTGCTGAAGGCATAATGCAGGAGCTAAAGTCCAGCCTACATAAAGCAGCCACAGTAACTTGAACTTATATTTGTTTGCCTCCTTTAATCAAATTTATTATTTTTGAGAGTGGTTGCAGTTTGAAGTTGTGTTTATTGTTGTTTGAAAAGCTCAGTAACATATGATTTGTTTGTAACTTTTTTATTTATTTTTTATTGCAGAAGCAGTATGTGCCAATGAATTAATTACAAAATACACATTATTTTTCAGTTCAACAGTTATATAATGTTTTGAGCAGTTTAGTTTCTGTCATCTTCTTTTCAGATATGGGCAGTCAGACAAAGGAGATGTGGGCCTACAGAATTCCGAATTTTAAACCTTACATGGTTGGGGCAGGTGGTGTTAAAAATATTGTTTTCCTAACAGAATCACCAATTCTAATGATATGCATGTGGAAACTTCTCCAGAGGAGTTTGTAACAAGCATTGCTCCAGACAGGGTAAGCTCTGTCCTGTTTTACTGCACTTTCTTTAGGTACTACTACTGACTTTATAACTACTAGTATGTACTCTTTAAATACTGCAAGAGAAGTTGTGTTCTATTTGAAACATGCCTTTACATCACTAATTGTTTAACAAACTGACTTGCAGTTATGAATATTTTTAGAATTCAGTGCTTACGCTGTCTGGAGATAATTGTAATATGCTTATCTGATTAGAGATTCAGTAACCCAATTTCTCGTGGATAAATTAACTTTCTTTGGCGATGCTTTGTATCTCTCTTATCATTTTATGAAGAAATTGCATTTTCAGTGAGTGGTGGAGGGTGAGAGCTATAATTTTAAAGTAATTTATTTGATTTGCTCTGCTAAGATGTAAGTTTGCCTTTCTGTACACAATTGCCTATATCATGCATGCATTGCATATGGTTTCCAACTCTTCAGAAACATCAGAAGTGCCTTTCATTACCCTCTGACGTATTGTGCATATTTACCCCTTTTAAGATGTAGAGTTAAGCTTTGCATTTGATGTACCATTACTCACAAAAGACATTTGTGCAATGTTACTTTGAAGTTTGAGTTTAATTCATACCTGCTTGCTGTTGAACATTTAAAAAACGAAAATAAGGCACAAGAAAGTGAATGCATATAGTTTAAAGTAATTCCTGAAGAAACTTGGGAGATATCAACTTTGACACATACATTTGCTGTTAAGTAATGAGAAATTAGCCAGGCATCTGTAATTATTACGAAGTGGAAGCAAGTGATTTAACAAGTGAGCGCATCACCATACCAGGCCAAGTATTATTCCTGGCTGTTTTTTCACTAGTTTGAGTATTTTCTGTTGATGCTTGATTATTACTATTTATTTTGACAGTTACATTTTTACTATATAGAGTCTCCATCATATTGACAGATCCAGTGGCATAAAGGGATAAAGTACCAACTATGGACCAGGTGACCTAAATTTGATTAGTGGCTTGATCATGTGACAAGAGCTGTCTAGGGAGGATGGGAATGAGCTGATGGCGAGAAAGGTGGCTTTGGCTCACCATTCGGATGACACTTAGTAAGAGCATGAGCCTATGCACTACCACATGCTCCCTACTACAAGGCAGTAGGAGCCTGTGCACTGCCACATACATATAGCTAAGTGAGCATGCGGAGGCATGCTCCCTACTTTAGGCAGTAGGAGCCTGTGCACTACCACATACATATAGCTAAGTGAGCATGTGGAGTCATGCTCCCTCCTACAGGCAGCATGCAGCACAGCTCAGTAAAGCATGAGCCTATGCACTACCACATACATATAGCTGAGTGAGCATGTGGAGGCATGAGCCCTCTTTCAGACAGCATGCAGCACAGCTCAGTAAGAGCATGAGCCTATGCACTACCACATACATATAGCTGAGTGAGCATGTGAAGGCATGCTCCCTCCTACAAGGCAGTAGGAGCCTGTGCACTACCACATACATATAGCTGAGTGAGCATGTGGAGGCATGCTCCTTCCTACAGGCAGCAGGAGCCTGTGCACTACCACATACATACAGCTGAGTGAGCATGTGGAGGCATGCACCCTCCTACAGGCAGCATGCAGCACAGCTCGTAGAGTCACTATGAGAGATGGGGTATTCCATCAAGGGGGTGGCTGCTGCACAGGACTAGTAACCCAGCCCACTTCCTACAGCCTGATTCTTGCCATTAGGAGCAAATCAGATGAGATGATGAAGCTTCTTGAGCAGGAATTGTAACCAAACACTCAAACAGTACACTGAAACACAGATAAAGTTCAACGCTGCTCAGGCACAATTAAGGCTGTCCGATTAAATCCAACTATTGCTGTTAGGTTAGTATAACCACCACAGAGTACGTTGCTGCTAAATAGATGAACACCACGAGTTGAATAAAATAAATAAAAATTTATTGACCACAAATAAAACAAAATAAAATATAGGATTAAAGCTTTAAAGACACCTTTGAGACTTCTTCAGAATCATCTTCCATACACAGTTTCGTTCTTTTATAACTAGTACATCTTTCTAATTGGTCTACACTGCAATCGTCATTAATTGATTGCTATGTGTTAACCCAAGCATAACAAAATCCATTGTAAATTTCATTGCAGAAGACAGTTACATGAAAAAAATAATAAATAAAATGAATAAGTAAATAAATCAATCAGGTTCATTGAAAGCTCCATAGAGCTGAACATAAACTCTTGTACTTTCCAATTATACATTTTACTGTATGGACCGGGGCTGGCTTTGAGACTAAATTTTGAGCGTAACTATCTAAACAAAATTCATCAATGAGTAAACACATTTGAAAAAATGTTTTCTGAAAGTTTTTTGGAGAGTTGATAAATAGATAGAATACATAGATGGATAACATAAATAAATAGGTAAGTAAACAACCAAAATACACAGTACCTGTGGGTACATAAATATGTATGTTCTCTGCAGACAACTCGGCATGCCTACAAACAAGTCCGTCCAATAACTAAGTGCATGACCTGATGTGGCCACATTGTTAGAAAAACTTCTAAACATTAAAACATTAATCAATCTCTCCGGTGTATGAATTTACACTCGAGAGAAACCACATCGTTGTCGTTGGTGAATCCTAAATAATAAATATATATATAGCGTAATACTTATAAATAGTGTGGTGCAACGCGTTCACACCACATTCACTGCACTTCACGTTACATTATTCTAAAATGCGCACTAGCACTTTTAAAAACTCATCCGACACCCACTAAATATAAACACAATTACCACACAGTATCCCCCACTGGCTACACATAACCAGCTAGGAACATACTAATAGAATTAGTAAAGTTAACTATGACTGTTATTCAAATGTTACAACCAAGGATTAATGTTAAAATTAAAATATTAAATATGTTGTATTTATAAGTTTCGTGTAATTGAGTAACATATAAATTCCATAAATGGTATAAACATGTTAATATATGCATTTGTTGAACAAATGTTATAATGTGTATAAATATGCGAATAAAAAATTATGTGTATAAATAATAAATAAAAAATTAATATAAAATGTAAATATATATATATAACCATAAATAAAGATAATATGTTAAAAATATATAAATACAGTACTTAATAATTTCATATTTGTAATTCTTATATATTCAATTTTAGTAATATTTTAATAAAATATTATGTAATATGTTTTGTGTGTGTATAAAAAAAAAAAATATATATATATTAAAAAATTAAATAATAAAGATATGTATAAAATATGTGTGTGAAATGTTAAAAATATATAAAATATAAAAAGTATATAATAAATGTATATATAAAAATGCATAAAATATAGACAAGTACAATATAAATACTGAGGGGAACACATTTACCAACATAAAGGTTGTGTACAATATCGAGGTTTAACCATTAAAAATACCTAATAGTAGAGGTCATAATAAATTCAATTTAATAGAGAATTCAATTATTGTGAAAACACTAAATGGGGAAAGGTAACAAAAAATACAATGAAGTACAATGAATTGTATTGTGTTAAATAGCATACTTCAATAGATTTGGGTTTCATTTCCTATGTCTCTTGGGATCACCTGCTAAAACTTTTAATGCTGGACTAATGGAAATGTGGTCATTAAGTCCTTTACTACCACAAGCGTCTAACCTTAGTTGCCACATCATCTCCTTGTATTCCAAAAGTGTCTCCCAGTCCCCTCCTCTTTCAGGGTGCCCTACTTCCTCCAATACCCAAAACTTGAAGTCGGCTTGTAAACAAATCAAAGCATGTCTATAAAGTGCATTATTTTCATTGCGCTTGTTAATGTCTCTCATGTGTTCATAAATTCTAGACCGGAGATGACGTCAGTCAGTCTTGATTATTAGTAATATCTATGATGCCCTACAAAAGGCAAAATATACCACCCCTTTTGAATAACAACTGTAGTATTTCTTCGCTTTGAGAACAATGCACAACTTAGAGATTCTAACTTCTTTTAATCCTGCTATATAACAGCATTGTGCACATCTGCCACAAGAAAAAGTACCTTGCTTTCTACTACTTCCACCCATGTTTGAGCTATTCTTCTCCACAATGTTCTTGATGTTTCTGTTTCTCCTAAAGCTGAATTTGATCTTATTTTGGAAAACATCCGTTCTTACTGCCATGTTCTTGAACATATCCCAAACCTCATAAACACTTTTTTTCAACCAACCTATACCTTGATGGTAAGTCAAGGTCAAATATGGGGTTACCCCCTCACCATCAACCTCCTTTCTATTCAGGTCATCACCTCCCCAAAGTGTGTTGTGTACCTTGTTAGTGATATGATTGGTGTTAAATGTTGTATCAGCTTCACTCATAATATCGGTCTCAAGTATTGGGTTACCTTCAAGACCAATCACTCCATTTTTAGTCAATAATGGAATGTACTTGACACCTCTCCCAGCTACTACATAATCCTTAATAGGTATTATGAAATCCATGGGATAACCTCTGTCCAAAAACATACTCTCAATATTCTTAATTTCCTCCAAAAATTCAATTTCATCAGAAATCATTCTAGCCGACCTGATCATCTGCCCTTTTATTATATTCTTTTTAAGTTGGTAAGGGTGGTCACTGTCAAAGTGTAAGTATGCGTTGGAATAGTGTTCTTTCCTATAGATGTTAGATTTAAAACATTTATTATTGTAGTCTTTAGTCAATTTAATATCTAAATAATGAATTTCATTACTTCCAATTTCATATGTAAATTTTAAGAATGAGGTAGTCGAACTGAAAGAAGTAACAGTAACCGAGGTGGAATGACTTTTAAGGACAAATGTAAGAAGTTTAAAACTCTTTTAACCAAATACAAATCTCTAGCCATAGAGAATTGGTACTTTGACATGTGCATTAAACAAAAAATTGTTCCCAAGGGACTGAGGTTAAATAAGTTTCCTAACAATGCTTTTGAAGATAAAAAATTTTTAAAATGTATTTGTGATATTTTCAATGACTGTGGGCTGGCTATACTGAAAGTTATGATTAATCGAAATTTGGAAATAATGGAATTAAAGAAAAAAGAGATAGACAATTTGCAGAAGGAAATTAGTACAGATTTATTATTCCCTGTTGAGGAATATAAATATGTTTATGTGAAAGTTTTGCATGACATTGATTATGTAGCTGATAGTAACATTAAAAGAAAATTAAAGAAACTGGAAAGGGATATACACGAGTATGAGAATGGTTTTGCCTACACTAATGTGGTGAACAAACAGGGGTTCGGGCAGGAGGGGTTGTCACATAAATACAAACTAAATGGCAACAGGAATTATAGACAGGGGGGAATAGGATGGAACAAACACAATGATAGGGTTGAGCAAGAATATAACTCGTATAGAAACGATGAATTTTATTCAGGTGGTATTGGAAAAAATTTTGGGAGACCAGAATTCCCTTTAGAGATGGAGGAACCAAGGAGGTCGGAGAGACTGAGGAACCGAAATCAGCAGCCGTCCTATGCACAAGCAATAACTACCAACAATGTACGGCAGGTAGAGAAGGAATACAGATAGGGGGGCCCCCAATAATTACCGAAGGGTTAACATCAGACGAATTCAATGTAGAATATATGTCTGGTGAACAGGAACACGGACAGCAAGCCAATATTATTAAAACTTTTAAAAATTTTTATATTTTTAACTATACTGACACTATTATCACCGAGGAATTTTTTAATTTATTCACTAAGGGTTTGACCTTTGTTCCGGTTAAGAAACCCAAGGTAGAGAATATTATTTTGGATATCAAAATGTTCACACGGAAACTGAACTTCCAGCATTTATTCAAGAACAAAACAGTAAAAGACAAGGGGGACGGTTTAATCAGAGCTAGTATGTATAATCCACCATTACAATATGAGATTTTGAACTTTGAAAAGTGTGTTATTAACAAGGTCCGTAGTGAATACAACAAAAAAGGAAGGAAGTTGAACAACAATTTGACTATGGCTGAGGTGGATTTATTGTACAACCTAAGTAACAATGATAGAATTCGTATAATGAAGCCTGACAAGGGGGGTGGTTTGGTGTTAATGGACAAATGGGATTACATTAAAAGAATGAAAGACATCTTGGATACCGAGGAACATTATAGTTTAGCAACTAGGAACGAAATAAATATATCATACCGGAAAATAGACTTGATTTTGGATGACAATTTATTGACAGGCATGATTGATGCTAAACTACACAATTTTTTAAAAGTTCCGAAGCCAGTGATACCTGCTATTTTTGGTATACCCAAAATACACAAATCATGGTTAGACCCACCATTGAGACCTATTGTATCTTCCCAAGGGTCTAAGACACAAACACTAGCTATTTATGTTGACACTAAAGTTAAAAAATTCAACAATAAATATAGACATATTTTAATAGATTCTTGGGACTTTCTACAAAAGATAGGGACAAGTAAGTATACGGATGAAACCATTTTTATTACTATCGATGTGAAAGACTTATTTTCCGTTATACCTCAGGTTTTAGGTTTAGAATGGTTTGAAGAAGTATTACAAGAAATCAATTTTTCAACAGGGGATGAATTCAAACTGGTTTTAGAATGTATGGAATTGGTTTTAAAATATAATTACATGTACTTTGAGGGCGACTATTACCACCAAAAGGATGGTGTGGCTATGGGTTCAGCCTGTGCCCCAGTATTTGCCAACATGGTTATGTTGGTTTGGGAGAAGAAATATGTATTAAATTCTGTTTATAGTCAACACATTAGTCAGTATTTTCGTTTTTTAGATGATATTTTTATCTTATGGACAGGGTCTTATGAAATGGTGGAAGATTTTATAGGTTATATCAACAAGACTACCTCATTCTTAAAATTTACATATGAAATTGGAAGTAATGAAATTCATTATTTAGATATTAAATTGACTAAAGACTACAATAATAAATGTTTTAAATCTAACATCTATAGGAAAGAACACTATTCCAACGCATATTTACACTTTGACAGTGACCACCCTTACCAACTCAAAAAGAATATAATAAAAGGGCAGATGATCAGGTCGGCTAGAATGATTTCTGATGAGATTGAATTTTTGGAGGAAATTAAGAATATTGAGAGTATGTTTTTGGACAGAGGTTATCCCATGGACTTCATAATGCTTTAAGGATTATGTAGTAGCTGGGAGAGGTGTCAAGTACATTCCACTATTGACTAAAAATGGAGTGATTGGTCTTGAAGGCAACCCAATACTTGAGACCGACACTACGAGTGATGCTGATACAATATTTAACACCAATCATATCACTAACAAGGTACACAACACACTTTGGGGAGGTGATGACCCGAATAGAAAGGAGGCTGACGGTGAGGGGGTAACCCCATATTTAACCTTGACTTACCATCAAGGCATGGGTTGGTTGAAAAAAAGTGTTTATGAGGTTTGGGATATGTTCAAGAACATGGCAGTAAGAATGGATGTTTTCCAAAATAAGATCAAATTCAGCTTTAGGAGAAACAGAAACATCAAGAACATTGTGGAGAAGAATAGCTCAAACATGGGTGGAAGTAGTAGAAAGCAAGGTACTTTTTCTTGTGGCAGATGTGCACAATATATATGGATATAAAGGATAGAAGTTAGAATTTGTGCATTGTGCATTGTTCTCAAAGCTACTACAGTTGTTATTCAATTCAAAAAGGGTGGTTATATTTGCCTTTTGTAGGGCGATGCTTACTATGTCGGCAGAAGACTGGCTGCGTCATCTCCGGTCCTTTATGAACATGAGACACATTAGACAGCACTTAATGAAGACATGCTTTGATTTGTTTATGTTTACGAACAAGTTTTTTTTGGTGATGGGAGTAAGGCCCCCTGAGAAAGAGGGAGGGACTGGGAGGAACATTTGGAATACAAAGGAGATGATGGGGCAACGCTTGGTTAGACGCTTGTGGTAGTAGGACACACCACATTATTTTTATTATTCCAAAGCAAAAAAAGTTTTTAGCAGGTGATCCCACAGAAATGAAACCCAAATTAAATTGAATATTTTTAACATATTATCTTTATTTATGGTTATATATATATATTTACATTTTATATTAATTTTTTATTCGCATATTTATACACATTATAACATTTGTTCAACAAATTTACTCAATTACACTGAAACTTATAAATACAACATATTTAATATTTTAATTTTAACATTAATCCTGTAACATAACATTTGAATAACAGTCATAGTTAACTTTCTATTAGTATGTTCCTGTTGGTTATGTGTATTGTGTGGGGAGTGGGGGTGTGTACTAATTGTGTTTATATTTAGTGGGTGGGTGTCGAGTTTTTAAAAGTGATTTGCTAACATTTTAACAAGTATGAAGTGCAGTGAAGTGAATGGTACAGTGAATGTGGTTATTTTTATTAATATTTATATATTATATATATTTATTTTATATTTATTTTTCCATTCTCTATTCACCAGCATTTCTTCAGTGATTTAGATTTTGTAAATGTTTTATTGTTTGTAATTTTCTAACAATTTTAAGCATCAGGTCATGGCACTTAGTTATTGGACACTGTTTGTTTGAGAAAGGTTCGAGTTGTCTGCATGTAGTTGTCATATATGTACATCTACATATTTATGTTTTGTTTATTGTTTACTTAATTGGTTGTATACATTATATTATTTATATCTATCTATCTATCTGTCATCCATCTATATCTCCAAAACAAAAGAAAAAATGTTCAAATGATTTCAGAATAATTTTTTCAAATGTGTTTTTCTCAGCTTAGTTCAAAACTTAGCCCGTTATGCTCAGTGCCAAGTTTGAAAGGCTAGAATGAGATGTCATGAAAGGATAGTGAGCTTTGTAACCTATTCATTTTATTTATTATTTCAATGAACCTATTTTTTTTATTTTACTTATTTTTTATTTTAATTTTATTTTGTTTTCGTAACTTAATAAAATTTGTTAAATTTTGCTATGCAATTAATAATTAGAAAATCAAGATTAATTAGCTGCAGTGCAGACCAGATGAAAAGATGTACCTAGTGAAGAAGAACGAAACTGTGAGCGGAAGATGATTCTAAGTCTTCATTTTATTTTGATTTTATTTTATATATTTAAATTTATTTTTTTATTTTGTTTATTTTTTATTTATTATTCATTTAATTTGGCAGGTACATCTAATGTGGGTTAAAAATTTATGGACAGCAACAGATGGATTTAATCAGCTAACTTACCTGTGCCTGAGCAGCGTTGATTGACAGCCTGAGCAGCGTGTTCTTGAGCAGGAATGACTGATCCTTGAGACTCTTGCCTAGCCTAGGGTTGACCAAGTCTCACATCGTGACACAAACAGGCCAATTGGTTGCAGCTAGAATGTTTCCAGTATTAGTTATTATCCTTGTCTCAAACTGATGCCCAGAGATATTCTTGCTGACTCTGCTTTTTGTCTAGGATTTTCTCATGACACCGGGTTTTCTAAGCACTGTGAGACATTTAATAAAGCCACAAAAGTTAGACTTGCTTTATAATCATTGATTGTGCTAAAATAACCCAGTTCAGAAAAAAGTTCCTTCACAAAAAGCTGAGAAATCTAAGGCTCACAAAAAGGAGTCAGAACCAGGATCTCTGAAGAAGCAGATTCAGTAGCTGGATGGCAGCAGCATACAGAACATCCGGGTGTGACATTTTGAGGGATCTCCATACAGAGCCTGTACTAGGGCCACCAGACAGGGACGTCTATTCTCTCTACACCAGTTAGACTGGCAATGGAATATTTCACAGGGAACATCAAACAAGTTTTAAAGAGAGACAGGAAAGAGTGGTTTAGAATGTTTCTGGATAGTTAACTTCTATGGATAGATAATGTGGAAAAAGTATTGCAGGGGCTTTAGAGACATTTGACAGTCTTGGTTTCAGGACTCTAGTACAACAAGAGTAAGGCAGCAGTAGTGTGGTTACATAAGGCCAGGGACAAGGGAAGTCACTATGGGATTCAAGTAAATGAAGGGAAAACAGGTGGGTAAGGCAGCAATAGTACAGTTACATAAGGCCAGGTACAAAGGAAGTTGTTGTGGGATTCAAGTAAATGAAGGGAAAACGAGTGGGTAAGGCAGCAATAGTGTGGTTACATAAGGCCAGGTACAAAGGAAGTTGTTGTGGGAATTCAAGTAAATGAAGGGAAAACAAGTGGGTAAGGCAGCAATAGTGTGGTTACATAAGGCCAGGGACAAAGGAAGTCACTGTGGGATTCAAGTAAATGAAGGAAAACAAGTGGGTAAGGCAGCAATAGTGTGGCTACATAAGTGCAGGGACAAGGGAAGTTGCTATGGGATTTAAGTAAATTAAGGGAAAACAGGTGGGTAAGGCAGTAATAGTATGGTTACATAAGGCCAAGGACAAGGGAAGTTGCTGTGGGATTCAAATAAATGAAGGAAAACAGGTGATGTTATGTAGCCCTATCTTGCCGTAATTCTTGCTGGATGGGTTGGTTGAGTTTGGAGCCGATATTCGGCTCCGACTCAGCCGATACTAAAGCTCGAGAGCTTTTACTGGCTCGAGGCTAACCCCTATCCCATGGTGCCTCACAGCAATTCCCCAGATCTTGATTGCCGCAAAAGCTTTGAGGTTGTCTCCTTACTGGCTCGCTGGCTAAGTAAAAGATTTATTTATTAATCTTGCTTTTTTCTGCTCCTTTTTTCCTTATCTTGACTACTTTTAGTCTCTAGCCTTTTGTCTGATTGTACTGAGTGTTTGACCCCTATTTCCTCCCTTAGGATTGTACGGCCCATTTCAGTTAGAGGGCCGTAGTTGCCTGTTTAAGTTAGAGGGCCTTTCCTCCCTGTGTTTCATATAAAAAATAAAATAAATAAATAAAAATATAAAATCTTTCCCTTTTCTATTTTACTGTTCTTGTCTGTATTATCAGTGGATAGTAATTTAGTATAGTTAGTGTTGGCATCTTTTTAAGTAGATTCTTAGTTTATTCCTGTTAGCATGTCTAAGGAAAAGGATAGCGAACACAAGGACCATCACCCTTCGGGGTTTGAAAAATGTGACAAATGTTCGCAAAAGATGTCTTTGACAGACAATCACACTAGCTGTGTGTACTGCTTAGGCGAAGCACATTTGCAAGAGCCCTGTACATTTTGTCATGCCTTCAGTACCAGGGTTTTGAACGAGAGCGTAAAATGATTGATAGGGGTCTTGTGACCAGTTCCTTCCAGAAACAGCTGGAACTTGGTCAAACAACTCCTAAGACTTCTAAACATAAATCTTCGGCTCCAGTTTCGGAAATGTCGAAAAAGTCCAAAGCGTCAGAGCCAAGGAGTTCTGGCTCCGATTCTGCTTCTTCTCTGACGGTACAGTCGGTCGCTTTGGTGCCGAGGCAACCTTCGCTACCGAGACAATTACCTGACATTGACCCTGTCTCACCTACTTTGAGATCTCCTGTTTTGGAGAGGAAGATCTCCTTCTGTCTCCACCAGATTCTCCAGGACACTCTCAGATGAGGACATCAAGCAGGTGGTGAAGAGGTTGCTTTCTGACCCGGCTCTGGCAAAAGAATTGGCTCCTTCGGACCCAAAGGCTTCGGAGCCAACCCTTTTGCAAACCACTGC
Organism: Protopterus annectens; assembly: GCF_019279795.1. Lineage (NCBI taxonomy): Eukaryota > Metazoa > Chordata > Ceratodontiformes > Protopteridae > Protopterus > Protopterus annectens. The sequence goes on from NC_056736.1 coordinate 732,399,149, forward strand.
TCCTCCTCTGACTGCTTCGCTCTTGGAGCCAATCACTTCAGGTTGTTCGGTGTTGGATCCGTCGGTTCTGGGGATTCTCCGTGCTTTCTTGGAACTGATAAGTCTATCCTCAGCGGCTCAGTCAGGAGCTGAGGGATCTGGGAGCTGACACTCTCAAATTGACTCAGAGGGGGATAGTCACCCTGGGTTTTCTTCTGAACCGACCCTTCCTCTCGGTGCTTTGGCTTGGCTTGACTCAGCTCTGTTCCCACATCTGCTTTGGAGCCATTCCCCCTTGCTCGGAGCTGACCATCCATCTCCTTGGAGTGGAGGTCTTCTTTGGACAGGAGGAAAGGCTTCCGAAGCAATAGAGAAGGCTTTATCCTCTGCAAAAGCCATACCTTTGGAACTATGTCCCACCAGCAGCAGGCAGCAACCTCTTCTCCCCTGCCACCCCCACAGCACAGGGAAACAGAGACTCAAGTAGCCCCCATTGGAGGTGCCCCCTCTTCCGAGACCTCCCCAGATTATCACACTGGAGAGGTCCCTCGGAAGAGACTTTGTAAGAGGAAGCATGTTGACTCACCTGAGTCTGTCAAGTCTGACACTGATTTGGAGGAATCTGAAGGGTCCCGTAGATCCCCCTCTGAGGATGTCTCTTTTTCTGACATCCTAGAAATCCTTAGACAGAGGGGTGACTGGAAGACCTCTAACCCTACTGAGGACGAATCCGTGTATCTTGAGGCCTTTGGTTCCTGACCTTCTACCTCCTGGGTGACACCTCCTTATGACCAGCTCTTAGGGGTCACATCGGGGAAAGCGTGGACCTCCCCAGACACAGTGGAGCCCGTCCTGAGGAGGCCAAACAAATTCATGACTGCACTGGAAGATAAGTCCTTTCTTTCCAAAGGAGTTCCCATTGATGCTATGGTGGTAGCAGCTGCTACCAAGAAGGAGTTGTCCGAAACATCTTCTAATATCCATCCACCTAACAAGGAGTCCAGGATGATGGATAGGTATGGGAAGCATACCTTCTCTTCAGCAGCATTTACTCTTAAGATTGCTGAATTACCTTACCCATTTCATTCAACTTCAGAGGGATCTCCTGAAAGAGTTGGGAGATACCCTTCAGGGTTCAGTAGCTTCGGGATCCATGGATAAGGTTTCTGCGCAGCTCTCCACCCTTACATCGATAGCCAACTTCTCCATGAGGCTGATATCATATGCAGTGGATGGAGTGAGTAGGACAGCCACAGCAGGAATCTCTCAGGAGACATTCTTGGATGCGTCTTTGCAACTTCACGGAATCCTTCTTCCTTCACCAACTTCCCCTTTGATGGTTCATCTCTTTTTGGACCTCAACTGAAAGAGACCTTGACCAGGTGCAAACAGAAAGGGGGAAAACCTTATCTGCTGTCGGAGTCCGTTTCTCCCTTCCTCTAGACCCTATCCCAAGGGTAATACAGGAGGTAAAATGTGGTTCCGTAAATCCCAAAAAGGTTTCTCACAGGCACAAGGTCAACCCTCCCCTAGGGGCAGAGGAGGAGGATATAACGGAAGACGCCGTCCTTGTGGCAGAAGAGGTCCGCAACACCAGGGAGATAGAGAAACCTTCTTGGATCATCCCTTCCATCGCCCCTGAGGTGTTGCCCGACTGTCCATCTCTGGAGGCAGTCGGGGGTCATCTATCACTGTACCCAAGCGCCTGGCTAAACATTTCACGAGATTGTTGGGTACAGACCATAATATCCAGAGGTTATCTAATCCCCTTTGTTTCCGATCCCCCAGTAAACTGGTCTCTACCAGACATGCCACCCATTCAACTAGACCGTGCAGCATCAGAGGTCATCTCGTTGCTGCAAAAAAGAGTCATCCAAGAAGCCCCCACAGAGCAAATAGGATCCAGAACTTACTCTTGATTCTTTTTAGTTCCAAAAAGACAGGGGACTGGAGATCAATTCTAGATATCAGCAGACTCAACAAGTCCGTAAAGAAATCGAAGTTCCAAATGATCACTCTGCAGTCGATATTTCCCTTTATCGGGAAAGACAACTGGATATCCTCAGTAGATCTTCAGGACGCGTACTACCACATCAAAATGGACTGACACTCCAGAAGACACTTACGCTTCCGGCTGGGAGCCAGTCATTTTCAGTTTCAAACACTGCCATTTGGCCTCACTACAGCCCTCAGAGTGTTCACCAAATGCATGGAAGTGGTAATGGCTCACCTGAGACGTCAAGGATTCCAGGTTTTTACAGATGACTGGCTCCTCAATGCTACCACCCAGCATCAACTCATCAGAACCAGGGACGAGACTCTATCCTTGTGCGCCAGTTTAGGCATCACAGCCAACCTAAAAAAATCAGCCTTATCTCCATCGCAGCACATTGTATTCTTAGGCTTAGAAATAGACTCAACCACCATGCCAGCAAGACTAACACCAGAAAGAGTAGAATCATTGCGCAGCCAAGTCAGATCCTTGCTAAACAGTCACAAAGTTCAGGCCAGGGTAGTCCTTCAAGTCCTAGGGACTATGGCTTCCTCCATTCTGTTATTTCCTCTAGCCCGTCTGCACATGAGTACTTCAGTGGCTACTATTTGCCCAATGGTCAATGCAGGATCTTCCCCTGTCTAATCAGATTCTTATCACAAACACCTGCAAGAAGGATCTGACATGCTGGTTGCATACGGAACAACTTTTCTTAGGTCGTTCTTTTCTTCCGCCTTAAGAAAAGGCAGTTTTAACCATGGATGCCTCCCAGATAGGGTGGTGGTGGGGCATTATCTGGGAATGATGGTCCAAGGTACTTGGCAGAACCACGTGAACCACTTGCATATCAATGTTCTGGAGATGAGAGCAGTGCCGTATATGCGTTGCAAGCACTTCACAGCTCTCTTCCCACCCGGACAATTGTGATACAATCAGACAAACATGTCTGTTGTGTGGTACATAAGCAAGGGGGAACCAAATCTTACCCGCTTTGCTGAGAGGCCTTAAGAGTTTGGAAATGGGCAATGGACACTCAACACTTTCTGATAGCAATGCATATCCCGGGGAAGTCCAATGTGATAGCAGACAAACTCAGTCGAGCAATTCTCATGCCTCATGAGTGGTCCCTGAATGCAGAAGTTGCGAAAGAGATCTTTCACAGATGGGGTCAGCCTTGCTGTGACCTGTTTGCCACACACCTGAGCACCAAAGGCAGCAGCTACTTTGTTTAATCCCCATCTGGGGATGTCACCCAGGGATGCTGTAGTCCATGATTGGCCCCCGGGGCTCCTTTATGCCTTTCCACCTTTTCCTTTCATTCCAAAGGTAAGACAGAAAGCGAAACAGGTGAGGAGTACTCTGATCCTCATTGCTCCATACTGGCCTCGTCAAGTCTGGTTTCCCTTCCTGTGGCCCTACCTCTTGGAGGAACCATGGATTCTGGAACCATCTCCAGACCTCCTGATTCATCAATCGGGGCAGTTCCATCCTACCATCCACACCCTAAAATTGACAGCATGGCTGCTCCAGTTCCATGAATAGCCAGGTGCATTTCCCTTTCACCTTCAGTCAAACACATTCTGATTTCTTCCCACAAGCCTTCCAATAGGAAGTTATACTCCAGCAAATGGAAAAGGTTCTCCATTCGTGCTGTAAACCAATGTTTAGATCCATGTACAGCTCCTATAGAATCTATTTTATCCTTCCTTGCGTCTATCTTTCATGAAGGAGTTGCAGCTGCTACAGTTAGAGTTCAGTTAGCTGCCATCTCTAATTACCATTTTGGCTACATGGGAAATCCCATCATGTCCCACTCTTTGTGCAAAACTTTTTGAAGGGAGTTCTCCTTCTCAGGCCTCTAATCAAACCGCCACCAGAACCCTGGGACCTAAGCTTAGTTCTCACATCCTTAATTTCTTCCCCCTTTGAGCCCTCTTCTTCATCGGATCTGAAATTATTATCTTGGAAAACACTATTCTTAGTAGCCATAACCTCTGCTAGGAGAGTCTCAGAATTGCAAGCTCTTACTATTCTACCTCCTTACATTGTTTTCCACAAGGATCGAATCTCACTTAGGACTAACCCTTCCTTTCTTCCCAAGGTATGTTCAAAACATAACCTTAACACTACTATTGAGCTACCAGTGTTTTTTCCAAATCATTCTAATAAATCTGAATACAGGCTGTATCAGTTGGACGTCCACAGAATTCTCAGGTTTTACCTATACAGGACTAAAGAATTTAGAAAATCAGATCAATTATTTGTTTCCTTTTCGGACAAAAATAAAGGTTTGCCTTTTTCTAAGGTTACCCTTTCAAAATGGCTTTCAGATTGCATTTCCTTTGCTTATCAGACTGCTGGCAAACAGTTAGCCAACAAAGTTAAAGGCCACTCTACAAGGGGAGTATCAGCTTCATGTGCCTTTAGATCTAGGCTCCCAATTGATACTATTTGTGCAGCAGCTACTTGGGTAAGACCGCATACCTTTATCACTAATTACAAATTGGATTTGGCCTCCCGGGACAGGTCATCCTTTGGGTCCACTGTGCTGAAGAGTCTCTTCGCTTGAGCCACCCGGGATAAAGGTGCTAGGGAAGCTGTCCCATTCAGCAAGAAGTATAGCAAGATAGGACTACATAGCATAAAGAAGTTATGTACTTACCATAACGTTCCATGTCTGCAGTCCATCTCGCTTACAGTCTTGCATCCCTCCCTCCTGCCCCCTGCTCCCTTCCTGTTCCTGGAGGATCTGGTGGACTATACTTATGCTGTCTGACCTGGTTGTAGTTGTTGTCCACCTGGCTTGGATAATGTTACACAATGTTTGTCTGTATGCATACAGTTATTTATATATATATATATATATATATTTATATTTATATAGTTTCATAACTGTTAGGTAATTATTGCTTTCTTGCAAACAAGATTTGGGGAATTGCCATGAGGCACCATGGGAGAGGGGTTAGCCTTGAGCCAGTAAAAGCTCTCGAGCTTTAGTATCGGCCAAGTCGGAGCCGAATATCGGCTCCGAACTCAACCAACCTATCTAGCAAGAATGTAGGCAAGATAGACTACAAACATGGAACGTTATGGTAAGTACATAACTTCTTATTTTAGAGTAGAGGTGGGGAGTACAGTATGAATGACATTTACAGGAGTCTTAAATGGGAATACATGACAAGATGAGGGAGTTATTTGCTGGGGAGGGAGAAGACTTGTACTGTAGAGACTAGGTATAAGGTAAATGCATTTAAAATTATGGTGTCCCCCTGTGGTGCTTTACCTGCTTGGATATTTACCAGTCTTCTATTTGGAGGATTAACTGATGGAGGTTCAAAACCAGGGAAAGGCAGAATGCAGACTTAAGGAAACCGTGATGCAAAAAACAGGAGGATGGGTTTAGCATTTTACTATATTTCCTAAACTATACTGCAGAAAAGTAGTATACATACAGATGAAGCAAATGGAGATGGATAGAGGACAAAGTGGTTAACTGTATTACAAGATAGTTGGGAGAATTTGAAATGGGCAGCAGTTTGCTGAAGGAAGGGATGGTTAGACAAACATATGAAACCACAAATTAAAAATAGATGCTAGGAGAATGGTATTTATTCCAAATCACAAACTGGTGAAAGGCAAGAAGGGGGCAAACTATTTAGCAGATTTGAGGAGCTGTGCAGGAGTTACTGGATATCTAAAGAGCAACTAAGAACACTGTGCATCATCTCATACCTTCATCAGGTCATCAGTTTTCAAAGCTGGTAATATCATTTTTCTTGTTATTATCATCATCATTATTATTATTAGTCAGCTGTGATGCAGCGGTTAGCATTGCTGCCTCACAGCAAGAGGTTCTCCGGTTTGATTCTCAGGTGGAGCACCTTCTGTGCAGAGTCTGCATGTCCTCCCTGTGGGCAAGTAAGTTTTAAAGACATGCAGGTAGGTGCATGTGCTTTCTGTGAAGGTTGGGCACTGGTGTGGCAACTCTACATAGTATAAACTCCACTGCCAATCAGTCTGCGGACCAGTGATCTACTGTGGTGATCCCTAATGGGAGAAGCCGAAAGACATTGCTTTTATTATTCGTAGTAGTAGTAATAATAGTAATAATTTGTTGACCAGATAGACTCACTGGACACACAGGCCCTTCAGAGGTGACTCAGGAGGAATGTCTAGTTAAGTGACTTGCTCAAGATCACACAGTAGACAAATGAGGGCTGAGAGAATCAAACCCTGTACCATGGGAACTACAGCTCATAGACATACCCATACATCACACTTAGGTATGTAGAATTAGGGGAAATTTGGGACAGAGGACTTAGAGTAAACAAGTGTGTTAAAAAGAAAGAGGAGAATGCTTTTTAGATGTATGGGAAGGGATAAAAGGGAAGCAGATGATTTATTTATGCAGACATGAAAGACAAAGATGAAAGAACTACTGGAAATTTAATAGACAAATGGAAAACCCAAGCGAAGGTTACTGCTCACTTTGTGTATGTAGAGGAGTGGGATTACGTCGGGCACATGTAAGGAGCTGTGACTGTTACAGAAGATTCTGGGTCAGCAGTTAAGGATTTGTGCATAGGTGGTTAACTACGGAAGGGAGAGGAGGAAGGATGGTTAGTGATGGAGATGCAGAGAGGAGCAGATAGATATAATGTACACATTTTGGAGCCACAAGTAAACTTCAGAGGCTTAGAAAGTATTTCCAGGAGAACAGAAGCTGGAATCTGTAGATAGGAATGCTACAAAGTGTGATTTTACATTTCAGGGGTAGGGATCAATAAGTAGAATGGGGCAAAGAGAGTGGTAAGATGGTGGAGAGCAGGGGCAGTAGTGGTGAAAATGAAACTAGAAGCTGTGTAGAGGTTAAAGGGGATAGTAATACTTCACTAAGGGGAGAAATGTGGAGACTGATTTGTAAGAGAGTTAGTAGCTAGAAGATAGAGAAGATGAAAGGGAGAGCCTCAAAGTGGAATGGAAGTGCTCAATTAATATCAGTATATATGATTTTAAGGAGCAAGCAGCAGGGAGACCACTTCATTATTGATGACAAAAGGGACAAATAAGGGGGCAGAGATGACCTTAGAAGACAGAATAAACAGGGTTACTGTTGATCTTTAGAGATTTATTTGGTTTCAGATAGAGTTTACTATTTTTGCAGTAGTTTTCAGACCTTTTGAGGTGTTTTTTGACTTTAAAATTACTTAGTTGTTGAGAACTGGTTGGCCGTTGGCCCTTGTTCTCTGTTGATATCCTGTGTGCTAGTCCTTCCTATTAGCATGCCCATTTGCACTTAATTTTTTGGCTGGGCCATGGATCATTTGTTACCGGGCCGCAGAGAAGGGAGTGAAACAAAAAAGTGAATATGTCTATGTATGTCTATCTATGTGTGTGTCAGTGTGTTTGTTTCTGTCTGCGTGTGTGAGTGAATGCGTTCATGAAAGCAGAATGCATGTGTGTGTGAAAGCAGAAGAGACTGTATGTGTGTATCAGAGAGTGAACAGTGAGGTCGAGCGAGCAGTTGTCTTACACTAGCTAAGCAGCACTTTTGCTGTTTAGCAAGTGTAAAATAAAAATAAATGAAACAAAAAAGTGTGTGTGTGTGTGTGTGTGTCTGTGTGTCTCTGCCTGCCCGCCTGTGGGTGAGAGATAGAGTGAGAGTAATCCCTAGCAGCAGCAACATGAAGTAAGAGGTTTGCATACCTCTCAACCATACCTGTCACACAGTAAATCTAGACAGAACCCATAGCTCTCAACCCTGTGGGCACAAAAAAAATCTAGACAAAGCCAAAAATAATAGGGGGACAAAGCCCCAAAAATAGGAACAATTTTTAAATATTACAGTTTTTTTAGAATGCAACCGGAGCAGCCAAGTGCTCCGGATCATGTGGAATTCTCCACAGTTAACATTGAAACTGACCACTGTTCCAGCGTACTGCATTGAACAGTGGTGGCTCTGCTACACAAGTGTTCATTGGTTCATATACCACAATTACAGCCAATCAGCATTGCGGTATACAAACCAATCAATTAACCGCTCATGAGGCAAAGGGAGCCAGTGACAAGCACCATAATTCATCCAGTTGCACACTGGCACTAGTTTTCGTGCAGCTGCAATATGGTCAAACTGATAAAAGTCATACATGACCGAAAATGTCCTGCAGTCAGGTGCTGCAAGCGACGATACAAAAATGGTCCTGGAGGATGCACAGCTGCTGCCCCTTCTCCTATGTACTTAATTCAGAGAGGAACGTGGCAGCTCTTTTTCCAGCTCTGACTCTTACTGGTCTAGGTAAGTAAGCTTTAAATGTAGTTGGAATTTGTTACTGACAGGTATGCCAGCAGACCGTTAAAAACTGCTTTTTTTGTGGAAGCTTGTGTTTTATTACTTTTTACATACCTCTCCCTGAAACAGCTAGAGATGGGATGCTTTAGAACTTGAAACATCAGATAAACTTGTTAATGTGTTATTTCAGTATCATTGTAGGTGCTAGTTGCTAGTGCCTTTTAGATCTAATTCAGGTGCATGCAACATACCTGTCAACCTCTTACCACAAGAAATGTGGACAAAGCCAAAAGTAATGGGGAAAGGAATACCCCAAAATGGGAACAGATTTTAAATATTGCTCTTATAAACGATTCAGAAAAAGGTTTCCATTAGGTTTGTGTACCTCTCAACCATACCTCTCAACCTTTTGCACAATAAATCAGGACAGAGCCACAAATAGGAACAGATTTTAAATTTTGCTGTTATCAACTTAGAAAGCTGCTAGAATAAGCAATGAAAGCCCTGCTTCCATTTCCAGCATCCTATCTTTGTGAAGTGGGTTTTTTTGCAATGACAGCAACGAAAACGAAATCATGGAGTAGACTGGACATAAGGAACACACTTTGGGTGTCATTGTCTCCTGTCAACCCTACATGGAACAGTCTCATTACAGGGAAACAAGCTTAGGGCTACCACTGATTCTGCATTATGGTGAGTTGTATTTATTATGATTTATTTTTATGTACACTTGATGACTGGTCCATGGAAGATTGTCTTACATGAAACCGGTCCTTAGTGCAAAAAAGGTTGGAGACCACTGGTATACATTGTGCTTGTATATTATGTGGTATACAAAATACAGTTGTATATATTGTGCTTGTATTTTATGTAGTGTAGGTAATAGAGCTGTATACATTGTGCTTGTATATTTTGTGGTGTAGGTAATACAGTTGTACACATTTTGCTTGTATGCTATGTGGTGTTTAGGTAATACAGCTGTATACATTGTGCTTGTATATTATGTGGTGTAGTAATATAATCGTATACATTGTGCTTGTATATTATGTGGTGTAGGTAATACAGTCGTATAAGCTGTGTTGTATATTATGTGGTATAGGTAATACAGTTGTATACATTGTGCTTGTATATTATGTGGTGTAGGTAATATGGTTGTATACAGTGTGCTTGTATCTTATGTGGTGTAGGTAATACAGTTATAGGTTCATAGGTAAGTATTAGGCTATTGGCCCAAGGGCCTAAGTAAACCTAGCCAACAAGTTTCCCTGACTTACGCCACTCAGGAAAGTTAATGTCCCGTGCCCCTATTGAGCAGAGCTACAGAAGTGATCCCTGGGGTGTATTTCCTATTTCCCACCCACTCAAGATTTTTCTTGAAGAGTGCTAATGAGGAACTTCGCTTGACATAGATGGGTAGCTTGTTCCAGAGTATAGGAAGTCTTTGGGACAGGAATCTATCCCTCCAGCATGTCCTGTTTATTGTGGTGACAAGGTTTAGGTCCCTAGAGCATGTAGCTCAGAGGGATTGGGATTTCTTTAGGTGTAGCATGTCCAACAGCTCTGGGTTTAACATAGCTTTATATGTTAGGCAGGGAGCTCCTCAGAGTAGGCGATATGCTACAGAGTAAAGCTGGAGTTTTTTGAGATGGTCAGTGTAGGGCATCTGTTTGAGGCCAGTAATCCTCTTTGTGAGGTACTTCTGTGGCCTTTCCAGCTGCTACAGATGTCTTGTGAGGGACATTGTAAAAGGCGGGTTGTACTCTATAATGGGTCTAATGAGTGCCAAGTAGAGGGGAACAATGACCTCTTTTTCCTGGATGAGAACCCTTTTGTGATGAGGTGTGCCATATAGAAGGATTTCCTGACTACTGTGGCGATGTGATTATCAAAGGAGAGACTGCTGTCCACCTGGGTCCAAAGGTCTCATCACACATTTGGTGTTAAGTAGACTGCCGTTTATGTGGTAGTTCATGGGTACAGAGTTTTTACCAAAGGGGATGACAATGCACTTTTTGGCATTGAGCTTTAGGCCATGCCTCTGACACCAGGCATCTGTCTAAGTGAGGCCCTTCTTTAGGATGTCTACATCATTTGGGGACTCGACTATGGCTCCTAGTTTCTGTCATCTGCGAACTTCATTAGCCAGAGGCCTTCTGTGTTAGCCTGTACTTCAGAGAAGTAGATACCAAACAGGAGAGGCCCCAGTACTGAACCCTGTGGTACTCCACTTGTCACTGGTTTGAAGTCAAATTTGGAGTCTGCAACTTTTACAGTGTGGGTTATGTCAGTGAGCCAGTTGGCAACCCATGTTGAAATGTATGGATTTATACCTAGTTTAGTGAGTTTAGCTATAATTCCAAAATGGGAGATGGTGTCTAAAGCCCTGACGAGGTCAAGATAGGCTGTGTGAACCACTTTACCCTCATCTACATCTTTGGTTACTGCTTCAAAGAAGTCGATCAGGTTCAGAAGGCATGATCTGCCTTTTACAAACCAAAACTGGGTGGGGTCCAGAGTTTGGAGGTTACCAATGTCTTTGTTTATGAGTTCCATGATGATACGTTCTATGGCCTTGCAAACCAGGCTCTTCAGGCTAATAGGATGATAGTTGCCAGGATCAGTGGTGGCTCCCCCTTTGTGGAGTGGGATAACTTTTGCTGTGCGCCATTCAATGGGCACAAAGCCTGACTTGAGAATATGATTGAACATGGTGCTTAGGTGGGGAGGCAGTTCGTTCTGAAGTTCGTGTAAAATGCAGCCTGGGATGTTGTCCGGTCCCATAGATGCTGTGTTTTTGGTTTTAGAGAGTGCATATTTTACCTGCATAGATGTGATTACAGGGACTTTGCATTCTTCCTGTATAGATATGGGCCCTTTAGGGGGTAAGAGGGGGGTAAAGTTATCACTGAACCTATCTACCAGGATGTTGGCAATATCAGTTGGTTCTGTAATTATCGTGCCATTGTGCTGTAACTCAGAGCAGATCTGGGTGTTGCCATTGAGATTCTTGACATAGCGACAGAATGCTTTGTGGTTGCCCTTAGAACCAGTGGCAATTTTGTTTTTGTAGCTAGCTTTAGAGGATCTTATAAGGGATCTCAGCTTCTTACTGAGGCTGGCCAGGAAGCTCCTCCACTCATGGGATTCTACTCTCTTTTGCAACAGTTTCTTCCTTCTGTTGTAGAGTTTGTTTATGGCAGGGGACCACCAGATTGGCTTCTTTTTGTTGGAGGATAGTGTCTTGGTTCTGTTTGGGATAGCACGAGCCATGCACTCGTGTAAGTGCTTATAGAGTGCATTTGTGTAGAATTCATCAGTCATAACTGTATTGTCCATCTGCATGGGTGTCATGAAGTTCGTCACTTCTGTCTTAAGAAGCATGAAGTCAGCTTTGGAATAATATTTTACCGTGGTTTCCTTAATGGTGGGTGGGGGTGGGTTGTGGATATCTAGGGTGATTAGCTTATGGTTGGACCTGACCAACAAGGAGTTGACTTCAGGTGTGGAACACCGGTCACTCATGTTGGTAATGACTAGGTCTAGGATATTGTTGCTCCTGGTGGAGGTGTGGATAAGTTGATCCAGGGCATTGGAATTTATGAATTCCAGAAAGCGTTGAGTGAAGGAGTTGGTACATGAGTAGTGTTCCCAGTTAATGGTGGGGTAGTTGAAATCACCAATTATTAGGGTGTTTGGTTGAACCCTAATATTTTCCAGTATATCAAGAACAGAGGAGTGGGAATCCTAGGGCATGGTGGGAGATCTGTAGCAAGCTACAATTTGGATTGCAGTTTTGTCCAGAGTTAGTTGCACTTGAATAACCTCGGATGCATTATGCTGTGCAACTAGCCTGGAGATGTGGATATCCTTAATGAATATGGACACACCTCTGCCTTTGGTGTTCTGGTCCAGGTTAGATGGCTGAAAAGTGTGGTATGAGTTGCAGCCTGGTAATGCAGGGGTGCTCTTTAGAGCCTTGAACCAGGTCTCAGTCACTGCACAGGTATCTATGTTCTCCATTTTAAGGAGTGCGTCGAGTGAGTGCATTTTGAGATTTAGACTTCTAGCATTAAGTAACATTACTCCTAGTTTTTGCTTGCCTGTTTCTGTTACAGTGGTGAATTTGTCATTTGAACCTTGCATAAAAAGGCACTATAGGGGCTGCAAGACCCTAAGCAAGTATCTGGAATCCCAGGGTCAACAAGTGCAGGCCATCTCTGGCAAAGCATCGTGGTCTGTCAACCATGTCGTCCCAGGCAGACAGATACAGGATCCCCTTAGAATGACACCAGAAGCGTAGCCAATTGTTGAAGTCAATCATTTTGTCCTTGTACTGCGGTATCATTCTGGGCGATGGCAGGATGTTACTTAGGGCTAGGGTCATACCTGCCTGGGCTACAAGGTCGGAGAGCAGTTGTATACATTGTGCTTTTGTATTATGTGGTGTAGGTAATACAGTTGTATATATCAGCGGTTCCCAACCACTGGGCCATGAATTATTTTTTACTGGGCTGCAGAGAAGGGAGTGAAACAAAAAAGTGAATATGTCTATGTATGTGTGTGTCAGTGTGTTTGTTTCTTTCTGCGTGTGTGAGTGAATGCGTTCATGAAAGCAGAATGCATATCTGTGTGAAAGCAGAAGAGACTGTATGTGTTTATGAGAGAGTGAACAGTGAGGTCGAGCGAGCAGTTGTCTTACACTAGCTAAGCAGCACTTTTGCTGTTTAGCAAGTGTAACATAAAAATAAATTAAACAAAAAAGTGTGTGTGTGTCTGTGTGCGAGTGAATGCATGCATGAAAGCAGAACAGACTGTGTGTGTCTGTCTATGGGTGAGAGAAAGAGAGAGAGTGAGAGTGATCCCTGGCAGCAGCAACATGAAGTAAAAGGTTTGCATACCTTTCACACAATAAATCTGGACAGAACCCATAGCTCTTAACCTCTGGGCACAAAAAAAATCTAGACAAAGCCAAAAGATAATAGGGGGACAAAGCCCCAAAAATAGGGACAATTTTTAAATATTGCAGTTGATAGAATGCAACCTGAGCAGCCAAGTGCTCTGGATCATGCGGAATTCTCCACATTTAACATTGAAATTGCCCACTGTTCCACTGATGTTCTTCGTGTTTCACTGTTGCAGTCATTACATTTGGGTAATCTGCTGGCAGGTTGCCCTCAATCGGCCTGAATTCCAAAGTCTTGGGTCCTGCATCGGCTGCTGTCTTCTCTTCCATGACGTCAGGGGTATAAAACATGCAGCCGACGCCATTTTCTTTAGTCTTTCTTGCCACACAGTGCCCAAAGCAGAAGCATTTCGCAAGTGCCTGTCGGCCAAATACTGAAATATTTGCGTTTGAGTTTCAGAACCAAAGTCTTCAATAAAGCTAAGAACCCCGTTGGGGAAACTTTTTTCTTGCTTTTTACTGATGTCAGAAAAACTTAATAATTGTATTACTTGTGGGAAGCAAATACCTCATAAGGATTTCCATTTATACTGTATCCCCTGCCTAGGCCCTGATCACAACGTGCCTGGCTGTCGGTTTTGTGCTAGATTTAACCAACGCACTATTAAGCGTCGGTATAGTTTTGCATCTAAGTATTTTGGAAACAGATTTAACTACCCAGAGATGTCGTCGGATAGCAATCCGGAGTACATAAAAAATGCAAGGAAAAGGACAGTGAAAGGCAGTCGAGATCCAAAACCGGCAACAAAGCTTCTAAGCCAGTCGCTGGTACTCAGTGAGGCACTTTCACAGCCCCTGATACCCGCTACTTTCGAGTCGTAGGCCTCTACCGACACCCATGTGGAGTCCGGCATGCCGCAAGACACTCAAGGTATTCGATCAATGGATGCATCTCCCTCAGACTGGTCCGGAGCCACTGAGCAGGCACCGGCTTCTGAGGGTGTATTCAGACCTCAACATTTTTACATCAAACCGATGACAGCTGCAAAATCAAAGGCAAAGCACCTTCTAAAACTAAAAAAACGATGCCTGAGCCACATGCACAGGCCTCTATGCCTAAAAAACAGATGATCAAAATGGCTGAAGACCTTATTACCTTGATCAGGGGTACCCATCCCCCACCAGATAAGAGACCTAGGCAAGACACTGACTATGAATCTTCAGATCAGGTTTCTATTTCTTCTGATCAGGAATTATCTTTACCTCCCTATGAGGATTCTGATGCTGAGGAGTCTGTTCCATCTGCATCTCCTCCTGAGGATTATTCATTTGGAGAAACCTTGCATACTTTGAGGGAGCATTTTCACTGGGAGAGTCTAGGCTTCTCAGAATCAAAAAAGAGGCTCAGGGATTTCCTCCTTCTCCCTCAACACAAGCTTTTAGCCATCCCCCTGTGTTAGACATTGTGGATGATGTTTTTTCGGAGTCAAGCCTGACCCCTGACTCTTTACCTCCGGCTCCCAGTAAGCCTGACAGGTATTCCAGGGTCCCTGACTCTCATAAATATTTATTTAGAAACCCTGCTGCTGCTGATCCTGAAACTGTTTCACAGGGTCCTAAGGGAGTTAAGGCCTCAACAGCAAAAAACCCTACCTCCTCCGACAGAGATTCCAGGGCACTGGACAGATGGGGAAAAAAGGTTTATATATCTGTAACCTTGGCAATCAAGGCCTTAAACTGTCAATTTCATATGCTTAAGTACCAACAACATCTTATGGGATTGCTGAAACAGAAAATGATGTTGATTTCAAAATGTGCAGAAAATAAGGAATTGCAGGAATTATTGCATGTATCTGAACAAGTTGGAAAGCATACTTTGCAATGTGGTTTTGATTCTTTAGAGGCCTCTTGCAGGGCCGCAGTTACTGGATCTCTGATTAGGAGGCATGCCTGGTTAAAGGAACAAAATTTGCCTGATCATGTTAAAGCTAAATTGCTAGATGCACCTCTACAGTATGATTCTCTGTATGGTATTAAGGCAGAAGAGTTTTTAAAGAAAATGGAAGACAAAACTGAGTCTGTGCAAACTGTTAGATTTCTTACAAGTGCAGCCACCTAGATTCAGTAGACACTGGCCTGCAAAAAAATTGGTCCTTTCCTGTGTCAGACAGAGCCCAAAGGGGCAAATCCAGACACCCTAAGGGTTCCAGGTACCAGGCTCAAGACTCATACAGGTCAAAGCAATGAGGTGCTTCCACCTCCAAATCTGGAGGAGATGATGAGCAAACCTACAGAAAGCAATCCCAATGACTTCCCTCTGCCTACACCAAGCACTTATCTTTTGACAGCACCCATAGGGGGAAAATTAGCACTTTTTGCTCAAAATTGGCAGTTAGTAACCCAGGACAAGTGGGTACTAAGCATCATATCACAGGGATACAGATTCCATTTCCACACTCTGCCAATGATAAATGGTTGGCCAGACCTACCAAAAAAACAATGGGCAGAGGCACAGAAACAGGTTACATCCCTCATGGATATGGGGGCCATTCGGATAGTACCAGAACAGGAAAAAGGACAAAGTTTTTACTCAAGACAGTTCTTGGTACCCAAAAAGGACCAGGCCTGGCGGCCAATACTGGATTTATTGATTCTGAACCCATATCTGGACATTCCAAAATTCAAAATGCTCACTTTGCAACAGCTTCTGCTCATGCTGGGCAAGAATGCTTGGCTGGTAACTTTAGATTTAAAAGAGGCATACCTGCATGTCACAGTAAGACAGTCGTGCAGAAGATACCTCAGATTCAAGGCTGGCTTAATGCATTACCAATTCTCTGCACTGCCCTTTGGCTTATCTACTGCGCTCACGGTCTGTACAAAGTGCCTGGCACTAGTAATTGCATTTTGCAGACAAAAAAGTATTCAAATATATCCTTACTTGGACGACTGTCTCATTCAAGCAGGGAACAAGGACACTCTTCTACGACACCTGGCGTTTGTGAAAAGGCTTCTAGCATGCCTAGGCTACACAATAAACGAAAAGAAATCACAACTGGTACCTTCTCAAAAGATAACATTCCTGGGTGCAAGCTTGCATACAACTGCCCAGATGTCTTACCTCACGCCAGACAAACAAAGGCAACTGACTACTTACTTCAAACTGATGGCAACAAAAACCCAGTCTTCTGCAAAATAAATTCTGCAGGCTCTGGGCTTCATGGCATCCTGCATCCTACTAATTCCATATGCAAGACTGCATATGAGGAAACTTCAATGGTACCTAAAAAGTCAGCATAAACACAGTCTAGAAACAATGATTCCTCTCATCCACTGCCTGCAACAGGAGTTTCTATGGTGGGCAAAGGCCTGTCACCAAAACATGGGACGGCCCTTCACTCTACCCCCTGCCAGCCAAACCTTAACAACAGACACATCAGATTATGCCTGGGGGCCCACATGGCAGGAAGATGCATTCAGGCTATATGGGCACCAAATCAAATGCATCTACATATCAACCAAAAAGAGATGCTAGCTGTTCAAAATGCCCTAACAGCATTCAAGGACTTACTTCATCCAGGACAACTACTGATAAAGACGGACAACACCACAGTCATGTGGTACATAAGCAAGGGGGCACACACTCATACCCCCTTTGCAGATTAGCCATGGCACTGTGGGACACAGCTTTGACCTACCAGATAAATATTCAAGTTCAATTCCTGCCAGGAAAACAGAACACTCTGGCAGACGATTTAAGCAGAAACCTTATGGATCCTCACAAGTGGAAACTAAATCCACAGGTATTCAGCATGATAACAGAGAAATGGGGGAGCCCAGACATAGATCTATTTGCCTCTCCTCAAAATTATCAACTGAAATGATTCTGCACATGGACTTATCACAGACAAGCATGGAAAGTGGACGCCCTATCTTTTATTTGGAAAAACCTGTCAGTTTACGCCTTTCCTCCTCTGCCTCTTCTACCCAAGGTCCTCCTAAAAGTCAGACAAGAAAAGCCAAAGATGGTATTAATTGCCCCGGACTAGCCCCACCAATACTGGTACCCAATCCTAAGGAACTTTTCTCAATACCCAGCTTGGACCTTGCCTCAGTGACCACAACTGCTGTCCCAGCAAAACAATCAGATACTGCACAATCAGCTACAGACTCTGAACCTGGCCGCATGGCTAATCATGTAATCATACCAACGACATCTCTCAGTAAAGCTGTGATGGATGTCATTCTGGAAGCCAGGAGGCCTAGTACTAAAAAATCTTATGCTAACAAATGGAAGAGATTTTGTGCTTGGAATCAAGCACAAGGAACTGATACAGCAGAACCACATATTCCTCAGATATTACAATACTTAACTGAGATGTTTGACAAAGGCCTATCTTTCTCATCAATCAAAATCCATGCCTCTGCCATTTCGGCTCATTACAGTACAGAGCCACCAATCTTTTCTTATCCCTTACTAAAGCAGTATCTTAGAGGAGCCAAAAAACCTAAGACATCCTAGAAGATCACCATTACCTGCATAGGACCTCAATTATGTGTTGGAAAAACTCACCCTGCCTCCATTTGAACCAGCTGCTACCGCTGATATACAGTTCTTATCATGGAAGACAGCTCTGCTACTAGCAATTACTTCAGCAAGAATGGTTTCAGAGCTATAGGCCCTCATAGCTGTAGAGCCTTTTATCATATTTTACCCAGACAGGGTGTCTCTGAGGACAAATCCTACTTTTATGCCTAAGGTGGTTTCCAGTGTGGCTCTTAATCTGTCAACTTTTTATCCAAATCCGCAGAACAAAGGGGGGAGAGAATTCTGCATTCCTTGGACGTACACAGATAGCTAAGATTCTACTTGAGCATGACAAAAGCTCTAAGAAAAACTGAGCAATTACTAGTGTCATATGCTGCAGGATCAGAAGGAAAGGCTATCTCAAAGCAGACAATTTAAAAGTGGATAAGCCACTGCATCCGTTTCTGCTACTCACACCATGCCCAAGGGCATTAGGTCTCATTCCACCAGAGCTGCAGCTACTTCAGCAGCCTTTCTCAGAGGAGTACCAACCAAAGACATTCTAGAGGCTGCTACTTGGAGTTCTGTTCACACCTTTGCAAAGCATTACCATATGCCCCTCTACTCTAAGTCCAGGGCAGTCTTTGCCACTGCAGTGCTGCAGGGCCTTATATCCGCTCCTAATGCTGTTTAGCTCCATCCTCCCATCCATAGCTTTGGGATTCTACCCAAATGTAATGACTGCAACAGTGAAACACGAAGAACATAGTACAGTTGTGTACACTTACCATAAATGTAGATGTTCGTGTGTATTCAGTGTTGCAGTCCTGGTTACCATCCCGTTATTCTACAGTTTATCTTTCCTTCCCTATCTTCTACAACCTATGTGGTGTATTTGCTTTTAGATGAAGGTAAAGTTTATATTGATGCATGTGTATATATATATATATATATATATATATATATATATATATATATATATATAAAATATTAATACCTTTTTGGGGACACCTGATATCGGGGGCAAGAAAAACTAAAGAAAATGGCGTTGGCTGCATGTTTTATACCCCCTGAAGACCAGACGTCATGGAAGAGAAGACAGCAACCGATGCAGGACTCAGGACTTTGGAATTCAGGCCGACTGAGGGCAACCTGCCAGCAGATTACCCAAATGTAATGACTGCAACAGTGAATATACTCGAACATCTACATTTATGGTAAGTGTACACAACTGTACTTTCTGCATTGGTGGCTCTGCTACACAAGTGTTCATTGGTTCATATACCACAATTACAGCCAGTCAGCATTGCGGTATACGAGACAATCAACTAACCGCTCATGAGGCAAAGGGAGCCAGTGACAAGCACCATAATTCATCCAGTTGCACACTGGCACTAGTTTTCTTGCAGCTGCAATATGGTCAGACTGATAAAAGTCTTACATGACCGAAAATATCCGCTGACTGGTGCTGCAAGCGACAATACAAAAATGGTCCTGAAGGATGCACAGCTGTTGCCCCTTCTCCTATGTACATAATTCAGAGAGGAACGTGGCAGCTCTTCTTCCAGCTCTGACTCTTACTGGTCTAGGTAAGTAAGCTTTAAATGTAGTTGGAAGTTGTTACTGACAGGTATGCCAGCAGACCATTCAAAACTGCTTTTTGTGGAAGCTTGTGTTTTATTACTTTTTACATACCTCTTCCCGAAACAGCTGGAGATGGGATGCTTCAGAACTTGAAACATCAGATAAACTTGTTAATGTGTTATTTCAGTATCATTGTAGGTGCTAGTTGCTAGTGCCTTTTAGATCTAATTCAGGTGCATGCAACATACCTGTCAAACTCTTACCATAAGAAATGTGGGCAAAGCCAAAAATAATGGGGAAACGAATACCCCAAAATGGGAACAGATTTTAAATATTGTTGTTATAACCTTAGAAAGTTGCTAGATTTAGAAAAAAGGTTTCCAATAGATTTATGCATCTCTCAACCATACCTCTCGACCTCTTGCACAATAAATCTGGACAGAGCCACAAATAGGGCATATTTTAAATATTGCTATTATAAACTTAAAACGTTTTTAGAATAAGCACTGAAAGGCCTTCTTCCATTTCCAACATCCTATCTTTGTGAAGTGAGGTTTTCTGCAATGACAGCAACCAAAATGAAATCATGGAGTAGACGGGACATAAAGAACACACTTTGGGTGTCATTGTCTCTCGTCAACCCTACATGGGACAGTCTCATTGCAGGGAAATAAGCTTAGGGCTACCACTGATTCTGCATTATGGTGAGTTGTATTTATTATGATTTATTTTTATGTACGCTTGATGACTTGTCTTACATGAAACCGGTCCTTAGTGCAAAAAAGGTTGAAGACCACTGGTATACATTGTGCTTGTATATTTTATGGTGTAGGTATTACAGTTGTATACATTTTGCTTGTATGCTATGTGGTGTGTAGGTAATACTGCTGTATACATTGTGCTTGTATATTATGTGGTGTAGGTAATACAGTAGTATATATTGTGCTTGTATATTATGTGGTGTAGGTAATACAGTCGTATACATTGTGCTTGTATATTATGTAGTATACTTATTACAGTTGTATACATTGTGTTTGAATATTATGTGGTGCAGGTAATGCAGCTGCATACATTGTGCTTGTATATTATGTGGTGTAGGTAATACAGTTTGTATACATTGTGCTTGTATATTATGTGGTGTATATAATATAGTTGTATACATTGTGCTTGTATATTATGTGGTATACTTATTGCAGTTGTATACATTGTGCTTGTATATTTTGTGGTGCAGGTAATGCAGCTGTATACATTGTGCTTGTATATTATGTGGTGTAGGTAATACAGTTGTATACATTGTGCTTGTATATTATGTGGTGTAGGTAATACAGCTGTATACATTGTGCATGTATATTATGTGGTGTAGGTAATACAGCTGTATACATTGTGGTTGTATATTATGTGGTGCAGGTAATGCAGCTGTATTGTATATTATGTGGTGTAGGTAATACAGTTGTATACATTGTGCTTGTACATTATGTGGTGTATATAATATAGTTGTATACATTGTGCTTGTATATTATGTGGTGCAGGTAATGCAGCTGTATACATTGTGCTTGTATATTA
The DNA here is from genome assembly GCF_019279795.1 of Protopterus annectens. Taxonomy (NCBI): domain Eukaryota; kingdom Metazoa; phylum Chordata; order Ceratodontiformes; family Protopteridae; genus Protopterus; species Protopterus annectens. The sequence goes on from NC_056736.1 coordinate 732,419,988, forward strand.
TGTGGTGCAGGTAATGCAGCTGTATACATTGTGCTTGTATATTATGTGGTGCAGGTAATGCAGCTGTATACATTGTGCTTGTAGATTATGTGGTGCAGGTAATGCAGCTGTATACATTGTGCTTGTATATTATGTGGTGTAGGTAATACAGTTGTATACATTGTGCTTGTAGATTATGTGGTGTATATAATATAGTTGTATACATTGTGCTTGTATATTATGTGGTATACTTATTGCAGTTGTATACATTGTGCTTGTATATTATGTGGTGCAGGTAATGCAGCTGTATACATTGTGCTTGTATATTATGTGGTGTAGGTAATACAGTTGTATACATTGTACTTGTATATTATGTGGTGTAGGTAATACAGTTGTATACATTGGGATTGTATATTATGTGGTGTAGGTAATACCATTGTATACATTGTGCTTGTATATTATGTGGTGTAGGTAATACAGCTGTATACATTGTGCATGTATATTATGTGGTGTAGGTAATACAGCTGTATACATTGTGGTTGTATATTATGTGGTGCAGGTAATGCAGCTGTATTGTATATTATGTGGTGTAGGTAATACAGTTGTATACATTGTGCTTGTATATTATGTGGTATACTTATTGCAGTTGTATACATTGTGCTTGTATATTATGTGGTATACTTATTGCAGCTGTATACGTTGTGCTTGTATATTATGTGGTGTAGGTAATGCAGCTGTGCTTGATGTGCTGTAGATATTGTTGCTCCATACAGCATGGTTTACTGAGCACCTCATGCACACCCAGTATATTCTGGAATGTGAGCACACATTTTTCTGTGCAGATAAAGTAATGGTTTGTATGAAACTGTTGGATTTCATACTGAAAGCATTTGCAACTAAAAATATAAGTTGGATGCACTGCAGCAGGCTAGTAAAACTGAGACACCTCAGGCGTGCCCATTGAAAAGCCCATTTTTCCATTTACAAGCTCTCTTTAGCAAGAGTTCAATATCTTATTCTGGATCCAATTTAGTACTGCCCCCCCCCCCCTCACACACACACACACACACACACACACACACACACACACACACACACACACACACACACACACACACAGCGTCTTCAAACAATTCTGCTTGGCATTTCTCCACCACAAGGACTAGCTACCTATTTCTAATTCTTTTATTTCCTTATCTGCATCGTCTTATACCTTCATCAGGCCATCACTCAGTAAGATGGTAATCCATCCTTGGACCCCTACTCTTCTCTATTTTCACAAATAGTCTAGCCTCTGCCACCACACATGGCACACTCATTCAATACGCAGATGACTCGGCCATCATCTGCTCAGCCCAGTCCCTACCCAAACTTCAAAAAGTCACACAGGAAGCCTTTTCCTCTGTTGAAACTTGGTTATCCGATGCCCAATTAATACTCAACCCAAACAAAACTAAACTACTCATCTTCCAACCCACCAGACCTACTCAAAACAACTCTCACGTTAACATCACAGCAAAAGACAACACCACTATATACCCAACTGAACACACCAAATTGCTAGGAGTGGAAATAGACAAACTAAAATTTGACATTCACATATCCATGACCATAAAAAAAGTCCACAAAAAACCAGGAGCGTTATACAGAAATAAGCATCTTCTCACCAAAGCAGCAAAGATTTCAATAGCAAATTCCCACCTTATCTTCACCCTACTTTATGCCTCTCCAATATATACCAACCTAAGGCAATTTGATCTAAACAAGCTAGAGATCTGCTACAACAAAACTGCCAAATTTGCCACAGGGGCATCCTACCATAGTCACCACTGTCTCTCACTTGCTGAACTGGGCTGGTTTGAACTCCCTCACCTCCTTCAATGGTATCAACTCTCACTCGCCCACAAACTAGTAAACCATCCACTAAATGTCCCATGCCTCCAGAATCTACTCCAACCCTATCGCACCACCAGACCACTAAGATCCAGCAACAAAAATCACTTGCAGATCACTAAAGCCAATAACTCTGCTGGTGAAGCACTATTCTCTTGCATCATAGTCAAATTATGGAACTCCCTCCCACCCACAGTTACCTCCGTACCGTCATGCACCCACTTCAAAACTTTACTAAAAGCGCATCTAAAAACATGCTGGCTATGCTCTTGCAACTCACACTCTATCACCCACCTCATCCAGCCACTACCTTTCTTTCCACTCCACTAACTACCTTGATTATAGCAAGCTCAGATGCTCATAAGCCCAGTACTTATACAGCAGGAACTTCTTATTTTAACATTTGTTAACGTCTGTTATGTACTTCACAGATAAAGATTCTAGTTGTCTACTGATGTACTATGTTCTTCATCTGTAAATATGTTGTAAGTAATTGCTACGTAAGTTGTTAATTGCTATGTAATCCAATGTAACTACTGTCTGTTTATTTTAACTGTGGAGCTTTTCTCCCCGGGCCTCCGCTGAAAATGGACCTACGTCCAATCGGACACTCCTGGCGAACAAATATAAATAAATAAGTCGCTCTGATCAATACCCATACTTCACATCTTACAATTAGAGCATTACTTGTTTGCAGACAATAGATAAGTCTTTTCTACACAAGTAACATTTTAGACAACTGTAATACAAGCTCTGTCTTGGTTCTTTTCTTGAAAACAATACTTTTTGGGAAGCAGTCAAACTAATGGAGAAATCCTACAAAGGAAGAAGTGGCCTGTTACTGCCAGATTTGTTAGTGTAGAGGGACAAAGTCTTAACTACAAACCCGGCAACCTGGGTTCAGTTAGACACTTGGACATCTGTTTGAGCTGGAGAGGGAGAGCAGCACACCCATCCAGCAGGGATGGGGCAAACTGCAGTTATCCAGTGTCGCGACCCTTTTGAGGAGGGAGGTGGTGACATAAAGCATGGCCCTGGGATGGTCTTTTGGCCACCAAGCTGTGTACATGGTAGCCCTCATCATAGGCACACAAGAGCGAGCAATCACTAAGGGAAGGTATAGCAGACCTTGTGATACTGGTTGCAAGTCCCCCACCGCTGGGAGGGGTTAGGGTCTATAACGTATGTCTTAACTGCTGGTATACAGGTGGCTCAGTGCATAACCCCCCTCATGGATACCTGAATGACTACCCCTCTCGACATCTCTTCACTGTATAATGTGGATACCCAGTACAGGGGAACAAATAAGTTCTAGTTCTGTCAGGGGAGGTGTGTTTTATGGCAGCCATGAGGGCAAAAAGCACATAGGAAAAAAAGATTTTAAGTGGCATATTCTTTTACTGAATCACTCCAGGCCTTATGTGATTTATACCCTAAAACAATACAATGTATAGCTCTATGGGGTGCAGGCCTGATGACTACAATAGTGTGAAGACAGATTCTGCCACCATTTTACTAAGACCAGAGCAGTTCCAAAGGTAGAGGGTGGCTGTGGGAACTTCTTTCACCTGATAAGAATTCCAAGCTGCTGGACAGATTTATTAAGCAGATAACCTAATCCAGCCATTCTATAACTGCTGTAAATTATTTGACTCACATGACACAATATTAGGACTCTGTACTTAAATTACATACAAAACAGCAATCATAAAATTATTTCCCTCTACAGGGTGCATAAATAATACCCACGTTCCTTTGTCATTCAGAAATTGGATAAGTAGCTGTGGTCCAAAACATGCAGTTAGTCTGTGAAAAATAGTTTAATTCTTTTTACACTTGCTACCTCTCTTTTCTGTGCATAGCTGCCAACATCAGACAGACAGACATTTATTTGACATTTGTTAACCAGGTTGGTCCAACTGAGCTTGAGGTCATTTTCAGTGCAGACCGAAAGAGAAAAGCTCTAGTACATGAGAAACATTATAAAACAATAATTTAAAAAATACATTGTTTGAAACATACATTGAAATATAAATTGAGACATGAAGTTAATACATAGCTTGAAACATACATTGAAGCATAAATTTAAACATAATTTGTTACATCACTTAGTTGAGTGAGTCAGAGATACAAAATAGTGGAACACTCTAGGAACTAGAGCTGTAAAAACATTGTATTAAAGATAAAGGGGGGGATACGTAAGGTCCTGGCAAGAGCAGATCCATTTGAGAAGGTGTCTTTTAGTTATTTGTGTGGGTAATACTTCTTACATTGCAAAAGAGTTTGTTCCAGGCTTGAGATACTGAGTATTTGTAGAGAAGTTTACCAGTGCTTTTATTGGGCTTGTATATATCCAGGAGATGTTGGTCAGAGCTTCGGTGTGAACGATTTAGGGTGTAGTGGAATACTAGAAAAGAGAGGGCAGGGCAGGTAGTGGGTTTGTTAAGAATGGAGTGCATTATGTGAAGTTGAGATAGGAGTTGTTGGGGGAATTCTAGCCACTGTAGTTTCTTTAATGAAAGGCAGTGGTGAGAGGTGTAGAGTTGGTTCCTGGCAAACGCAGTTTTAAGTTCGTTCAAGCTTGGAGACTAAAGTAGATTGTAAGTTTGTTAGGACGGGAGAGGCATGAAGTAGGCTGGGTAGAAAGTATGTCTATGCTAGAGAAAGTCTGACGTATGTAGTAAGGAATTTTTTGTGTAATTGTGTATTATAGTACCAAGGAGCTTTGTGTTGTGGGATTCTACTTTAATTGTTGTATTATTAAGTGATGAGATGATAAAGGTAGATTTGTGATGAGAGAGTGATTTTGGAAAGAAAAGATGTGTTTTATTTTTTTGTTTTATTTTTTTTTGGGGGGGGGGGTTTACTATGACCTGGTTTTCTGTAAACCATCTTTCAACAGAAAGGAATGAGTTTTGGGTAAGTGTGTGAAGTTGAGAGAGATTGTCAGAAGAGGAGGTTAATGTAGAGTCATCTGCATATTAAATAAGAGAAGAGTGACAGCAAAATGTGTGAAGGTGTTACTAAATATGTTGAATAGTAAATGTCCAAGAATAGAGCCCTGGGGGACAACACCTGTTTGGATAGGTAGGAAAGGGGAGCAGGAGGTGTGCCATCTAACAGATTGCAGCCTGTTGGTATGATAGCTGGAGAACCATGCAAGAGTGTAAGCTGAGAGGTTGAGGTCTGCTAATTTTGTTGGAAGCTTAGTATGAGACAGTGTCATAACGTAATTAATTCATTTGGAGTATGGTATGTCCCAATATCCAGTATCTTTAAAACATTGATATTTGTTGGATTTTTTTTAAGTAATTTAAGTTTTGTTCTGAAATTAGAGTAAGCAGTGTTTTGTATGTCTTCAGGTGTTTTATTCCAGTAGGCAGGTATTATTTTAGGCCAGGAGCACAAGGAACCCAAAAAGTCCCCAATCTACTGAAGAATAAGTAGAAACCCAACAACCTGGAGAGGAAATGAAAGGTGAGGAGAGAGAGGAAGGAGGGTGCCCACCCTAACCACAAAGGATTACAGAGGGGAAGAAGGAGGGGAAGATCTACTGCAACAGTGAAGATACTTAAACATCTACAGTTATGGTAAGTAGACACAACTGTACTATATTCATTGTGTTTCACTGTTACAGTATAACAATGTGGGAAGATTTCCAAAGCTAAAAAGGGAGAGTCTGAAAAGTAATTAGGCAGAGGCTAAGATGCCCTGCAAAACTAGCGCTGGTTCTGAAAAAAGACGATAGGTTGTGATATTTAGTAAAAGAGGGGACAGAACCAAGTAGTGATCTCTAAAAATTTCTCTAGTGGGACCTTCTGTCAGAAAAGCAGTAGTAGTAGCAATTGTAGTTCCGGTAGAGTGGGTTCTAATATTTTCAGTCGTCTGTTCATAGGTAAGTTCTAGTCTAGCTGCCCTTGCGGACTATTTTATGCCTAGCCATTTTCCCTTTTTGTGATCAAAATAACCTATCCCACTTGGTTCCAGATTGGTTTTATCAATCCCATGGTCAGTAATTGTGTATTACCCGTAATGAGAATAACTGGGATCACACCATAAATAACTGGGGGACCTATGCATGAGGTAAAGCATGTAGACGCTGCCTTTGTCCATTAGTAGTACAGGGAGCCAGTCCTGGGGTAAATGTTCTGTTTCACATCCAGAGATCTAAATTGTGCTTGAATATGGATAGGGATGTACTTTGTTTTATGTGGATGAGGAGTCTGTTCCACAGAAGCAGTATTCTCTGGAAGAGATACTTGTACCTCCAAACGGTTCTGTTGTTGCAGAAGAGGTTTAGATCTGTAGACTGTTTATTTCTGATGACATTTGACTTTCTGATGTGCAGTAAATCCATCAGTAATGTGTTGGAGGATGCCCTCTATGCCAGACACAGGTCATCTCTTAGCAGTCTGTAGCATACCGAGTATAGTGACAGATCTTTGAGCCAGTTCATGTAGAACATGTTGTTTAGGCCTTGTATGCTTTTAGTAAGGTGTCTCTTTGGGTATTCTAGTTGTTGTATGTGTCTGGACAGATGCATGCCAAAGGGGGAGTTATATTCCAGGATTGTCCTAATGAGGGCTGAGTAAGGGGGGCAATGACATTCCTAGATCTAGACATCATTTCTTTGTTTATAAGCTATACAGTATAGAAGGATTTTCTTAGAATAACAGACATATGTTGGTGAATCTCAGATGGCTTAGTGGTTGGATTTCTGACTGTTAGTGTAAAGGGCCATGGGTTCAAACCTTGCTAGGAGTTTGTTTCCAGCTAGAAAGGCCATAGAAATACCTCACAAAGAGGATTACTGGCCTCAAACAGATGCCCTATGCAGACAGCCTCAAAAAACTCTAGCTTTACTCCGTCGCATATCACCTACTCAGAGACGATCTCTGTCTAACATACAAAGCTATGTCAAACCCATAGCTACTGGACATGTTCCACTTAAAGAAATCCCAATCCCTCCGAGCTACATGCTCTAGGGACCTAAACCTTGTCACCACAATAAATAGAACATGCTGGAGGGATAGATTCCTGTCCCAGAGATTTCCCATACTCTGGAACAAACTACCTATCTATATCAAACAAAGCTCCTCATTAGCACTCTTCAAGAAAAATCTTGATGATTGGATGGGAGATAGGAAATTCACCCCAGGGATCACTTCTGTGGCTCTGCTCAACAGGGGCACAGGAAAATAATTTTCTTGGGTGGCAAAAGCCAGGGTACCTTTTTGGCTAGGCTTATGTAGGCCCTAGGGCCAATAGCCTAGTACCTACCTATGAACCTTTGAAAGGTTAGGTCACTGTCCACATAAGTTCCCAAATCCTGAACAACTCAGTCAACTCTTAGGGAGGTGTTGTCAGTGTGGTAGATGTTCATCGTGCATACAGCTGCAGTCATAACAGATGGGTTCTCCTGCCGTCAGGTGGGTCCTCGGTCGGCCGAATTCCAAAGTCTAGGTCCGGCATCGGTTGTCGTCGCTTCTTCCCTGACGTCAGTGCGACAGGGGTATAAAGGAACCAGACGACCCCATTTTCTTCAGTCTTTCTTGCCGCAGAAGCAGTTCGCAAGTGCTGGTCGGCCAGCTCCTGAGATTACGAAAATTTGGAAACCGAAGTCTTCTTGAAAGCTAAGTACCCCGTTGGGGAAACTTTTCTTGCCTCAGACCGATGTCAGACAAAGTTAATAATTGTATTTCTTGTGGGAAGCAAATACCGCATAAGGATTTCCATTCCCTCTGTATACCTTGTTTAGGCCCAGACCACGACGTCTCGGTCTGTCGCTTTTGTGCTACATTCAACAAACGCACCATTGCGCCGGGCGGAGTTCGCCCAGCATTATTTTGGGAAAGCATTTAACTATATTATGTCATCGGATACTCCGACTTCGGTTTTGTCTAAAAAACGCAAAGATAAGAACCGACACTTGAGGTCCGCGGCCTCTACCGACACCACGCCAAAGCCGACTACACGGTCCCGGTTCTCAGCGAGGCGCCTATGCAGCCCCTGACTACCGGCGACACTTCTTTGACAGTGTCTCCTGTGCCCGTCGCAGGCTCCTCGGCCCACACCCGACTACAGATAGCCACTCTTGGCGTTGAAACTCAGAATGTGGACAGGTCCACCTCCACTCAAGGTGTCTTCAGACCTTCCTCTTCTTTCTCCATCAAGGCTTTCACTAAGTCTAAAGCAACCATGCACTCTAAGAGACCAGCAACACAGGGCCCATCTCCAGGCCCCATGCCTAAGAAACAGATGCTTAAAATGGCTGAGGATTTAATAACTCTTATCAGAGGTTCTCAGCCCCCACGACAAAGGCCCAGAGTGGAGGAAGATTCTCCCTCCTCTGATCAGGGCTCCATTATTTCAGAGCACTCTGATGATCTGGAACATTCTTTCTCCCCTTTTGAAGACTCTGATGCGGAGGAGTCCATCCCTTCTGTATCCCCCCCTGAGGATTACTCATTTGGGGAAACTTTGCATACCTTAAGGGAACACTTCCACTGGGAAGGCCAAGATTATTCAGATTCCAAGAAAAGGCTTAGGGAATTTCTCTTGCTACCTCAGCACAGGCCTCTGGCTATACCTCCTGTCTTGGACATCCTAGATGATGTTTACTCGGAGGCCTGCCTTAACCCGGACTCTCTACCTCCAGCTCCAGTTAAGCCTGACAGGTACTACAGGGTTCCTGACTCACACCAGTTTCTATACAAAAGCCATGCTGCTGACCCAGAAATCATCTCACAGGGCCCCAAGGGAGTTAAGGCCTCCATTGCTAAAAATCCATTACCTTCCGAGAGAGATTCCAGATCCTTAGAAAGGTTGGGAAAAAAGGTATATACCTCGGCTACCTTATCCATGAGGGCCTTAAACTGTCAGTTCCATATGCTAAAATACCAACAGTTTTTGTTATCACAATTGAAAAGTAAAATGTCATAACCTGAACAAACAGACTTGAAGGAGTTGCAGGATTTGATGCATAGTGCAGAACAAGTGGGTAAGCATACCTTACAATGTGGTTTTGATGCTCTAGAGGCCTTATGTAGAGCTGCTGTTACAGGATCAGTCATACGTAGGCATGCCTGGCTCAAGGAACAGGCCTTGCCTGATCATGTCAAAGCTAAATTACTAGACGCCCCTCTTCAAAAGGATGTACTATTTGGTGCTAATGCTGAGGAGGTATTAAGGAAAATGGAGGAAAAGGCTAAATCAATGCAAACTGTGAAAGATTTTCTACAGGTACAATCCCCACGTTTTAGTAGAAATTGGCCTTCCAAAAACTGGTCCTTTCCTGCCACGGACAGACCCCAAAGAGGCAGATACAGGCGCCCGAGGGGCAGAGGACAATCCCGAGGATCGTTTAGATGCAGACAATGGCAAGCTCCTACAAAAAGAGGTGGTGAGGATAACTCGCAATCTTTCAGAAAGCAAACCCAATGACTTTCCCCTTTGCATGCCAACCAAGTCTCAAATGGCAGCCCCCTTAGGAGGAAAGCTGGCATTATTTTCAAAAATTGGCATATTGTCACAAAGGACAAATGGATCCTGGACATTATAAACAGAGGCTACAAATTCCATTTTCACACCCTTCCAAAAATGAGAGGCATGCCAAACCTGCCACACAATCAAAGGGCAGAGGCACAAAGGCAAATTACAGATCTCATAAACATGAAAGCTATTCAAGAGGTACCTCTAACAAGGTCAAGGTTTTATTCCAGGCTATTTCTGGTACCAAGGAAGGGAAAAGATTGGAGACCTATTTTGGACCTATCCATCCTAAACACATTTCTACTGCACCAAAATTCAAGATGCTCACTCTACAGCAACTTCTTCCCATGCTGGGCAAGGAGTCTTGGCTGGTAACATTGGACCTCAAGGAGGCATACCTGCATGTCCCAATCAGACAAAATTGCAGAAGGTACCTCAGATTTCTTGCAGGTTCAACCCATTATCAATTCTCTGCATTGCCCTTTGGCTTATCTACTGCCCAGAGTATTCACGAAATGCCTGGCATCAGTAATTGCCTACTGCAGACTTCAAGGGATACAAATATACCCCTATTTGGACGACTGCCTGATCCAAGCGGACAGCAAGCACATTCTTCTGAAACATCTGGCTTATGTAATAATGTTGTTGAACTCTCTGGGATACACAGTCAACAAAAAGAAATCAAGGCTAATACCCTCTCGAAGATAATTTTCCTGGGTGCCAATTTGGACACAAACACCCAGATGGCCTACCTCACGCCAGAGAAGCAGGGCAACTAATTCAATACTTCAGAACACTAGCAAATTGCACCAGGCTGACTGCAAGGAAAATCCTGCAGGCTCTGGGATTCATGGCATCTTGCATCTTACTAATCCCATGTGCAAAGCTGCATATGAGGAAACTACAATGGTACCTGAAAAACATATGGTCTTAACACAGCCACAGTTTGGAAACAATAATACCACTAATTCCATGTCTGCAAAAGGAATTTCTGTGGTGGGCTCAAGCATGTCAAACAAACACAGGTCTTCCATTCAGCAAGCCTCAAGCAAATCAAGTCATCACAACAGACGCCGGAATACGCCTGGGGGACATGACAGATCGGTGCATTCAGGGCAAATGGTCCCAAAAGAAAAGCACCTTCACATCAATCAAAAGGAAATGCTAGCAGTAATAAATGCTATTATAGCTTTCAAGGACCTTCTACAACCAGGTCAACTATTGATAAGAACGGACAACACCACAGTTATGTAGTACATAAACAAACAGGGAGGAACACATTCTTACCCCCTATGCAGACTGGCCATGTCACTTTGGAACATGGCCATGGACTTACAAATGGAACTACAAGCACAGTACTTGCCAGGCAAGGAAAACACGCTGGCAGACAACCTAAGCAGGAATATGACAGATCCACACGAATGCAAATTGCATCCAAAAGTTTTTACAGAAATAATCCAAGAATGGGAAGGCCAGACATAGATCTCTTTGCCTCCCACAAAAATCATCAATTGACAAAATTCTGCTCAAGGATTTTCCATCCAAAGGCCTGGAGAGTGGACGCTCTTTCTTTCAGTTGGACATCAATGACAGTTTATGCCTTCCCACCTCTTCCTCTGCTGCCCAAAGTTCTATTGAAAACCAGAGCAGACAGACCAAAGATGATTCTCATTGCTCCGGACTGGCCAAGGCAACAATGGTACCCACTCCTGAGGAGCCTGACGCATTCCCCCACCATGGACCCTGCCTCTAATGCCTCTTCTTCTGACTCAGCACAGCTTCAAAACTCTTCACAGCCAGCTAAAAACACTCAATCTAGCCGCATGGAAGATTCCTTAGCATCACAACAGGCCCTACTCTCCAAGGAGGTGCAGGATGTCATTTTGGAGGCCAGAAGGCCATCAACTAGAAAAGCTTACTCCGCAAAATGGAAATGGTTTTGTGTCTGGAATGAGAAAAAGGGCCAGGATCCTGGAAAACTGAATTTACCTCAAATACTACAATATTTGGCTGAGCTGCTAAGCAGTGGACTTTCATTCTCCTCCATCAAAATCCATGCCTCAGCCATTTCTGCAGAATACAACACTGATCCACCTTTATTCTCTCACCCTCTCTTAAGACTTTCTCAGAGGGGCTAAGAATTTAAGACCTCCAAGGAAACAACCAATACCTGCTTGGGATCTTAATTTCATTCTGGAAAAACTGACCTTGCCTCCCTTTGAGCCAGCTGCCTCATCAGATTTGCAATGTTTGTCCTGGAAAACAGCTTTCCTTCTGGCTATCACCTCAGCTCGTAGAGTTTCAGAACTACAGGTTCTCATGGCTGTCCAGCCTTTTATCATCTTCCATCAGGACAGAGTTTCCTTATGAACCAACCTGTCCTTTATGCCTAAAGTGGTATCCAGGGTAGCTTTAAATCAGGCCATACATTTACCTACTTTTTATCCTAATCCTCAAAACAAAGGGGAGAGATTACTACATTCCTTGGACATCCACAGACAACTGCGTTATTATTTGGACAGAACAAAGCCTTTCAGAAAATCAGAACAGCTCTTTGTGTCCTATGCAGTAGGAGCTCAAGGAAAGCCAATTTCCAAACAGACAATCTCAAAATGGATAGCCCACTGCATATGCTTTTGCTATTCCTTTCATGGCAAAACTGTACCTACAGGCATTAGAACTCATTCCACCAGGGCCACAGCCACCTCTGCAGCCTTCCTCAGAGGAGTTCCTACCAAGGATATTTTGGAAGCAGCCACTTGGAGTTCTGTGCATACCTTCTCCAAGCACTACAACCTACCATTATACTCCAAATCTAGAGCAGGCTTTGCCACTGCAGTCTTGCAGGGCATTTTGGCTCCTCCTAGTTCCACCTAGTGCCTACCACCCCTTTCTTAGCTTTGGGATTCTACCCATCTGTTATGACTGCAGCTGTATGCACGATGAACATAGCACAGTTTTGTACCTACCATAAATGTAGATGTTCGAGTGCTAATACAGCTGCAGTCCAGGTTTCCCTCCCTCGTTCCCCTCTTGGGACAGGCCTATAGGCTAACACATCCTCATACAACCTGATTGGGGTATTCATTTATGATGTATTTGCTTGCAACTACTGTATTTTGATTATATTGCACTGCATTATTACACATATTTATGTATTGCCTTCCTTCTGGGGGCACCTGACATCTGGGGCAAGAAAAACTGAAGAAAATGGTGTCGGCTGGTTCCTTTATACCCCTGTCGCACTGACGTCAGGGAAGAAGCGACGACAACCGACGCCGGACCTAGACTTTGGAATTCGGCCGACCGAGGACCCACCTGACGGCAGGAGAACCCATCTGTTATGACTGCAGCTGTATTAGCACTCGAACATCTACATTTATGGTAGGTACAAAACTATACTTTCCCTGGGATAGACAACTTCCCCTAGGATACAATGATGCATTTGTAGCATCTAGTTTCAGTCCATGATTTTGGCACCATTTATTTATTTAAGACAAACCTTCTTGCAGGATGGCTAAGTCATCTGGGGATTCGATGACTGCTCCTAATCTGCAGTTATCTGCAAACATAGCCAGCCAGAGCCCTTTGCTGTTGACCTTTACTTCCGAATATAGATGCCAAACTGGAGTGGCCCCAGCACAGTACCTTGGGGGACTTCAGTGTGGACCAGTCTCTCTGTGGAGTTAAGTTGCCCTGTTTTTATTATCTGCATCCTATCTGTGAGCCAGTTGGAAATCTAGCAGATGACATAAGGGTTTTTTCCCCATTTACTTAGCTTTTCTACTAGGCCTGAGTGGGTAATTGTGTCAAAAGCTCTAGCCAGGTTGAGGTATGCAGTGTATGCCATTTTGCCTTCATCCATTGCTTTGGTGCCTTTTTCAGAAAAAAATCGACCAGATTGAGTAAGCATAACCTGTACTTGATGAATCCAATGGAGATGGGTCCAGTGTTTGTTAGTTCCTTATGTCCTAACTGATTAATTCCATGATAAGTCTTTCCATGGCTTTGCATATGAGGCTGGTCAGACTTATGGGACTATAATTGCCTGGGGCTGGTTTGGCGAGGGAATCCTGAAAGGAACCCTTAATGTTTTGTCTGTAGACATCCACCACTGCAGTTCCCTTTTCAGACAAGGTTGAAGTTGAATATTGTGGTGGAGGGACAGTGTGTGTGATACCGCTGAATTTTTCTCATGTGCAGTGTGGTTGAAGGGATCATTGGAATACATGAAACATGAGCCCAATACTCCCACAACCTCCCTTGCTGAGATCACTAATAGATGGAGGGCTTGGAAGTACTGAGTCCGAAAAGTGATCTTTTCCTATGAGAGGAATGCTTTTATTTGTCTTTGTCCAGTAAGGCTTCTAGAAAGAGTAGTTTTCATGATGGAGTGAGAGATGACTTTTTCAAATTTAGGATGTATCATAAACAGGAGAAAATGTCCATGGTGAGGACAAGGGCGAAAAAAAGCTCCTCTGCATAATCTGTCTGAAGTGGTCATCTAAGCAGAGTTAGATCGAAGTGCCATCTGTCTTGCAGAAGGGAATTACTGAGGCCAGGCACTTTGTGAATACGCTTGAGTGCAGTAGATAAGCTAAAGACAAGAGCAGAGAACTGATGGTGATTTCTACCTGTTTTGAAACGAAAATGGTTTCTGTGTCTTTGTAATGGGAGTATATAGATAAGACTATTTTAAATTTAGAGTGACCATGAATACCTGTGGTGTTAACCTAGACAGGGGCTTTTGCAGGGTCAGCATTTTGAACTTGAGAACCAATAACGAACCTGTTTAATCTGAAAAAATCTAAGATAGGCCTCCATGTTCCTTCATTTCTTGGGAATGTGAATAATTTGGAGTAATACCCTTTCCCCTTTCCAGGGGAGGAGTCGTTTCCATGGAGCTTTGCCACAGAAGCAGACATGCTTGGGCAGTAGCCTCCCATACTTAGTTTGCCGGAACAGTGGAAATGCTTCCAGGCTTTGGCCAGGATGTGAATGTCAGATTGTAACCTGTTTTTACAATGTCAATTACCCATCTGTCTTGGGTGATTTTTGTCCATTCGTAATGAAAGAGGGAAAGCCTGTCCTCCACTAGATTTGCAGAATGGGTAGAATGGTTTGGGACAAGGGGAGGGGCAGGATGTTCATCGTGCATTACAGCTGCAGTAATCACATATGGGTTTTCTGCCGGCAGGCGGTCCCTCGGTCGGCCGAATTCCAAAGTCTTGGTCCGGCGTCGGTTGTTGTCGCGTACTCTTCTGACGTCAGGAAGGCTAGAGTATAAAAGACACAGCCGACGCCATCTTCTCCAGTCTTTTGCCGGTGCCCGGCAGAAGCAGTTCGCAAGTGCCGGTCGGCCAGCTCCTGAATTACAAAAATTTTGGAACCGAAGTCTTCATTAAAGCTAAGTACCGGGAACCTTTTCTTGCCTCAGACGGATGTCAGAAAAAGTTAATAATTGTATTTCTTGTGGGAAGCAAATACCGCATAAGGATTTCGATTCCTTTGCATACCTTGTTTGGGCCCAGACCACGGCGTCTCGGGCTGTCGCTTGTGCTACCTTCAATAAACGCACTATCAAGCGTCGGGCGGAGTTCGCCCAGCACTTTTTGGCAAAGCGTTTAATTATAAAATGTCGTCGGATACTCCGACTACCGCTATGTCTAAAAAACGCAAAGAAAAGGACCGCCAGTCGAGAACCGCGGTCTCTACCGACACCACACCGAAGCAAGCTCCACGTGGTCCGGTTCTCAGTGAGACGCCTTTGCAGTCCCTGACTACCGACGACACTCCCTCGGCGGGGTCTTCTGTACCTGAGACCGCTGGTTCTTCGGCCCTTTCCCAGACTACAACCGAGGCCCCTACTTATGTCGAGCCTACCAATGTGGATAGATCTACATCCACCCATGGTGTATTTAGGCCTTCATCATCTTTTTCTATCAAGGCATTCACTAAATCCAAAACAGCCAAGCAACATGCTAGGCCTGCTACACAAGGCCCAACACCTGGGCCCACGCCTAAGAAGCACATGCTTAAAATGGCTGAGGACCTTATCACTCTTATTAGAGGCTCCCAGGCCCCTCCGGACAAGAGACCCAGAGTAGAGGAGGATTCTCCTACTTCTGACCAAGAATCCATTTTATCAGAACATTCTGATGCAGAAGAACACTCTTATTCCCCTTTCGAGGATTCGGATGCAGAGCAGTCTATTCCTTCTGTATCCCCCCCTGAGGATTTTTCCTTTGGGGAAACCTTACACTCTTTGAGAGAGCACTTCCACTGGGAAGGCCAGGACTTTTCAGACTCCAAGAAAAGGCTTAGGGAATTTCTCTGGTTACCTCAGCATAGACCTTTGGCTATTCCTCCTGTTTTGGAGGTTTTGGATGATGTCTACTCGGAGGCCTGCCTTAATCCTGATTCTCTGCCTCCTGCACCAGTTAAGCCGGATAGGTATTACAGAGTACCTAATTCTCATCAGTTCCTCTACAAAGGCCATAACGCAGATCCTGAAACTATTTCTCAAGGCCCTAAAGGAATTAAGGCCTCCACGGCCAAGAATCCACTTCCTGCGGAAAGAGAATCCAGATCTCTAGAAAGGTGGGGTAAGAAGGTTTATACCTCCACCCTAGCCATGAGGGCCTTAAACTGCCAGTTTCATATGATTAAATATCAACAATTCCTGTTATCACAATTAAAGACCAAAATGTTACAGCCTGAACAACCAGATTTAAAAGAGTTGCAGGATATGATGCATAGTGCTGAACAAGTGGGTAAACACACCTTACAATGTGGTTATGATGCCCTAGAGGCCTCCAGCAGATCGGCCGCTACCGGATCAGTCATTCGCAGACATGCATGGCTAAGGGAACAAAATCTGCCAGACCATGTCAAAGCAAAAATTCTGGATGCACCTTTACATAAGGATGTTCTTTTTGGTGCTAATGCTGAGGATATATTACGTAAAATGGAAGAAAAAGCAAAATCTATGCAAACTGTCAAAGCTTTCTTACAGGTTCAGCCACCACGGTTCAGCAGGAATTGGCCTTCAAAAAACTGGTCCTTTCCAACCACTGACAAGCCCCAAAGAGGCAGATACAGGCGGAAGGGGCAGAGGACAAGCCCAAGGGTCCTATAGAGGCAGACAATGGCAATCACCAGCACCAAGAGGTGGTGACGACAGTGCACAGCAGTACAGGAAACAGACTCAATGACTCCCTCATTTCCATGCCAAGCAAAATTCAACTGGCAGCACCTTTGGGAGGAAAACTGGCACTATTTGCAAACAATTGGCATATTGTCACAACAGACAAATGGATTCTGGACATAATAAACAAAGGTTACAAATTCCATTTTCACACTCTTCCAAAAATGAGAGGCATGCCAAACCTACCACAAAATCAAAGGGTAGAGGCACAACTACAAATTGCAAAGCTCCTAAACATGAGGGCTATACAAAAGGTACCTACGCACCAACAAGCACAAGGTTTTTATTCAAGGCTTTTTCTGGTGCCAAGAAAAGGAAGCGACTGGAGACCCATACTGGACTTATCCATTCTAAACACATTTCTTCTCGTGCCAAAATTCAAGATGCTCACATTACAGCAACTCCTTCCCATGCTGGGCAAGGGGTTTTGGCTGGTAACATTGGACCTCAAGGAGGCATACCTGCATGTCCCAATCAGACAAAGTTGCAGAAGATACCTCAGATTTCTTGCAGGTTCAAACCACTATCAATTCTCTGCATTGCCCTTTGGCTTATCTACTGCCCAGAGTATTCACCAAGTGCCTGGCATCAGTGATTGCATACTGCAGACTTCAAGAGATACAAATTTACCCTTATCTGGACGACTGCCTGATCCAAGCGGACAGCAAACACTTACTTCTGAAACACCTGGCATATGTGACACCTGCTTTCTCTGGGATACACCATCAACAAGGAGAAATCAAAGCTAACACCCTCTCAGAAAATAACCTTCCTGGGCGCCAACTTGGACACAAACACCCAGATGGCTTACCTTACACCAGAAAAACAAGGGCAACTATCTCATTACTTCAAAATGCTTGCAAAAAGTACCAGGCTTACTGCAAGGAAAATCCTGCAGGCTCTGGGATTCATGGCATCTTGCATTCTTCTAATCCCATGCGCAAAGCTGCACATGAGGAAACTACAATGGTACCTAAAAAATCTATGGTCTCAACACAGTCACAGCTTGGAAACGGAGATTCCAATAATTCCCTGTCTTCAAAAGGAATTCATATAGTGGGCCCAAGCATGCCAAGTAAACACAGGCCTCCCATTCTGCAAGCCTCAAGCTACACAAGTCATAACCACAGACGCTTCAGATTACGCCTGGGGAGCGCACATGAAGGACAGGTGCATTCAGGGCAGATGAAAAGCACCTTCACATCAATCAAAAAGAAATGTTGGCAGTAATAAATGCAATCTCAGCGTTCAGAGAATTCCTGCATCCAGGACAACTGCTCATAAGAACAGACAACACCACAGTAATGTGGTACATAAACAAACAAGGAGGGACTCATTCATACCCCTTGTGCAGACTAACCATGACTCTTTGGAACCTAGCTCTGGAAAGGCAAATAGAACTTCAGGCACAGTACCTGCCAGGATTGGAAAACACACTGGCAGACACTCTGAGCAGACATATGACAGACCCTCACGAATGGAAGCTACATCCACACGTATTTACAGAGATTGTTCAAGCGTGGGGAAGGCCAGATATAGACCTTTTTGCCTCCCACAGAAATCATCAATTAAAAAGATTTTGCTCAAGGACCTTCCACCCAAAGGCCTGGAAAGTGGATGCTCTTTCATTCACATGGACAACTCGGTCAGTTTATGCATTCCCACCACTACCTCTACTGCCCAAGGTACTTTTGAAAGTAAGAACAGACAAGCCGAGGATGATACTGATTGCTCCGGACTGGCCGAGACAACACTGGTATCCACTCCTGAGGAGCCTAACACACACTCCTCCGTGGCCCCTGCCTCTAACACCTCTACTGCTGAACAATTTCAAAACCCTTCACAGTCAGCTGAAAACTCTCAGTCTCGCTGCATGGAAAATTCCTTAACATCACATCAGACACTACTCTCCAAAGAGGTGCAGGATGTCATTTTGAAGGCCAGAAGACCATCTACTAGAAAAGCTTACTCCGCAAAATGGAAGCGGTTTTGCTGTTGGAATGAAAAACGAGGGCAGGACCCTAGAAAATTGAACCTACCTCAGATTTTACAGTACCTAGCTGAACTTTTGAGCAATGGACTTTCATTTTCCTCAATCAAAATACATGCCTCAGCAATCTCTGCAGAATTCAACATGGATCCTCCTTTATTCTCACACCCATTTATTTATTTAAGACAAACCTTCTTGCAGGATGGCTAAGTCATCTGGGGATTCGATGACTGCTCCTAATCTGCAGTTATCTGCAAACATAGCCAGCCAGAGCCCTTTGCTGTTGACCTTTACTTCCGAATATAGATGCCAAACTGGAGTGGCCCCAGCACAGTACCTTGGGGGACTTCAGTGTGGACCAGTCTCTCTGTGGAGTTAAGTTGCCCTGTTTTTATTATCTGCATCCTATCTGTGAGCCAGTTGGAAATCTAGCAGATGACATAAGGTTTTTTTCCCCATTTACTTAGCTTTTCTACTAGGCCTGAGTGGGTAATTGTGTCAAAAGCTCTAGCCAGGTTGAGGTATGCAGTGTATACCATCTTGCCTTCATCCATTGCTTTGGTGCCTTTTTCAGAAAAAAATCGACCAGATTGAGTAAGCATGACCTGTACTTGATGAATCCAATGGAGATAGGTCCAGTGTTTGTTAGTTCCTTATGCCCTAACTGATTAATTCCATGATAAGTCTTTCCATGGCTTTGCATACGAGGCTGGTCAGACTTATGGGTCTATAATTGCCTGGGTCTCTGGAAGGACCTCCCTTATGCAGGGGAATGACTGTAGCTGTTCTCCATTCACTTGGTACAAAACTTATTTGGAGGTTGATGTTGAACAGTGTTGTTAGGATTATGGCTAAGTCATGCTTCATGCTATTTAAGTTGCATCCGGGTATATTGCCAGGACTATCAATGCAGTATTTTTAGCTTTTTATAACACTTTTAGGACTTGACCTTATGTGATAGCTGGAGGTGATTGTTGTTAGCATGGTGCTGGCAGCAAAAGGCAATACACACACAAATCCATTTTGAAATGGTCTTTTTGCTGATAGGAAATTCCAATTTGTTTACAAGGGCTACAAAAAGTTGGTTGAAGTTCTTTCAGATAGAACCTGAGCTGTCTGTGAACATCTAGTGAACGGAGGAATGTTCTGCTCTATTTTGTGGGTTAGAGAAGAAGGCAGGAAGATGTATAATTTGGTTTAATGATACTTCGTAAACCACCTTGGATATGAATGAGGGTTAGTCCTGAGACTGGCTCTTGTGTTAGTGAAAAAAATCATAGGGCTTAATGCATGAGTGCTTGGAGTTCTGAGACCCTCTTCACAGAAGTTATGGCAAATAGAAAAGATGTTTTCTGTGACAGAAATTTTATGTCTGCTTTTGCACAGTTTCAAAAGGTGGTAAAATAAGTTTCTTTCTAAAAGAAAGATGAGGTCCTAAGAAGATGAGGGAGCTCTTCTTGGAGGCATAAGATTGATAATCATTTTAAGGAATTTCTCTTTTTCAAGAGGTTGTGAAAGGAGAGGAGGCTGAATTGGGAGGTAGTCAGAAATGTCTGTAACATGTATTTTAATGTAGATCAGGATAAACCAGACTTAAGTGCTTGAGGCTGGTAAAGATGTGGGGGATCTCTGCAGACATAGGACTGATACTTTATGCTGATGCCAGACAGAAACCTTTTCCATACAATTTTCAAGTGCTTAGTTTTCTAGCTTCCTTTAAGATAGCTGGCACTTACTGGTCTATAGAAATCTCTTGGGGGGGGGGGGGGGTTAGTCCGCATATTAGCCACGACGTCAGCTTCAAGATGCTGAGGTTTAGTTGTACAATGGTTTCCCTGTTATGAGTCAACTGGTTTACCTTTTGAGGTAGCAGTCATGTTTTTCCTGCTGAGGCTGTTGAGTTGAGGAAACCAGCAATGCCTCTACCAAAAAGGTACTAAGAGGATCACCTTTGATCCTCCTTCCCTCCCTCCCTTATTTTCAGTAGAACACTGGAGATGAAAGGAATGGGGAGAGAATGCTTAAAAAAAACGCACCTGCCCATGGCAAGGAGAAGGCATTCATCCTCCAGTCCTTGGGATCTGTGGCCACTGAACAAATTTTTTTTTCAGTACTTTTTGATTTGAAGCAAAAAGGATTATTTCTGGCACACCCCAAGACTGGATTTAACACTCTAAATATGTGCTTGTTTAGTGTCCAATCATAAGGATTTATCTCTGACCCTGCTGAGGTGGTTTGCTATTGTTTTCCCCTGGCTGGTACTGTTCCAGAAGTTGTAGGCCCACAGTCTGAGCTGTGTCCCACAGTGACACTTTTAGGTGAAACAGTGTATAGGAGTGATTTCCCCTCTGCTTATGTACCACATTACTATGTGTATCTGTATTTTATTAGTAAGCTCCCTAGTTTCCATAGGCCTTTAAGTGCTGCAGTGCCATTCAATGCAGCCATAATTTCCTTGTAGTTTTATGTGGCTTTTTGTGAAGCATGCTTCCCACTTTCCTTGTACTTTAGGTCTGTTCACACGAGCCTCCCATACTAGATCTGAGGTATTTGTGGTCAGGGGCTGGTTTGGCGAGGGAATCCTGAAAGGAACCCCTAATGTTTTGTCTGTAGACATCCACCACTGCAGTTCCCTTTTCAGACAAGGTTGAAGTTGAATATTGTGGTGGAGGGACAGTGTGTGCGATACCGCTGAATTTTTCTCATGTGCAGTGTGGTTGAAGGGATCATTGGAATACATGAAACATGAGCCCAATACTCCTACAACCTCCCTTGCTGAGATCACTAATAGATGGAGGGCTTGGAAGTACTGAGTCAGAAAAGTGATCTTTTCCTATGAGAGGAATGCTTTTTATTTGTCTTTGTCCAGTAAGGCTTCTAGAAAGAGTAGTTTTCATGATGGAGTGAGAGATGACTTTTTCAAATTTAGGATGTATCGTAAACAGGAGAAAATGTCCATGGTGAGGATAAGGGCAAAAAGAAGCTCCTCTGCATAATCTGTCTGAAGTGGTCATCTAGGCAGAGTTAGATCGAAGTGCCATCTGTCTTGCAGAAGGGAATTACTGAGGCCAGGCACTTTGTGAATACGCTTGAGTGCAGTAGATAAGCTAAAGACCAGAGCAGAGAACTGATGGTGATTTCTACCTGTTTTGAAACGAAAATGGTTTCTCTGTCTTTGTAATGGGAGTATATAGATAAGACTATTTTAAATTTAGAGTGACCATGAATACCTGTGGTGTTAACCTAGACAGGGGCTTTTGCAGGGTCAGCATTTTGAACTTGAGAACCAATAACAAACCTGTTTAATCTGAAAAAATCTAAGATAGGCCTCCATGTTCCTTCATTTCTTGGGAATGGGAATAGTTTGGAGTAATACCCTTTCCCCTTTCCAGGGGAGGAATTGTTTCCATGGAGCTTTGCCACAGAAGCAGACATGCTTGGGCAGTAGTCTCCCATACTTAGTTTGCCGGAACAGAGAAAATGCTTCCAGGCTTTGGCCAGGATGTGAATGTCAGATTGTAACCTGTTTTTACAATGTCAATTACCCATCTGTCTTGGGTGATTTTTGTCCATTCGTAATGAAAGAGGGAAAGCCTGTCCTCCACTAGATTTGCAGAATGGGTAGAATGGTTTGGGACAAGGGGAGGGGCAGGTTTGGGGGCGGGACTTGTGGAAAAGGGAACTGGAAGGGGACTGATGAGTCATGGTTGCTCCCTGCTGGACCCCTGAATTTGGGATCCACTATGCCTCAAGGTTGTTCAGCTTGCCATCTTTTTTGTAGCCTTGGTGATTTTTCCCCAAATGACCCTCCTGTTTCTTTGCCTGTGTTGAGAGGAAGGAAAGGACGAGGCCATAGTAGGATCATTTCAACTAAACCTATGTGGCTGAACCTGCAGAAAGTCCTTGGCAGTCTGCAAAGATTTAGCCTTTTCCTCTAGTTTTTTTGAAAATAGCTTCAGTCTTGGGTCCAAACAAAAAGTCTTTTTCCAGGGGTGCATCTAGAATCTCAGACATAACATTCTGTGGAAGGGATTGCTCCCCTAACAAAGCATGTCTACAGATAACAGACCCTAAGGCAGCCACTCTGATTGATGCTTCCATAGCATCAAAGCCACAGTGTAAAGAGTGCTTAGCAACTTGGGAAACAGAGTTGATAATTCTTTAGAGAGAGCTCTGCCCTCCACTTCCTTCAGTTTTCCTTCATATGGTCTAACAGATTTTCCTGGTTCTTAATCATATGAAATGGCAACTGAGAGCTCCCATGGCCAGGGTGACAGAAGTGTACTCTTTCTTGCAAAACTCTATCAAGGGATATACTTCCTTTTCACTGTTGCAGTATTCTTTGCTCTTGGGATATCTTGCTGAGGGTAGCCGAACATCCAGCCAGTGCACCAAAGCCTTTACACCTTCTAGGTGACATGCATCAGCATATGTCTTACTTGCAAGACATAAGGTACATATGTGATGTACGGATGCCTGATCTTCAGAACTTCTTTCCCACCAGTCTGAACATGATCTCTGAATTCAGTCTGTATGCCGTTCATTGAGCTGGTTAATCTACCAGGCCTTCTGAAGATAAGTGCCTCGATGGGGTTCACGCCTTTGTTTTTTCCTCCTTGTAGTTTGATTTCATGTCATCCAGGAAGGGAAAATGTAAGTTTGGGTAAGTTTGGGAGGAAGGATTCCTCATATTTTAGTTAAGGAAGAGGTACTTGGTATGTTCATTGAATCTAGGCAGGGGGTTGAACCTCCTAAATTTGTGAAGGCAGATGTTCCTTTAAAAAAGAAACAGAAAACCAAATGTGGTTACTGTGGCTAATGATTCTTCTTATAAAGAGTGATAGGACATTACATGAGGGGGATGTTTAATGCCCTTATGCCTCTGAAACCCCATAAGGATTGTTTTTCCCTACTGCAGCTGATGTTCTGGATTTCTACGTCATCTGAGACCTAGGGATTCTGATTATTCTGTTAAAGAATTCCACTCTGGTAATGAATCTTTAGCATTTTCCTCACAGCTGTATTTTCCTTTGGCCTTGGGGTATGGTGAAGAAGATTCTTTGTCCCCTGACTCTCTAGTTGAGGAATTATATTTTGAGGACACAGTGGTAGGTATGATGGAACACTTTAATTGGGACTGTTCCCTGAATTCAGAGGTTTAAAGAAATATTATGAACTCTTGCAAATGGACTCGCCCAGACCTTCTGCAGTCCCTCTTGTCTTAGTTGCCCTTTTTGACACATTTACAGCAGCTTCTCAGGCTCCAGACTGTCAGCCTTCAGCCCCTAAGAAGTCAGAGTTTTAAATTTCATGAGGATAATAAATACTTGTATAAAAGTCCTTCATCTGATCCTGCTGTTGTTTCCATGTCCACAGATAAGCGATCCAAACTGCTTTCTTCTTCCAAGCTTTTACCTTCTGAGAAGGACAGCCGTTATATGGAGAGGTATTAGGAAAAAATGTATACTTCTGCTACTTTGGTGTTTAGGGCCATTAATTATCAGACCCAAATGACTAGATATCTCCTGGCTGTTCTCTTCCAGCTGGAAGTGGGATGACTTGATATGCCTGATTCAGACAGTAAGACTTCTGCTCTTTCTATTCTGCCTGTCAGGTACCACACAATTCCATTAAATGCAGCTGTGATGCAGCTGATGCCTTTTCTAGGGCATCTGCATTTGGTTCGGTCATGAGGAGATATTTCTGGTTGCACCTTTACGCCTTACCTGAGGACATCAAGGCTAAACTTTTGGATTCTCCCTTAGACAACAACCAATATTTTTTTTCCTACTGCTGCTGCAGAATTGTTAAAACCTGCAGGATAAGGGCAAGGTTATGCAAGACCTGAAACAATTTTTTGTTTCTCCTGAACCTAACTTACTCAGGAACTATCCATCTAAATCTTCCTTTGTCTGTAGGCAGCCTGGACAACCTGCTAGGAGTAAGAGGGTTTCTAAGTGAATTTTCCCAGACAAACGCAATTGGAGTGCTAAAGACCAAAAGCTTTCTTTTCCTAACAAATCTCCATCTGTCTGACATCCAGCCTCTCCCCTTGGTCAGATTCCTCAGTCCCTCAAACTAACCCTTTCCTTTCCTGTTTTGTAGCAGATAACCACAGATGCCTGGGTTCTCTATTATCCAACACAGTTATTTTATGGCTTGGAAGTCCCTTCGCCAGCCACCTCCTTGACAGCCTGTTTATTTTCCCTTGACGCTGCTGGATCTGATGAAATGGCGGATCCATCCGACCTGTTCCATTGTCTCAGCAGGGAACAGGTTTTTATTCCAGAATGTTTCTGGTTCCCAGGAAGGAGGGGTTGTAAAGGCCCATCCTAGACCTATCCTTTCCCAGCATCTTTCTCAAGGTTCCTTTCTTCAGGATGTTGTCTCTTCAGACATTTTTTTTGTTTGTTGTGTATATCTTTAGACATGTTTCCCCAAGTTTTTCTGGTTTCTCTGCATTTGAAGGACACTTGCCTCCATATTCCTTTTCACCCTCTGTTCAGGAATTTTTTATTTCTGTTTTTTTCCTGTCATTTAGTTCTCTGCTTTGCCTTTTGGTCTTGCCACAGCTCCAGTGGTATTTACCAAATGTCTGTTTCCTGTGGTAGCCTTCTATAGATTTCAGGGAATTCAAATATTCCATTATTTGGATGACATTCTAATTTAGGTTTCCTCTCTGCAGCTCCTGCTTCAAATTCTACACTTCACTATGCTTTTCCTGCGCAGTGTGGGATTCACCCTCAGTCTCAAAAAGGCTGTGTTGACTCCTTCCCAAGATCAAGTGTTTTTCTTTTGACTGATTTATTTCCAGGTTATTCATCCTCTTCCAGTTTTCTTGCAAGGCAATTTATTTGAGTCCTGGGTACATGGCAGCCACCATTTCCACGATTCCTTTTGCCAAATTCTACATGAGGAAATTTCAGTGGTATCTGAAGACTGTTTGGGTATAACACTTTCACCCTTTGGGGTATCTGGTCCCTCTTTTACCTTGTTTCAAGCTCTAACACCACTGGTGGATTCAGCAGATTTCCCTAACTCCAGGTCTGCTTTTTCAGGCTCCTCTCCGTACTCAGGAGCTGTACACAGATGCTTCTGATTGAGGTTGGTGATTTTCCACCAACAACCTGAAATTCCTGGGTCTTTGATCCCACCAACAGATGTCAGACCATATCAGTATCAAAGACATGAGTGCTCTAATCCTAAGCTGTTCAGACCTTTTACTCCCTTTGGTTCCAAGTCCTTTAAAGGTTTTTATAGACAATACCACAGTCATATGGTACATCAGCAAGCAAGGTGGCACAAAATCTTACCTTCTTTGCAGGTTGTCTCTTCAGGCTTGGGATATTACAGTCTACCATCACTTGGTTCTTCAGGTGGTTTACATCCCTTCAGAGCACAATCTAGTGGTAGACTCTTTGAGCTGGTCCAGGACACATCCTCACAAATGGATGCTTCACAGGTAGGTGTTTCTGGACATTGTACATTGTTGGGGTACTGTTCGGGTAGATATTGTTGCCTCCCCTCTGAACAATTTCCCCATTTCTATTTCACAGTACCGAATCATTTGGCTTGGAGAGTGAATGTCATGTCTTTTTCTTTGAAGATGATATTTCTGTAGGCTTATCCTCGGTTTCCCAGGGTCTTGCACAAGAACATGTGGGACATACCCAAAATATTGCTAATGATTCCCTTTTGTCCCAGAAAGCACTGGTTTTCCCTTCTATTTTCACCTGGCCAGGGGCAGTCATAACAAGTTACCTCATAGGATGGATCTTCTCACACAAGACAAGGAATCTGTCATTCACCCTCAGTTGTCCACTCTTCAACTGTCACCTTGGGTGATAAGGTTTTGATTCCTTTCAGGCACCAATTTTCTGAGGATGTGCTTCAGGTTTTGTGGAGGCCAGAAAACCCACTACTGGAAAATCATATGTACCTAAGTGGAAGAGATTTTTTTATTTGGTGTCTCGAGCATGATCTGGACCCTTTTTCTGTGTCCGTATTCTTGTTTGTGTGAATTGCTGAATGCAGTTTTGCTACATTCTTCTGTTAAAGTTCATTTGTCAGCCATTTCTGCCTGTCCGCCTCGGAGTCCATCTTTGGCTTCTAGTTTTGAATTCAAAAATTCCAAAAACGCTTCCTTCATATCAGGCCTCCAAGAAAGCATTTTCCTCCTTCTTAGGACCTTAATTTTATTCTTGAAACATTGACTTTGTCTTTTTTTGAACCTGCTTATTCTTCTTTCCCTGCAACATTGTACTTGGAAGACTAAATTGTTGGCGACTCTTACTTCTGCCAGTAAGGTTTCTGACCTCCAAGCTTTCATGGCAGTTCCTTCTTTTTTTGTTTTTTCACAAAGGACAAGGTGTCCTTTCATACCAGTCCTTTTTATGCCCAATGTGATTAATGATTTTCCATTCATTTTTCTTCCTTTTTTCCTTCTCCACAGACTTGTAGTGAGAGAGCACTTGGATTTACATAGACAGCTCAGATATTACTTAGATAAAGAAAAATATAACAGAAAATCTGAGCAACTTTTTGTTTCCTTTCTTGCCAGGAAATTGCATTTTGTCAGTGTCAAGCAAACCATCTCCTCCTGGATTTCTAATGCCATTTTGTTCTTATTCTTTTCATGGCAAGACGCTTTCCTGTTCTGTCCCTGCTCATTCTGCCAAGGCAGTAGACTATTCTGGTGCTTTTTCTAGGGTTTGGATACTAGCTCCATCTTGGAAGTTACTACTGAATCTTCTGTTCGCACTTTTAACAACTGCTATATGCTGGATGTCATTTCCAAGACCAGGGCAGGATTTGCCATGATACTGTCTTTACTGTCTTATAAGTGTTTTTCTTTGAAATGTTTGTAGTGTTGCCAACCACTTGCTAATGAAGGTTACCATCAATAGTTTGATAAACCAAGCCCAAATCCCTGGTTAACACCTGTAAGTCTCTACTTGCTTGTGGATAAGTTGACAACTGGACCAACATTTCCTTCCTTAGATAGGAAACGTGTATCTGTTAAACCCATCTTTTAAAGGAAACAGGAATAAGTCAGAATCAGAGTCATACAAACCCGTATGTTTGCTTTCTTGTTTTGGAAAATGGAGAAGGTTAATTTGAACAAATTATTATCAGACTTGGAAAGGTTAAGACTTGAAACCATATATCAACATGCATATGTTGAAAATAGGTCTATAACCATCTGTAACATGATTCTTTACAACTATATAATAGCTGTAAATGAAAAATTGTGCTGTGGTATAATTTATATAGACTTCTGCCTTTGGTAGGGTCATGATACAAAACAATGATCAAGAACAACTACGTATTGATATAATCTTGGTAAGATGGATAGCTGCTTGGCTTGCAGATAGGACCTGGCGAGTATCTTACAGCAAATGGACTGGTAAAATTCTTTGTTATAGTAAAGGGTATTCCACAGGGTCTGTGCTAGTTCCATATTTGAATTAGTAGTGTCCTTCATTTTCTGGATCACTCTGCCCTACCATTTCATTATGTAAATCATCCAGCAACCCTTCCCAACTGAAGGGTTGTAATTGTACATCCATCATTTGCTGACTCTTCTCCATCAGACAGATTTCTTTGAAACATTTCCTCAGAATGTGGCACACATTCTCCAGTCTTGATATTTGCTTTCTCTATTTCTTTCACCACTCTGTCAGCTCCTTCACTCTCCATCTGCCTGTCTGTTTCTCTGGGTTGCTCTGCACCTGGAATGGAAACAGGAAGTGCTCCTCCAAAAAGGGGACCACTCACAACAGTGATGAGTAGTTCCCCAATGCCCTGGCCAGATTTCCTCTAATAGTAGAAATACCAACTTGGTTCTCCCCTGAAAAGAGGCTACTGGCCTAGTGGGACTAACCCAGACAACAAAGGACAAATAAAAATAAATAAAACAAAAAATAAACACTAAGGTGGTTGTTTACAAGCATTTCACAGTGACACTGTTGCATTATGCTGTGTTTAATTAGGATTAGGTATGTGGTTTACTTTCAGGGTGAGAAATGCAGTTCATTGTCAGAATATACCTGTCAAGTATGCAGTACATTAGAAGTAAAAGCTTGTACATTTCTTTAGAATATGGACCTTCTGTCATATGAAGGGTGCCACCACAAAATGTCATGCATTGAGCATTTCAGCTTTGAGCTGCATTTAAAGCTGTATGGAATTGCAGCCTTAGATGCATTTTTGTTCTTTAGTACCAGTGTGCAATTCCCTGAAAACTTTACTGAGAATTTTCAAAGAAGAATTTAGATGAGATAAACATACCTTTTATATGTAGGCACTGATTGCAGGGTTTTACAGATATTTTGCTTCCTGTTTTTAGTACGGGAGTTGTCCTTTACATATTGGAATTTCCAACTTTTCTTTTTCCTCATGGAAGAGGAAGTACAGCAGTGTAGAACCATGGAATGGATCTTTTCCTCCAGGCCTGAGATTGGTCTACTGTCCACCTTGGGGGAGATTTTACCTAGGAGGACCTCAGCTCTAATGCAATTCATAACCTCACTGTTGATTAAGAGCTTTGTAGGAAAGGTACCCTTTCATGTCTCCTACTTATGGGGGTTAGATTTGACTTGCCCAGTCCTGAACATCTAGATTATGAAGGTTATCTATTGGATTTCCACAGTGGTATTCTTTTATGAAGGCTTCCTGTGGGAGTGGAGCACAGTTGGGTCCCTCACTCTGTGGTCCACTGCTTTAAAATAAGTTGACATTTTACATCTGTCCAGATTCTCTCAGTACAGCTACATCACATTCCTGCTCCTGCCTCTGAGTGTGGGCAGTCTGAGCTGTACAAACATGAGTGATGTCTGTTGGGCTTCTGCCTTGCCTTAGAGTGACATTCATCTCTGCACTGCCAATTGAGAGGAACTGAAAGCAAGTCGATCTGCTGTCATCTCATTCTGGCATTTACTGTCTGGTGTGTTGTTGATGTCTAGGTTCAATCAGTGTTCTATTGAGCCTAGAGCAGGTTTTCCCCAAACATCCTTCAGACCCCCTTGGAAGTGTTAGCTGGTAGGGGGTTGCGTACTTGCCCCTCCCCCCTTCTGGAAGGTCTCCTGAATTTACATAGGATCCCTGTTGGATGAAAAGTCTACTTGTTGGTTCTTCCTGTTTCTGCATATTAAGAAGTCCAAGGCGGTTTGTTTGAGGGACCTCATGTTTGACCCCTGCCCTTCCTGAGACAGTCTGTCTTGTGAGAAAATCTTGCTTGTTGTTCTTTCTTCAGTGAATGGGAACCTGTAGTCTGACACCCACAAGCCTCTCATCCCCTTTCATGTGGTGAGAGGAGGTTGGCCTTTAAGAGGACCAGTTCAGATTGAATCCCTGAGTTGAGTCAAGTAGAAGACTAACCCTGACTGCTTGTGAGCATGTCTCACTCCCTTTCCCAGTGATCCACAGTGTTTGGGCTCCTTTTCATTCCTTGCACATTATTGTTCCATACTCTGTGCTTCTTCGGGGACATAATTTAACCCCTTTGACATCTTGCAGGTCAGGTGAGTGGAGTGACTGTTTTCACTTGGGGGCTTGGCTTTTTTTGCCCCTGTTTAGAGCCATTGTCTTTCAGGCCTCATCAAACTGTGGTTGCTGTTCAAAACAGAAGAGATTGGAGCTGCTTAGAGACCTTCACTAATGCTCGAATGAAATTAACTCTCCATGGAAACTGGTAAAAGTGATGAAACTGCTAACTAACTTTAAGACTGTATGGAAAAAAATAACTCATTCTTTTCTCCTTTAAATGTGTATTAAATTCTCAGACAACATGAGCCCAAAGCAGTTGACAGGAAATGGACTCTGTTGAGATATTGTAAGCCTTCTATCTTACTACCCATGCTCAAAGTAGTTAAAGTTACCACCTCACTTGGCTAAATGCATCTTTTCTTTGTTGAAAGATGAGCTAGGTTTGCAAAGTCTGATTGGTAATGAACTATCTGTGAAAATCTTTAATATAGTGTTTTGTTACAAAATTACAAGTAATTTATTGTACATTTAATTAAGAAAAACAGTAACCCCTGACACTTGTCATATGGGAAGAAAGACCAGTAACGTCTACATTCTAAAGATGTTGCAATTTACTACACCCAATTATACATTGGCTACTATATGCATGTTGTGTATACTGTTTCTTCAGAACTATACATAGCAGTTGCAATCAAAATAGAAGCTTAATACAAGGGAACACATTTTATATTTGCACAAAAACTATTAGGAATAATTAGTGACTGGTACCTATTTATCTGGATGCAGGTGTTCAAGGAATCTATCGATATCTGCTGATGTAACCCATCTTTACTCAGGAAAGGGATTTGGGAAGGATTCTGCCTTTAGTCATGGGTGGGAGAGCAGAATGAAAAGTCATTAATGAGTTATCAGTGACCCCTATTTGGTGAGGGCTGTCAGTTGATGCCCTTCCTTGTCACTGTTGTAGTATTCATCACATGTGGGATCTCCTGCCAAGGATAGCCCAATGTTCAGCCAGTATACCATCGCCTTTACTTACTCCCAGCATCATACGTCAAGCATAGGACATAAAGATGACGTACGCATGCTCAATACTCAAAACACTTTTGCTACCAAGCTGAATGGCACAGTTGAATGTCAGCCTAAACGTCTTTTACTGAGCTGGCTTTTACAAGACAAAAGTAAAGTTATGCAAGACCTTAAACAAAATTTTGTTTCTCCTATCCGCAAATCTCAGAGAAACTATCCTTCTAAATGTGCCTTTGTGCATAGGTAACCTAGTCAGCCTTTTAAAGGGAAAAAGGTTTCTCTGCAAATGTTTTCTGATAAACCCACCTAGACTTCAAATCACAAAGGCCCCTTTTCAGGACAAATGTGCTTGCATTTGACATATTGTCTTCCTCTCCCTTTAGCCAGATTCCCTTGTCAGGCTTTCCCCATCTCTGCCTGTCTGGCAACAGATTACTTCAGACTCTTTGGTACTTTATATTATCTGTCACAGTTACTTTATGGTTTGGAAATCCCTTCCTCCTTCTCAGGTCTTCCTCCAGACTTTTTTCACTTTTGTTTGGTTCTGCAGAATTTATTGGATCAGAAAAACATCCAACCCATTCCAGAATCCCATTGAGGAACAGGTCTTTACTCCAGGATGTTTCTGGTTCCCAGGAAAGAGGGATCATGGATACCTATTCTAGACCACTCCTTTTTCAACACCTTTCTAAAGATTCCTTCTTTCTGGATGCTTTCCCTTCAAACTCTATTTCCTGTTGTGCTTTCACAGGTGTTTCTGGTCTCCCTAAGTCTAAAGGACGCCTATCTTTATATTCCCATTCATCCTGTCTTCAGGAAGTTTTGACATTTCTCTATTTCTTCCTCTTATTTTTAGTTCTGTGCTTTGCTCTTTGGTCTTTCTACAATCCCTAGGGTGTTCACCAAATGTCTGCCCCCTGCCGCAGCCTTTTGAAAGCTTTTGGGGGTCCAGATGTTCCCACATCTGGACAACTTGCTTCTTCAGGATCTACACTTCACTGTGCTCCTTCTGAGCAGTCTGGAATTCACTGTCAGTCTTCAGAAATCAGTTCTGACTCCTCAAAGTCACAATTTTCTGGATTGCAGAATCCAGATTATCCCAGTGCTGGTCTCTTCCTTCTCCCAACGTTCTGTCTCCGACAACTGCTTTCCCTTTCCCTCATTCCTGCAAGAGAATTTTCCAGAGCCTGTGGGTTCATGGCATCTACCATTCCACAGGGTTTTTTAGTGGATAGGTCTAACAATTCCAGGATAGTCAGGTAGGCTATTCCAGCTGTGCTTCTTCTGAATTTTGATGTTTTTTTTTTTTCAACTTCACCAGTTTTTGACTAGAAATGTTTGCCAGTAAATATTTTAACATGGACATTGCATTATGAAGGGACTTGTACTTGATCCCCTTCCTGGACCAGTGTTAGACTGTGTTAGTACGAACAAAGATCCCTGAAGAAAAATAGAAAAGAAAAAGTAGCCCTTTAGCTCTTCTTCTGATGAGGAGGAGGATTTTTATTTAGCTTTGATAGTCTCTCCTGATTCTCTAGATTCTGAAAATGCAAGTAATTCTTCACAATTTTAAGTTTCATCACCAGAATGTGTGTTACTTGTAGAAACATCTAACTTTATGGGAGAATTTTGCAGTTGGCCTCAAAAGGATCCCTTATCTCCCATTTGGCAATACAGGAGAATGAGAAGGCTTTTCTGCATGTCATTAAGGCATAGTCGAAATGCACAGTCAGCAACACCAAAATGCTGACAAAATGCATACGGTATCTATGCTAGACATGATGTATATAATATTCATCAAGTTGGTCCTGCTACCAATACCCAAGCAGTAAAACGTGTTACAAAATCTGTCCCTTTAACAACTTTACCATTCACAAAAAAAGTCAAGATTGTTTGATGGTAAAAAGTGTACATACTTGATAGTCTGGCTGTTAGGGCTTTGGATTATTTAACCTTTACAGTTTAATTTCAGAGTTCTAGTTTAGATTATGTCGATGAAACAGTGCAAGTTTTACCAAGCTCTAATTGCGTAGCTGGAATGGAATGTCCTATTGCTATGTGCTTATGCAGTCAATTAAAGCCTGCCATGTCAGGGGTAGTTATGAAAAGACTTTATGACCTAAAGCAGACATTTATAATAAAGTTGTATGATGTAAGATCCTAAATATGCCAGATGCTATGTATGGTCAACTGATAACATTATTGTTAAGAAGAAATAGAAAGCAGTGTCGTCTTTTGAAGTAGTCTGTAGCTCTCTTGTCCCATTGTTTCAAAGGATGTTTTACTCCCAGCAAAAAAAACTTATTTTAGAAAAATAACATCAAACAGTATAGAAAAACATCTCATTTTTGGAGGAAAGTGTAAGTATAACCAAAAATTGTTAGTGGTGCTTTGTAGTTTGTATTATAATTGTGTTCTGTTAATTTTAGATCTTATTTTAACTGTACAGGAAACATGTAGCTGTGTTCAGCACACTATGTAAAGTCATGGGACTTTTTTTTAGAATGTTGCACCTGTTGTTAGAAAACACGGTGAGGTAACATTTTAGAACTATTTTTTAAGCAATAACCCACAGGTTGGTGTGAATATATCAGGTTTGATCAGGAGGGTGAAGCGAGGGGAGACAAAAGATGATATTTATATTGATTCTGGAAAATTTAGCCAGTTACAAGTTTTTTTTTTAAATTTAAACTGAATTTTTCAAAGATGGAAATTAATTTTTTTTAGATATAACAATTAAGAAAGAAGGAACTGAACTACACTGAACTATCCATCTAGGATTTTTAGGAAGGAGGTACAGGCAAATATGTATTTACTTAGATGGAGCTTGCATCCAGAGCATGTTTGTTTGTGTCTTTCGGCTTTTCCCGGTTAGGGGTCGCCACAGCGGAACTCCGGTCTGCTAATGATTGGCAGTAGACAATTTTTAAGAGCTAGTAAGTTAACTACAAATGAGGGAACTTGTAGGTCCATACCTAAATACTAGCCTAACTGCTCTGAAGGGCCATTTTAAGCCTAGCCAGTAATCTGAGGTCAGAAACTAACCTTGTATCTTGTGCTTAAAATCTCAAGACCTTAACAATTATGCCAAACCCACCCTACTATATATTACAGAATACAAGTTCAGCAAATGAAGGAGTTTGAAGAAAGAGAGAGTATGAACATTCTAATTGAAGCAATGGAATATGTTGCTAGAGAAAGACAAGGCAAGGCGAGGCCCTATTTTTCAGATAATAGGAAGAAATTCCAATAAGTCATGATAAAACCACAGGAAAGATACAATATTTAACACAGTACAATTCTAAGATTGATGGGGTTATAATATTAGGAATAACTGGGTGGTATTAAATGCTGTGCTTCAGTTGAGAAGATAGTTAGGCAAAAAGCCTGAATTTGCCTATAAGAAATGTAAAAGTTTAAAACAGTAGTTGTATTGTAAAGATCTTTATCCAAGGAAAGTTAGTGTAAATAGTAGAAGGAAGGATACTTATCCCTGCTGTAACTGCTCCTTTTGTAAACATTTTAAGTGATGTTAATTTTATCCCTCCAGTGAGTAGCAGGTCATCTAAGTTTACCTGTTTGCCGCATGTAATACTGAGAATGTAGTCTATCAAGCAGTATATACTGATCAACGTCCTTCTCTTCCTATGTTTCAGTATTCATTACGTTAGGGATTCTCTGCCATAAGTTATCCCAACATCCAACCAGGATACAAAAGCCTTTTACCCACTGTTAGGTACATGGGACATAGCAAGTAGGCCCAAGGCAGGTGTCTGCATAACAGTGACATCCGCATGTACCATCCTCAGAACTTCAGAACTTTTCTGTCGCCAGTCCAAACTACATCTTCAACCATCGGTCTGATTGCCCGAGTTGTTGGTTGCTGTACAGGTGTGTTTCCAAGTGCCCCATTGGGTTTTTTTCTGTTTACTTTTACTACTGCTTTGCTGTCTGAGGTTACATGTCATCCAGGAAAGGCAGGTGCCTTTGTGGTAGACAAATTCTACCTAAAGATTCACAAGACCACTGCCTGTTTTGTTTAGGCCCTAATCACGACCATAAGTTTTGCTCTATATGTCATGCCTTTGTTTCCAAAACTCTGTGTAATCACTCTCTAAATATTTTCTTAGAGAATCAAAGACTTAAAGAGTTAGTGTATGACGTTATGGAGGCTACATCGGGCCTTTCTGCTGAGCCTGTGAAGAAGGCCAAGAAGCTCAGGCCTGAAGCTTCACCTGCACCTACCATTCCAGATGTCCGTCTTGAGGCCAGTGAAGGCCCGGAGGCCTGTTTGGAATTTAGCTCAGATTCCTCGGTGGGAACCAGAGTGGAAGCCATCAGGGAGTCAGCCACTGGCATGTTCTGAGAGATGCTGTTGATGTCCAGCTGTTGATGTCCATTTCAGAAGAGCAGGGGGAACCTAGGCTCATAATATCAGAAGGTCCTTGAGGTATTCCTCAGATCTTGGTTCGGGAGGAAGTGCCGATGACTTTAATAGAATGCAGGCCTAAGTTGGGTCCCTGCACCTTCCATAAGGCTGTGATGCCCCTTAAAAAGAAACAAAAAAAATCAAACATCTTCCAGCATCTGAGGAACCTCCGCCTGACTGCCAGGCCTTCACACAAGGATTATTTAATGCCTTTATGGCTTTGAAGCCTCCCGCTGGTATTTCCCTTCCTAGCCCGTGTTCTACTTCCCCTCAGAAAAGGTTTAGGGAACAAGTTTTATCAGAGGATGAGTCTTTGGTATACTCTGCCCAAGTTTCTACCCCCCTGGAGCATGCATCACTCGAGGAGGAGTCCAATGGAACTGAGTTTCCTGGTGAGGACATCACCTTTAGAGAGATTATTGGTCGTATGGGGGAGTTTTTCAAGTGGAACTACTTGCAGGTTACTGATGTGCAGAAGAGATACTGTGATTTACTCCAGATACTAATTTACTTCAGATGGATTCACCCTCTCCCTGTGCTGTCCCACCAGTTTTGCTAGCCTTTCTGGATGCTTTCATTTCTGCTTCTAAGTGTCCAAACTCTCAGCCTCCTGCCCCCAAATAGGTTCATAGGTAGAGGGTCCCTATCAGGTTGTTGAACTTCTGCAAGTTTGAACCTCATATGGTCGAGACCATAAGTTCAAATTTGCAGAAGTTCGAGCGTTTCAACGGAAATCTCCGTAAGGGGAGGTTTCCATTTTGTTCAATGTGGTACGATCTTGGAGTTGGTATATTTAAGTAGTGGAAGGTGTGGGGGGTGCAGGGGGGCTTGCCCCCCTACTTACAACACTTTATTTTGTTTTCTTTTTTTTGTTGTTTTTTATCCATAGTCAAAGTTTTTTTTACTTTGAACAGGATGGTTCAAACATTCCATGTTCAAAGTTATTAAACTTCGACTATGTGATATAGACCCTAGGTAGGTACTAGGCTATAGCCCCAAGGGCCTGTGTAAGCCTAGCCAACAAGGTTCCCGGCTTACATCCCCCAAGGAGGTTATTTTTTAGCTTCATAGGTTGGTACTAGGCTATCGGCCCTAGGACCTATACAAGCCTAGCCATAACAATTCCCTGGGTATTTCTTCCCACAGTATTTACTTCCCTGGACCCCTGTATAGCAGGATGACCGACATGATCCCGGGATGAGTTTCCAATCTCCCATCCAATCATCAAGGTTCCTTTTGAAGAGGGCCAAAGAGGTGCTCTGCTTGATATGTATGGGCAGTCTGTTCCAGAGTTTGGGAGTCGAACCTATCCTCCAGCAGGTTTTGTTCATTGTGATGACAAGGTTTAGATGTGCATCTCTGAGGTGTCCAACAGCTCTGAGTTTGACATGGCCTTGTATGTTAAGCAGAGATCGCCTCTGAGTAGACGATATGCGACAGAGTATAGGTGGAGTTTTTTTAGACTGTCAGCATAGGGCATCTGCTTTAGGCCTGTGATTCTTTTAGTGAGGTATTTCTCCGGCCTTTCCAGTTGTTGCAGATGTCTTGAGAGGTACATACCAAACGGGGCGTTGCATTCTATAATGGATCTAATGAGGGATGAGTACAGTGGGACACTGACCTCCTTTTTTTCTGGATGAAAAGCCCTTAGTGATGAGGTGTGCCACATAGAAGGATTTCCTGACTGTTGTGGCAATGTGGTTATTGAAGGTGAGACCACTGTCCATCTGTGTCCCTAAGGCTCTTATCACAATTTCGGTGTTTAGTGTACTGCCACCTATGTGGTGTCTTTTCCCAAAGGGGATAACTATACATTTCTTGGCATTGAGCTTGAGCCCATGGCTCTGGCACCAAGCATCTGTTTCTGTAAGGCCCTTTTGTAGAATATCCACATCATTTTGGGGATTCAATAATGGCTCCCACTTTGCAGCTATCTGCGAACTTTGTTAGCCACAGTCCCTTAGTATTGGCCTGTACTTCAGAGAAGTATATGCCAAACAAGAGCCATCCCAGGACTGAACCCACAGGTACTCCACTTGTCTGGAGCTGGATTTGGAGTCTGCTACTTTTACAGTGTGGATACTTTCAGTAAGCCAGTTGGCAACCCATAGAGTGACGTAGGGATTAATGCCCAGCTTAGTAAGCTTATCTATGATTCCAGAGTGGGGGATGGTGTCGAAGTCCTTGGCGTGGTCCAGATAGGCTGTGTGAACCACCTTACCCTCATCCATGGCTCTGGAGACTGATTCGAAGAAGTCAGGTTCAGGAGACAAGATCCGGCCTTTCACGAACCCAAACTGCGTGGGGTCCAGTGTTTGAAGATTGCCAATGTCTTTGTTTATAAGTTCCAAGATAATACGTCCCATGGCCTTGCAGATCAGGCTTGTCAGACTGACGGGATGGTAGTTCCCTGGATCCAAGGTGGATTTCCCCCTTGTGGAGTGGGATAACGGTAGCTGTGTGCCACTCAGTGGGCATGAAGCCTGAGGTGAGGCTATGATTAAACATGACACTTAGGTGAGGTGCCAGTTCATTTTGTATTTCATGTAGTACACAGCCTGGGATGTCGTCTGCCACCATGAATGCTGTATTCTTAGCTTTGGAGAGTGTGATTTTTACCTGTGTGGCTGTTACCGGAATTTGGCAATCTTTTATTGAGATGGGCCCTTTAGGGGGTGAAAGGGGGGTGAAGTTTGCACTGAATCTATTTGCCAGGATATTGGCAATATCCTTGGGATCAGTATATTTAATGCCATTCTGTTGTAGCTCAGAGCAGATCTGAGTATTGCCATTTAGATCCTTGACATAGGTATAGAATGCCTTGTGGTTGTCTTTGGAATCTTTGGCAATTTCATTTTTGTAACTAGCTTTGGAGGATTTTATGAGAAATCTCAGCTTCTTACTGAGGCTGGTAAGGGAGTTTTTTGCATCATGGGATTTTCCTCTTTTCTGCAACAGTTTCTTCCTTTTGTTGTAAAGTTTGTTTATGGCAAGGGACCACCAGATTGGCTTCCCTTTTTTTTGGAGGAGAGCATCTTGGTTCTATTTGGGATGGCACGATTCATGCATGAGTGGATGTGCTCATACAGTGCCTTAGTGTAGGATTCAGCAGTCGAACTTTCAGTTCCCATCTGCATGAAGTTTGTCACTTCTGACTTGAGTAGCATGAAGTTGGCTTTGGAGATGTTTTTTTTATGGAGGTTTCCTTACTGGTGGGTGGGGGTGGGATGTGGATTTCAAGGGTGATTAGCTTATGGTCAGACCTGACCAACGAGGGGTTGGCCATAGGTGTGGAGCATCGATTTCCCATGTTGGTAATGACCAGGCCTAGGATATTGGAGCCCCAGGTGGGACTAAGGATTAGTTGATCCACGGCGTTGGAATTTATGAATTCCAAGAACTGTTGGGCAAAGGTGTTGGTACTTGAGTAGTTTTCCCAGTTAATGGCAGGCTAGTTGAAATCACCCAGTATTAGGATGTTTGATTGTATCTTAATGTATCTTAATATTTTCCAGTATGTTTAGAAAGGTGAAGTGAGAATCTTGGGGCATGGTGGGGGATCTGTAGCAAGCTACAATTTGGATTGCAGTCTTACCTAGTGTTAGTTGCACCTGGAGAATTTCATATGCATTGTGTTGGGCAACTAGCCTGGTGTTGTGAATATCCTTGGTGAATATGGACACTCCTTCACCTTTAGTGTTTTGGTCCTGGTTTGGTGGCCGAAAAGTGTGGTAAGAGTTGTAGCCTGGTATTGCAGGGGTGCTCTCTGGAGCCTTGAACCAGGTCTCAGTTACTGCACAGATATCGATGTTCTCCATTTTTAGGAGTGTCTCGAGAGAGTACATTTTGAGGTTTAGACTTCTAGCATTGAGTAGCATTACCTTCAAATTTTGCATGCTTGTACCTGTTACAGTGATGGTTTTGTCCTTTGAAGTTTGCCTAAAAAAGGCACTATAGGGGTAGCAAGAGCCTTAGTCAGTAACCTAAATCCCAGGGGTGACAGGTGCAGACCATCTCTGGCAAAGTATTGTGGTCTGTCGATCATGTCGTCCCAGGCAGACAGATACTGGATCCCCTTTGAATGACACCAGAAGCTTAGCCAAATGTTGAAGTCAGTCATTTTGTCCTTATACTGTGGTATCATTCTGGGCGAAGGCAGAATGCTACTCAGGACTAGGGTCAAACCTGCCTGGGCCACATGATCCGTGAGCTCTTCCATGTCTCTGTTCATGTAGTCCAGGGAGGTACGTCTCAAGTCATTCACTCAAACATGGACAATGACAGTCATATTTGTACTTGTTGTGGAATGACTTGAGTGCATGTGTTATGAGGCGGATCCTGGCACCCGACAAGCAACTGACTGTAATTTTCTCCTTGTTCAGCCTGGTGAGTCGAACATCAGTGTGCCTGACTATAGAGTCACATATGACTTAAGTGTTGGGTACATTGTCCTGCCTTAGGAGCTGTTGTTGGGTGGCACACTGGTGTTGTGAGCTATGTGACACTTTGGTTGCGATTGGTGTTTGTTTGCGTTTCATATTCGGAGGTCCTTGTTGCTTGGGCAGGTTACTGTTAAGGGCCTCCACATATGTAGGTTTAGTGTTGCTATGTGTGGGTGTTGGTGGTGTGGGTTTAGAAGGGCTATGTGTTGCTTGAGGTGTAGTGTGGGTGTTAACCTTCCCCTCTTGATTGTCTAGCACAATCTTGGGTGGAGAGAGCTTTGCTTCCAGTTTTGGCTATGTAAGTGCATTTTTCGCAGGTTGTAGTGTTCGGTGGTAGGAAGAGAGGGTTGTCTTTGTACATGAAGCAATTGCTGCATTGCCCCAGTATGCCCAGATTCATCTGGTGGACAGGAGAAATCACTGGACGTTGACCCTTGGACATCCCTGGTTTGGTCGAGCCGAACCACAGAACTGATCCCCAGGGTGAATTTTCTATTTCCTATCCACTCAAGATTTTTCTTTGAGTGTTAGTGGGGAACTCTGCTTGACATAGATAGGTAACCTGTTTCAGAGTATGGGAAGTCTCTGGGACGAGTCTATCCCTGCAGCATGTTCTGTTTATTGTGGTGAGAAGGTTTAGGTCCCTGGAGCGTGTTGCTCAGTGGGAATTGGATTTCTTTAGGTGTAGCATGTCCAGCAGCTCTGGGTTTGACATAGCTTTGTATGTCAGGCAGAGGTCACCACGGATCGCCACGGAGTAGGCGATATGCTACAGAGTAAAGCTGGAGTTTTTTGAGGTGTTCAGCGTAGGGCATCTGTTTGAGTCCATTAATCCTCTTTGTGAGGTGTTTTAGTGGCCTTCCCAGCTGTTGCAGATGTCTTGTGAGGTACATTCCAAAAGGGGCATTGTACTCAAAGATGGGTCTAATGGCCGAGTAGAGGGGAATGATGACCTCTTTTTTTTCCTGGATGAAAACCCTTTCATGATGAGGTGCGCCACGTAGAAGGATTTCCTGACTACTGTAGCAATGTGATTATCTAAGGACAGACAACTGTCCCCCTGACTCCCAAGGTTTCTTATCATACTTTTGGTGTTAAGTGGACTTCCGCCTATGTGGTAGTTCATGGGTACCGAGTTCTTACCAAAGGGGATAACAGTGCCCTTTTTGGCATTGAGCTTGAGGCCGTAGCTCTGGTACCAGGCTCGGTGAGGCCCTTCTGTAGTAGGTCCACATCGTTAGGGGACTCTATTATGGCACCTAGTTAGCAGTCGTCTTCCAACTTCATCAGCCAGAGGCCCTCTGTGTTAGCTTGCACCTCAGAGAAGTAGATACCAAACAGGAGAGGACCCAGGACAGAGCCCTGTAGTACTCCACTTGTCACAGGTTTAAAGTCAGATTTGGAGTCTGCAATTTTTACAGTGTGGGTTCTGTCAGTGAGCCAATTGGCAGCCCATCTTGTGACGTATAGATTTATACCCAGTCTAGTGAGTTTATCTATGATTCCAGAATGGGGGATGGAGTTGAAAGCTGTGGCGAGGTCAAGATAGGTTGTATGAACTGCCTTACCCTCGTGTA
Source organism: Protopterus annectens (assembly GCF_019279795.1). NCBI lineage: Eukaryota > Metazoa > Chordata > Ceratodontiformes > Protopteridae > Protopterus > Protopterus annectens. Next base: position 732,461,512 of record NC_056736.1, read on the forward strand.
CGGCTTTGGTAACTGTTTCAAAGAAGTCAATCAGGTTCAGGAGGCATGATCTGCCCTTCACAAACTGAACTGGGTGGGGTCCAGAGTCTGGAGGTTACCAATGTCTTTGTTTATGAGTTCCATGATGATACGTTCCATGGCTTTGCAGACCTGGCTCGTCAGGCTAATAGGACGATAATTCCCGGGGTTCATGGTGGCACCCTCTTTGTGGAGTGGTATAACTGTTGTCATGCGCCATTGGGCAGGTACAAAGCCTGGTGTGAGGCAGTGGCCAGATCAGTTCTATAAAGTTCCGGAGTACTGCATATTCCTTTATAAATGCCCTACTACAGACCCGGTGGTTGTTTCTGTAGCTACTGATAAGGCATCCAGACTTTTGCCTTCCACTTCTTTTCTTCCTTCGGACAAGGAGAGTAAAACCATGGGAGTGCTGGGGAAAAGTGTACACTTCAGCTACTCTTGCCTTTAGGGCAATTAACTATCAAACCCATGTGAATAAGTATGCTTTGGCCCTTCATTCTCTGGCCTCTCAGCTTCTCTCTGATTTTCCAGATTCAGATGTTAAGTCTTAGCTTTCTTCTGTTTTGGGGGCATCCTTCCCAAGTGGTTCGCCACTCCATTAAATGCAGTTATGATGCTGCTGTGGCATCTGCCAGGGCTGCTGCCTCTGGTTCTGTTTTAAGGAGATATTCCTGGTTAAGGCTTCAACCTCTTCCTGACGACTTCAAGGCCAAGCTAATGGATTCACCATTAGATAATAATGGGTCCCTATCAGTTCATTGAAACTGCAGCAGTTCGAACACCACATGTTCGAAATATTAAGTTCGAAAACTGATCATCGCGAACCGTGGAACACCAAATTCTTTACCAGGGAAAGAATTTGGTGGGCCATTCTGGCTTCACTATTCCCTCCACTGTGGTGCGAAGGTTACGGACCAGGTTAAGGTGAATGTGCAGTGGTTACAGACCTTAGGGTTAGGAAGCAGATAAGGTGAGTGTGCGATAGTTACTGACCTTAGGGTTAGGGAGCGGGTAAGGTGAATGTGCGATAGTTACAGACCTTAGGGTTAGGGAGCTGGTAAGGTGAGTGTGCGATAGTTGTGGACGTTAGGGTTTGGGTTAAGGTAAGTGGATAGATAGTGTATGTACGGTTTAGTGTAGGATTAGAAGTAGGGTTTTGGGAAGTGTATATGTGTGGATTATTTATTTTGGTGTGCTTGTGTTGTGTGTGTGTTTGCTTGGAGCAGCGATTTTTTTCCCTGGGAAAAAAAAAATCACTGTTCTAAGCCTTCAATGGTTTTGCACTTCGAGGTTAGAAGTTCGAACATATGGTGTTTGAACTCTGCCATTTCATCAAAGTGATATATACCCAATAATAATGCCTTGTTTGGTACTGCAGCTGCTACTTTGTTCAGGTCCCTGCAGGAGAAAGGTAAGGAGTTGCAGAATTTAAAACATATATCTTTGTGTTTTCAATACCCAAGTTCCAAAGGATCTACCTAGTTCAAACTGCTTTTGTCAGGAAACAATCATCTTCTTCTCAAAAGCAGTCTTTTTCCAGACAAGCCAGGTCATCTGTGATGACCTGGCTCCCTCTGGTCTCATTCCCCTTTCTCATCGCCTTACTCTGTCCCTTCCAGTCTGGGAACACATCACTCACGATTCATGGGTTCTGTCTGTTATCCACAAAAGATATTTCATGGCTTGGAAAGCTCTTGTCTTTTCATGGGAATTCCTCAACCACCTCGAGAACAACTTCTTTTCTTCCCAGAGGTGCTCCAAGAGTTGATATCCCAGGAACTATTCAACAAGTTTCACTGTCACAAAGGGGAAGAGGGTTCTACTCAAGGATGTTGCTGGTTCCCAGGAAGGATGGCCCATGGAGACCCATTCTGGACCTTTCTCACCTCAACACCTTCCTAAAGGTCCCAACCTTTCGTATGCTTTCCCTCCAAATTGTTTCCTGTCTTTCTTTCACAGGCTTATTTGGCCTCCCTGCATATCGAGGATGTCTACCTATATGTTCCCATTCATTCCCTTTACAGAAGATTTTTACGTTTTTCTGTTGCTTCCTCACATTTTCATTCTATGTTTTGCTCTTTAGTCCCTCTATGGCACCAAGGGTATTTACAAAATGTTTAGCTCCTGTGATTGCATTCTGCAGACTCCAGGGAATACAGGTCTTCCCCTATCTGGACGACTTCTTGCTACAGGCACCCCTCCCCCCCAGACCTTGATTCACAAACTCCAGTTTACTATTACTCTTTTGCAAAGGTTGGGATTCACAGTTAATTTCAAAATATCCATGCTCACCCCTTCACAGGACCATGTCTTCCTGGGGTGCAGGATGCAGACAGATCTCATGTTGGCATCCCTTTCTTCACAAAAGAATTCAGTCTCTAGTCAGTTACTTCCAAGACCTTCTCCCTCTGCTGTCTTTGACAGCAAAGACGTTTCTCAAGCTTCTAGGCTTCATGGCTTGAACTATTGCCATGCTACTCCTTTCCAAACTCCACGTGAGAAAGTTTCAGTGGTACCTGAAATCACTTTGGGTGCAGCTTGCTCACCCACTGGAGTTTGTTGTCCCTTTCCTTCCTTTCCTAAAGAGGGAGCTTCTTTGGTGGATTCAGCAGATTACCCAGAAAGCAGACATGCCTTTACATCCTCCCCTACCAACTCATGAGTTGTTCACAGATGCCTCAGACTTGGGTGGGGGGAAGCCTTTGCATCCATGAAGATAACAAGACCTGTTATCTCCTTCACAAAGGAAGGAACACATGAACATAAAAGATATGAGGGCTCTTCTGCTGGCTGTTCAGGCATTTCATACTCTTCTTCGCCCAGGACTTCTAAAACTGTTTACAACCACCACATTTCTATGGTATGTAAATAAATGGGGGGATGAAATCATACTTTCTGTGCAGACTAGCTGTTTTGGCATGGGAATTGACAACTCAGTACCAAGGCACTCTGCAGGCAGTGTACATCTCTTTCAACCAAAATGTTGTGCAAGACACTCTGAGCAGGTCCATGACTCTGTCCCATGAATGGATGTTTCACAGGTATGTGTTTCTGGACATTCTCCACCGATGGGGTACACCTCAAATAGATCTTTTTGGCTTCCCCCTTTCAATAGACAACTTCCAAAGTTCTGTGCCAGAGTTCCAGGTCCTCTGGTATGGAAAGTGGATGTCCTATCAATCTCATTTGGAAGGAGATGTTTCTCTATATATTCCCCCCTTCCCACTTATTATAGGTTCATAGGATGATACTAGGCTATTGGCCCAAAGGCCCTTACAAGCCTAGCCAGGAATTTCTCACATGTTCCCTTAAAGTCAGCACTTGTTTCCCCTGTCTAGCAGGGACACAGGTGGGATTCCAGGGGTATATTTTCTGTTTCCCATCCGGTCGTCCTGGTTCGTCTCAAAGAGGGCTAGAGAGGTACTCTGCTTGACATGGAGAGGGAGTCTATTCCATAGATGGAGGAGTCTTTGGGACACAAATATATCCTGCCAACAAGTTCTATTAATGTCACAGACCAGGTTAAGGCCTTGTGTGTGGGTTGCATGAGTGGAGTTTGTCTTACGGATTATGCAGCAACTCCATCAAGGCTGGGTCAGAAATGGCCTTGTATGCCAGACACAGGTCATCTCTGAGCAGTCTGTATAAAAAGATTCAACAGGACAAACAAAAAATCTTGCTGGTGATTCCCTTTTGGCCAAGAAAACATTGGTTCCCTCTTCTTCTGCATATAGCCAAGGGCAGTCATCACAATTTACTTCACAGGGTGGATCTCATTACACAAGGCAAGGGATCACTCATTCACCCTCAGCTGTCAGCTTTGCAGCTCACACTGTGGGTGATAAACTTTTGATTCCTTTTAGACATCTTTTCTCGTTTTGTTTTTCAGATATAATTTTTTATTTCCTTTTCCACTCTTTTTTTATATACACAAGAAAAATATGAAGAACAAGATACATGGAAATAATTTGCAATAAAACAATAACATAGGACATATACCATCATTATATGTTTCACAGTAAGCATAGTCTGTTAACTTTTTAATTGTATACATATACTTGTAATACAAAAATTATGTCAAAGATTTTATAGTTCTTAATAAATTATATCATTGGAAGACATCTTTTCTCTGAGGATGTGCTTAGGTTGCTGTAGGAAGCCAGGAAACCCAATACTAGGAAATCCTACTTATCCAAATGGTAGAGGCTTTCTGTCTGTTGTCTTTCTCGTAACCTAGACCCATTAAATGTGGACATTTCTTTGGTTCTATGTTACGTGTGTGAACTTTTGAAGGCTGGGTGGGCTTATTCTTCTGTGAAGCTTATCTTTCAGCTATTTCTGCATGTTTGCCTCTGTCACCCCCTTTGATCTCCAAATTGCAGGTTAAACTTTTCCTTAAAGACATCCTTCACATTAGACCCCCCCAGGAAACCTGTTCCACCTCCCTGGGATCTTAATTTTCTTTTGGAAAAGGTCACTGTGGCTCCTTTTGAGCCTGAAGCAACAACTACCCTGCAATATTGTACTTGGAAGACTTTGCTTCTACTTGCTATTAATTCAGCCAGAAGGGTGTCTGAACTACAAGCTTTGATGGCATTTCCACCTTTTATGATTTTCTATAAGGATTGGGTTTCTTTGCATACTGACCTTTCTTTATGCCCAAGGTTGTGAATGAGTTTTTGCTTAATCAGTCCATTAACTTGCCTACCTTATTCTACAAACCAGACACCCTAATAATGGGCGATTTCAACTACCCCACCATACCAACTCCTTTGCTCAATGCTTTCTGAAATTCATAAACTCCAATGCCCTGGATCAACTTATCCACACCCCCACCAGGGGCAACAATATCCTAGATTCTAGTCATTAACAATATGAGTGACTGGTGTTCCACACCTGAAGTCAATGCCTTATTGGTCTGATCCGACCATAAGCTAATTACCCTAGATATCCACATCCTGCTTCCACCCCCCATTAAGGAAACCATGGCAAAAAAATTCTCCAAAGCCAACTTCATGCTTCTTAAGACAGAAGTGGTGAACATCATGACACCCATGCAGATGGATAATACAGTTACGACTACTGAATCCTACACAATTGCACTTTATAAGCACTTACATGAGTGCATGGATCGTGCTATCCCAAACAGAACCAAGATGCTATCCTCCAAAAAAAAAGAAGCCAATCTGGTGGTCCCCTGCCTTCAACAAACTGTACAACAGAAGGAAGAAACTCTTGCAAAAGAGAGTAAAGTCACACGAGTGGAGGAGCTCCCTGGTCAGCCTCAGTAAGAACCTGCGATCCCTGATAAAATCCTCCAAAGCTAGTTACGGAAACAAAATCGCCACTGATTCTATAGACAACCACAAAGCATTCTAAAGCTATGTCAAGAATCTGAATGGCAACACTCAGATCTGCTCTGAGTTACAGCACAATGGCATTAAATATACAGACCCAACTGATATTACCAACATCCTGGCAGATAGGTTCAGTGCTAACTTTACCCCCCTCTCACCCCCTAAAGAGCCCATCTCTATACCAGAAGAATGCAAAGTTCCTGTAATCACGGCTGCACAGGTAAAAACCACACTCTCCAAAGCCAAGAACACAGCATCAATGGGACCAGGTAACATCCAGGCTGCGTTCTACACGAACTACAGAATGAACTGGCACCCCACCTAAGTGTCATGTTCAGTCATAGCCTCACCTCAGGCTTTGTGCCTGCTGAATGGCGCACAGCAATGGTTATCCCACTGCACAAGGGGGGGGAGAGCCACCACGGACCCCGGGAACTACTGCCCCATTAGCCTGATGAGCCTGGTCTGCAAGGCCATGGAATGTATCATCATGGAACTTATAAACAAAGACATTGATAATCTCCATACTCTGGATCCCACCCAGTTCAGATTTGTAAAAGGCAGATCACGTCTCCTAAACCTGATGGACTTCTTTGAAGCAGTCACCAAAGCCGTAGACAAGGGTAAGGTGGTTCACACAGCCTATCTAGATCTTGCCAAGGCTTTTGACACCATCCCCCACTCTGGAATTATAGATAAACTCACTAAACTAGGTATAAATCCCTATGTCACAAGATGGGTTGCCAACTGACAGAACCCACACTGTGAAAGTAGCAGACTCCAAATCCGACTTCAGACCAGTGACAAGTGGAGTACCACAGGGTTCAGTCCTGGGTCCTCTCCTGTTTGGTATCTATTTCTCTGAAGTGCAGGCTAACACAGAAGGTCTTTGGCTAATGAAGTTCGCAGATGACTGCAAACTAGGAGCCCTAATCGAAACTCCTAACGATGTGGACACCCTACAAATTATTATTATTATTTTATTTATTTTGTTCTTTATTTCTTTGTTATTTATAGCACTTTGTGTACTGTGTATTTTTTCTAGCTAGTTTCACTGTGTGTGAGGTATTAACTGGAAATTGTCCACTCTTATTAAGCATCTGTTGGGTTGTTTGTTTATGATAACTTGTTGCAGTTAAACTTTTTTTCTAGTGGCTCCTTTAGCTGTTTAAAACTTTCATTTAAAGGCTCACTGCTGCTTTTGAGCTGTGAGTAACATTTCTGCAGTTTGTTCTAAGTAGTGGGATATTTGTAGCATTTCCATATTCAGGCTTGTATTTGGGCCTAGTGTTTGTGGAGGCTGTGTGTCTGAGCACATAATTCAGGGACATCTTGTTTTAGCCAAAGCCATCAGGCATTTCAGTGAGAGAGAATTGTTTGAGGTCATTGGCTGACTGAGGTCTCCTGGACTACAGCTTAGACTAAGCACCTCATTGGTTCTTTTGAGATTTCTTTCTTAAAAGCTGTCTCAGGTTTCAACTTTCTGTTACCTAAGAAGCTCAGTTGTGAGTGTTCTGTCATTTTACACTGAGCTAATCGAAGGAAGGACACTCAGCAAACTCTGAGCTATAATATATAACATTAAGTATCCTGTTTTTTGTTTATTTTGTTCTTTATTTCTTTGTTATTTATAGCACTTTGTGTACTGTGTATTTTTCTAGCTAGTTTCACTGTGTGTGAGGTATTAACTGGAAATTGTCCACTTTTATTAAGCATCTGTTGGGTTGTTTGTTTATGATAACTTGTTGCAGTTAAACTCTTTTTTCTAGTGGCTCTTTTAGCTGTTTAAAACTTTCATTTAAAGGCTCACTGCTGCTTTTCAGCTGTGAGTAACATTTCTGCAGTTTGTTTCTCACCCTCCCTCCCTGTTGGCATAGTGTTTTTATAGTTGGTAGCTTTGCAGTTGCCCGCCCCTAGTGTAAATTTGATCTAAGACCCTCCTCCCAGTCTAGTGTCATTACCTCATTCTACCCAGTACAGGGAGAACATTTGAGAAGGCCAATCAGCTTAGTTTCTGCTACTCCTTTCTCTCTTTCCACAAAAAAAAAAAATGTATCTGCTTTTACTGTATTTGTGTTTTTTCCTACTTTATTTTGCTTTTGCGTCATCTTAAAAGTACTCAATTGTATTTATTACTGCTTGGTGTAACTCATTCTAAGTCTTTTAGTTTAAGCACCTGGGCTTCAGACCAGTTTTACATTAAGAAGGTTTGTGGTCTGCACTGTAGAGGCGGAACAGGTAGCTTACATCCTTCTAAGTTGGGAACTGCTGATTGAGGGCTCAGTGTCTGTTATTCTAAAACTGTATTAATTCTGGTTAAAGCACTTGGGCTTGAGGCCAGTTTTTTTACATTAAGAGGGTTCGTGTTCTGCACTCTTGTGGGAGGAGAGGCTGGACTCTGTCCTTCTGAGCTGGGAATTTCTGGTTAAAGGCTTATAGTGCCTGCATATGTGAACTGCTTCTTACTGAAATTGGTACACCTTGTTTTCTGTAGCATAGACTAGATCCAGGCCTGCTGAATCTAGCTTTGTTTGTATAACTTGAGCACTAATCCAAGCATTCTTTAAAGTATTCAGTTGTATTTATTACTGCTTGGTAGTAACTTGATTAAAGTGTAGCTATCATTTCTAAGTCTTTTGGATTAAGCACTTGGGCTTCAGACCAGTTGTTTTACATTAGGAAGGTTTGTGGCCTGCACTGTGGTGGCAGGACAGGTAGCTTACATCCTTCTAAGTTGGGAACTGCTGATTGAGGGCTCAGTGTCTGTTATTCTAAAAGTGTATTAGTTCTGGTTTAAGCACTTGGGCTTCAGGCCAGTTATTTTACATTAAGAAGGATCGCGGTCTGCACTCTTGTGGGAGGAGAGGCTGGACTCTGCCCTTCTGAGCTGGGAATTTCTGGTTAAAGGCTTATAGTGCCTGCATATTCTAACTGTTTCTTACTGAAATTGGTACACCTTGTTTGCTGTAGCATAGACTAGATCCAGGCCTGCTGAATTTAGCTTTGTTTGTATGCTTGTTGTTTGTTTATTTCCCTGAAATGCTAATTCCACCTAAACGCGGCCTTTTAGCACTTCTGTGGATCCCTAGTGATATCTGCATTGCTTACTTTACTTATTTCCTTGTTTCACTTGAAAAAAGTTACTGTTTGTCACTTTTGCATTTAAGTTACCTGTAACACATTGCACTTAAGTTACCTGGCACTTGCTCACTAAAGCAATTATATAAGTCGGCTCTAAAAAATTAAAAGCACTACACCCTCACAAACTCCCCTTGAGTACCTTGTTCCCCATTGGCCCTTTTTTCAATTATAAAGGAATTCCCAATACTATTCTAGCATGTCCAAAGGTCAGTTGTCAATCTCCTCTCCGGTCCAGCTGGTGAATCTGGGAATCTTGAGGCAATGTTACAACTGCCTCATGTACACAGACAACCCTCTCCTCCTCCCAACAAATTCCAACACATGTGAGAGATGCAACCAGATAGCCAAACTGGAGGCTAAGCTCTCTCAACTCAGTACTGGCGTAACCAGTCAGGAGGAGAAGGAAACCACACTCACTACAATTCCAGTCTCACATAGACCTACCATAACAACAAACCAAACACATAAACACACAAAAACATACTGAGGCTCTAAATAAAAATCTGCCTAAGCAGCAGAGACCTCCAAAGCAGACACCCAAGCAACCGCTACCCCAAAACAAAACAGTGCAACACATAGCTCACAAAGCCAGTGTGCCGAACAGTCACAGCCCTTAAGGCTAAACAACACACCTGATACACTTGTAATAGGTGACTCTATTGTCAGGCACACTGAGGTCCCGCTCACCAGGCTGAACAAGGAGAAGGTCATGGTGAGCTGCCTGTCCGGCGCTAGGATCCGCCACATAACACAAGCACTCAGGTCACGCCAAGGCAAGTACAAATATGACTCAGTCATTGTCCATGCTGGTGTGAATAACCTGAGACGTACCTCCCTGGACTACATGAAAAGAGACATAGAGGAGCTCTCTGAGCATGTAGCCCAGGCCGGTATGACCCTGACCTTGAGTAGCATCTTACCCTCACCAAGAATGATGCCACAATATGAAGACAAGATGATCAATTTCAACAATTGGCTTAAGTATTGGTGTCATTCAAAGGGGATCCAATGCCTGTCAGCCTGGGATGACATGCTCGACAAGCCACGATGCTTCGCTAGGGACGGCTTGCACCTGTCACCCCTGGGCTTTCGGATATTGGCAAAGGCTCTTGCTACCCCCATAGTGCCTTTTTTAGGCAAGGCTCAAAAGTCAAACCCACCTCCATAGGTATCACAAGGGATAAGAAACTAAGAGTAATGCTACTCAACGCCAGAAGTCTAAACCTCAAGATGCACGCACTCAAAACTCTCCTTAGCATGGAGAACATAGATATCTGTGCGGTAACAGAAACCTGGATCAAGGCTCCTGAGAGCACCCCAGCACTACCAGGTTATACCTCATACCATGCTTTTCGGCCCCAAAACTTGGACCGAACCACAAAAGGAGGGGGAGTATCAATATTCGTCAAAGATACCCACACCTCCAGGTTGGTGGCACAGCACGAAGCATCAGAGACTATCCATGTGCAACTAACAGTGGGTAAAACTGCCTTCTAGTTTATAGCTTGCTACAGACCACCCGCCCAAACACAGGAACCCCACTCTGCCTTCCTGAGAATACTGGAAAATATGAAGGTCTCTCCAAACACCATTATATTGGGCGACTTCAACTACCCAAACATAGACTGGGAGCATTACTCTAGCTCCAACACCCTAGCCCAAAGGTTCCTAGAATTTATAAACTCAAATGCTATGGAACAACTTGTTACCACTCCCACAAGAGGGGAAAACATACTGGACCTGATCATCACCAACATGGGGACACTATGCTCCAGACCAGAAGTGTATCTTTCACTGGTAAGATCAGACCATAAACTAATCTCACTGGATATTCACATCCCAACCCCATCCCCTGCCCAGAAAACCACAGTGAAAAACTTCTCTAAAGCAAATTTCACACGCCTCAAAACCGAGGCGAAATCCTTCAAAGCCCCCGGGCCTGTGGAAAATACGGCCCAGACCGCAGAATCCTTTATAAATGCATTCTATGAACACCTTCAGGAATGCATGGATCATGCAATCCCAAATAAAACCAAGACCCAATCCTCCAAAGGCAGACGTCCTGTATGGTGGACTCCAGCCATAAACAAAACTATACAATAGAAGGAGGAAGCTACTACATGATAGAGCAAAATCCCAAAAAGGGAAGGCATCTCTGATCAGTATTAGCAAAAAACTACGGGCACTCATAAAATCGCCTAAGGCCAGATTGGAGAGAAAAATTGCACAGGACACTAAGGATAATCACAAGGCTTTCTTTAGTTATGTTAGGAACCTGGGTGGGAATTCCCAGATATGCTCAGAATTAGTCCAAAATGACAAAAAATACACCGAGCCCACAGACATTGCCAACATCCTAGCTGACAGGTTCAGTGCAAACTCCCCCTCCCCACCAAAGGGCAAATATCTATCCCAACAGAGTGCTGCCCCCCGACATCTCAGATGCTCAGGTAAGAGCCGCCCTCTCCAAAGCAAAAAACACAGCATCAATGGGACCACATGGTGTCCCGGGCTGCCTACATGAACTCCAAGAAGAGCTAAACCCAAACATAAAACTACTGTTCAATCTTAGCCTTACTGCAGGATATGTACCCAAAGAGTGGCGTACAGCAACAGTGGTCCCTCTCCACAAAGGTGGTGCCTCAATGGATCCTGGAAACTATCGCCCCATAAGCCTGACTAGCTTGGTCTGCAAAGCTATGGAAAGGATCATCATGGACCTCATAAATAAAGATATTGGGGACCTACAGACACTGGATCCTACCCAGTTTGGCTTTAAGGGCAGATCCTGCCTCTTAAACCTGGTCGATTTCTTTGAAACAGTCACCAAGGCCATTGACGAGGGGAAGGTGGTCCACATAGCCTACCTGGACCTCGCAAAAGCCTTCGATACAATACGCCACTCTGGCATTATAGATAAGCTCACCAGCTTAAATATCAACCCCCATGTCACTAGATGGGTTGCAAACTGGCTCAAGGACAGAACCCACATGGTTAGAATTGCTGGAGCCATGTCAGACTCCAAACCAGTTACAAGTGGCGTCCCACAAGGCTCAGTCCTGGGACCTCTCTTGTTCGGTATATATTTCTATACAGGCCAACACGCAGGACTGTGGCTGACCAAGTTCAGATGACTGCAAACTGGGCGCCATAATCAACTCTCCAGCCGACACAAGCATCCTCCAAAAGGGCCTCATAGAAACAGACAACTGGTGCCAGAGCCATGGCCTCAAGCTAAACGCCAAAAGTGTATAGTCATCCCTTTGGCAAAAACAAAGTGCCCACAAATTACCATATAGGTGGTAATCCATTAAGTACAGAAGAAGTCATTAGGGACCTGGGGACCCAAGTTGATAGCAATCTCTCATTTGACAACCACGTGGCCAAAGTGGTTAGAAAAACATTTTATATAGCCCACCTAATCATGAAGGGATTCACATCTAGATCAGGGGAGGTCATCGTGCCTCTTTACTCATCCCTCATCAGGCCCATAATTGAGTACAATGCCCCTTTTGGGATGTACCGTACCAGACACCTGCAGCAACTGAAAAGACCCCAAAAGTACCTCACCAAGAGGATCAAAGGGCTCAAAGAGATGCCATATGCTGCCCGGTTAAAGAAACTCCAGCTCTACTCAGTGGCATACTGCCTGCTCAGAGGCGATCTGTGCCTGACGTATAAAGCCATGTCCAACCCGGAATTAATGGACATGCTGCACCTCAGAAAATCCAAATCCCATCAAGCTACTCGCTCGAGAGACTTGAACCTCAGCACCGAAATAAATAGGACATGCTGGAGGGACAGATTCATAACCCAGAGGCTCCCTTCACTCTGGAATAAAATCCCAGTCCAGGTTAGGCAGAGTCCCACATTGACTCTCTTCAAGAGGAATCTTGATGAGTGGATGGGAGATCGTAGGTTTACCCCGGCTATCACTTCTGTGTCACTGTTAGACAGAGGCACAGTATACTAACCTCAAAAAAAGGCATAGCAAAATTAATTTAAAATGGGTGGTGAAAGCCAAGCACACTCTGGCTAGGCTTATAAATGCCCTAGGGCAGATAGCCTGGTATGAACCTATGAACCTAAAAGGACCTTACTGAGACAGATGCCTGGTATCAAAGCCATGGCCTCAAGCTCATTGCCAAAAAGTGCATTGTCATCCCCTTTGGTAAAAACTCTGTACCCATGAACTACAACATAGGCGGTAGTATACTTAACATCGAAAGTGTGATAAGAGACCTTGGGACACAGGTGGACAGTAGTCTCTCCTTTGATAATCACATCACCACAGTAGTCAGGAAATCCTTCTACGTGGCACACCTCATCACAAAAGGTTTCTCATCCAGAAAAAAAGAGGTCGTTGTTCCCCACTACTCATCACTCATTAGACCCATTATAGAGTACAATGCCCCTTTTGGTATGTACCTCACAAGACATCTACAACAACTGGAAAGGCCGCAGAAATACCTCTCAAAGAGGATTACCGGCCTCAAACAGATGCCCTACGCAGACCGTCTCAAAAAACTCCAGCTTTACTCTGTCGCATATCGCCTACTGAAAGGTGATCTCTGCCTAACATACAAAGCTATGTCAAACCCAGAGCTGTTGGACATGCTCCACTTAAAGAAATCCCAATCCCTCTGAGCTACACGCTCTAGGGACCTAAACCTTGTCACCACAATAAACAGAACATGCCGGAGGGATAGATTCCTGTCCCAAAGACTTCCTATACTCTGGAGTAAACTACCTATCTATATCAAACAAAGCTCCTCATTAGCACTCTTCAAGAAAAATCTTGATGATTGGATGGGAAATAGGAAATTCACCTAGGGAATCACCTCTGTGGCTCTGCTCGACAGTGGCACAGGAAAATAATTTTCTTGGGTGGCAAAAGCCAGGGTACCTTTTTGGCTGGGCTTGTATAGGCCCCAGGGCCGATAGCCTAGTACCTACCTATGAACACCTTGGATGTGCACAGACAACTCAGATTTTATTTGGATAAAAGTAAAGCTATCAGGAAATCTGATCAGCTTTTTGTCTGTTTTCATCCCAGGGATCTTGGAAAGCCTGCTTCCAAGCAGAATATTTCTACTTAGATTTCTAAAGCATTTTTTTTTTGTTATGTTTTCCATGGTAAGACTCTTTCTTCTACTGGCTCACTCTACTAGGGCTGTAGCTTCCTCTAGTGCTTTTTGCAAAGTTTTGGATGCCTTCTCCATTTTAGAAGCAGCCACTTGGACTTCTGTGTGTACCTTCACTAAACATTACAAGTTGGATGGCATTTCCAGATCCAGAGCAGGTTTTGTTAGAGCCTTTCTCCATGGCTTTGTAGAGACTGCCTCGGCTCCTTCCCTCCTCCCTTTTTCCTTCATGAGCTGTAGTACTCTCCCTCATGTAAAGAATATTGCAGCATAGGAATAGATGGACATAGAATAGTTGTGTAAAATATTACCATAACCATAGATGTCCTTCTCTTCCATGTTGCAGTATTCTATCCCTTCCACCTTCCCCCGGTTCTTGTTCCTTCTGTGGATGTGTGTTTTCCTTCTTGGTACCTTAGGCTGGTGTTCTTCCTGGGGCATTAAGTTCTGAGGATGGTACATGGTGGATGTCACTTTTATGGCTGACACCTGTCGTGGACCTACGTGTGACATCCCACTACGTAGTGGTGGCCGGATGTCGGGATCATTTATGGCAGGGAATCCCTCATGTAATGAATACTGCAACATGGAAGACAAGGACATCTATGGTTATGTTAAGATTTTACACAACTATTCTTATTTTTATATAGGGAAATGCAATAGGAAGTTGAAGGCAAGAATGTCAGAACACTTTTCAGATATTAGACAAGATGTCATTAATAACTCCCTTGCAACCATATGGGAGAAATGGGTGTGCAACACACTTTTAAGCTTAGAGTTATAGTGAAGTTTATACCTGATGTAAGATGGGGTGATGTACTTAAAATGGAAATTGAGGAATATAATTGGATTATTAGAATAAATGCTGACAGAAAAACATTTGGATTCTTCTGTCAGTATAAAACTGTTATTGAAAAAGAAACAAGTGAGTTTGTAAAAGTACTTGTATTAATTTTTTCTGATTTTTTTTTTGTATTTTTGATGTATATACAGTTTTTAAAGGGTATGTAAATTATAGTGAATGAATTTAGAGTGTTGATTGGCTGTTTGTATTATGTGATTGCTATTTAAAAGAATATGACATTGGTTTTCAGTATGCATTGAGAATTCTTAATAAACTTGTTTGGTGTTTGCAATTCCGGTTGGTATTTTTGGATTTGTTGCAGTTATTCTACTGTTTGTTGTTTGAGCTGTATTACACAACCTTCAGCACGATACACCAGATAAATAGCCTGCACCACAGGACAACCAACAGGAAAAGCATAAAATGGAGCAGAGTAACAATGATGGCTAGCAGTTATGGCTTTAGTGGAATCCAAATGTAAGTGCTTTCACAGTTATACAGACTGCTTGTTCAGACGATACTATTAGTCAAAAACCTTCATCCCTTAAATACATTCCTTAACATTCAAATGCACTGCCTTCCTGATTGCTTGTTACACATTTAAAGAAACACCATCATTTCTACTGCACAAACAGCTAGTACTAAGTGCATATACTAAGACTAGTTACATTCAAGACTATATAATAAAATATGTAGCTATAACCACATTACCTATTTAGTATATGTATCTATACAAATTACATATGTTCATAGGTTGGTACTAGGCTATCAGCCCTAGGGCCTATACAAGCCTAGCCATAACAATTCCCTGGCTATTTCTTCCCACATTATTTACTTTCCTGGACCCCTGTCTAGCAGGGTGAATTTCCTTTCTCCCATCCAGTCGTCAAGGTTCCTCTTGAAGAGGTCCAAAGAGGCACTCTGCTTGACATGTATGGGCAATCTATTCCAGAGTCTGGGGAGTCTGTGGGTCAGGAACCTATCCCTCCAGCATGTTTTGTTTATTGTGATGACAAGGTTTAGATCCCTGGAGTGTGTAGCTCTGAGGGATTAGGATTTCTTTAAGTGTAGCATGTCCAACAGCTCTGGGTTTGACATGGCCTTGTATGTTAAGCAGAGATCAGTATAGCTGGAGTTTTTAAGGTGGTCAGGCATCTGCTTTAGGCCTGTGATTCTTTTAGTGAGGTATTTCTGAGGCCTTTCCAGTTGTTGCAGATGTCTTGAGAGGTACATACCAAATATTCTATAATGGGTCTAATGAAGGATGAGTACAGTGGGACAATGACCTCCTTTTCTGGATGAAAAGCCCTTCGTGATGAGGTGTGCCACATAGAAGGATTTCCTGACTGTTGTGGCGATGTGGTTATCGAAGGTGAGACCACTGTCCATCTGTGTCCCTAAGTCTCTTATCACACTTTCTGTGTTCAGTGTACTGCCACCTATATGGTAATTCATGGATACATGTTTTTTCCCAAAGGGGATAACAATACATTTCTTGGCATTGAGCTTGAGCCCATGGCTCTGGCACCAAGCATCTGTTTCTGTAAGGCTCTTTTGTAGAGTATCCACATCATTTGGGGATTCAATAATGGCTCCCAGTTTACAGTCATCTGCAAACTTTGTTAGTCCCTTAGTGTTGACCTATACTTCAGAGAAGTAGATGCCAAACAAGAGCGGCCACAGGACTGAACCCTGAGGTACTCCACTTGTCTGGAGCTGGATTTGGAGTCGGCTACTTTTACAGTGTGGGTTCTATCAGTAAGCCATTTAGCAACCCATTGGGTGACATAGGGATTAATGCCCAACTTAGTAAGTTTATCTATGATTCCAGAGTGGGGGATGGTGTCAAAGGCCGTCTAGATAGGCTGTGTGGACCACCTTACCCTTGTCCATGGCTCTAGAGACTGATTCAAAGAAGTCAATCAGGTTCAGGAGACAAGATTGGTCCTTCACAAACCCAAACTGGGTGGGGTCCAGTGTTTGAAGGTTGCCAATGTCTTTGTTTAGAAGTTCCATGATAATCCATGGCCTTGTAGATAAGGCTTGTCAGACTGATGGGACGGTAGTTCCGGGATCCAAGGTGGATGATTGGGATAACTGTAGCTCTGCGCCACTCAGTGGGCAGGAAACCTGAGGTGAGGCTATGATTAAACATGACACCTAGGTGACATGCCAGTTGATATTGTAGTTCATGTAGTACACAGCCCGGGATGTCATCTGGTCCCATGGATGCTGTATTCTTGGCTTTAGAGAGTGCGTTTTGTACCTGTGTGGCCGTTATTACTGGAATTTGGCAATCTTCCGGTATTGAGATGGGCCATTTAGGGGATGAGAGGGGGGTGAAGTTGGCACTGAATCGATCTGCCAGGATATTGGCAATATCCTTCGGATCAGTTTATTTAATGCCATTCTGTTTTAGCTCAGAGCAGATCTGAGCATTGCCATTTAGATTCTTGACATAGTTATAGAATGCTTTGTGGTTGTCTTTGGAATCTTTGGCAATTTTATTTTTAGCTTGGAGGATTTTATGAGGCATCTCAGTTTCTTACTGAGGCTAGTAAGGGAGTTTTTTGCATCCTGGGATGTACAACCTATAAAAAATAAATTCTTTGTAAAAAAAAAGTGTTACCCTGCTACCCCGCCAGTATACACACATTGTTTAACATCCTATTAAAACTATGTTATCTACGCAGAGGTCTAGCTTTCAGTCTGGGTTTGATGGGAACTTTGTCATTCAATCCACTGCCACTATCAGCTCTTAATTTAATAATCCAGCGGGTTTCATTTGTGTCTGTCATATTTTTAACATCTCCACGTCTCCCATCCAGTTTATTTTTTTCCATGACTAGGAAGTAAAATTTGTGTGTCCCTTATGTGAGTAACATGTTTAGCTAAGGCATTAGTGGTGGTTCTGGTATGGATATTATATATATGTTCCCTTATCCTATCATGTAGTTTCCGATCAGTTTTGCCGACATAGAGTGAACCACAGCTGATGCAATGGGCTAAACAGACCCCATTTGTAGTGTCACAGGTGGCTGCAACATTAAATGTGAATGTCCTATCAAAATCTGGATAATAGAACTGTCCTGTTGGAGTTATGTATTCACAAACGTTGCACCTGTTACAGGGACTAGTACCCATTCCAAACTCAGTATTTCACTGAGTGTTCCTACTCACTAAATAATGTAACCTTCTTTTCAGGGATTTCTTATTTTTATATGTAAAACTCTGATTATTACCAACTTCAGGGATTTCATATTTTTATATGTAAAACTCTGATTATTACCAACTTAACCTTCTTTTCAGGGATTTCATATTTTTATATGTAAAACTCTGATTATTACCAACTTAACCTTCTTTTCAGGGATGTCATATTTTTATATGTAAAACTCTGATTATTACCAACTTCAGGGATGTCATATTTTTATATGTAAAACTCTGATTATTACCGACTTAACCTTCTTTTCAGGGATTTCATATTTTTATATGTAAAACTCGGATTATTACCAACTTCAGGGATTTCTTATTTTTATATGTAAAACTCGGATTATTGCCAACTTCAGGGATGTCATATTTTTATATGTAAAACTCTGATTATTACCGACTTAACCTTCTTTTCAGGGATTTCATATTTTTATATGTAAAACTCGGATTATTACCAACTTCAGGGATTTCTTATTTTTATATGTAAAACTCGGATTATTGCCAACGATGCCCAGTATCTTTTCATCAGCTGCTAGACTAGGCCAAAACTTCTTGTATATATTAGTGGCTATTTTTGCATTGCTTGAGAAATAAACAAGTAATCTCACTATGTTGTGCTTATTGTTACCCCGCATTTGAGCGTCCATCCCCTCAGTTACATCAGAGAAATAGGCATATGCCTTCTCTGTTCTTTTTTCCTTGACCTCCTGAATAATACGCCTAATTTGTGAGTAACATGTTTAGCTAAGGCATTAGTGGTGGTTCTGGTATGGATATTATATAGATGTTTCCTTGCTATATCCCCTGCTTAAAAATCTATTCTCCAGTTCTATTTCTTTCACAAAACCTCATCCTTTTTACATAACCTGGAAACTCTCATAGCTTGTCCTCTTACTATATTGTCAAATACATGTGGGGGATGCATACTATTTCTATGTAGTAGGTTATTTCTGTGACAAGTTTTGCTATGCACTTTGGTGCTAACATCCGCTATTCGAGGCTTGAACACACTTATGTCCAAATAGGATATCTGCTCATATGAATATTCTATGGTAAAATTAAAAAAGGATGTAACATCATTAATATAAAAATTAAAAGTCTCCAATTCTTCTTCTATGCCTCGTCATATTAAAAAAGGTCACCCACAGTCAATAGAAGCATACTTGTTCCCTGTATGGTCCCTCCATTTCCCTGTATGGTCCCTTCATTCCCCTGTGTGGTTCCTCCATTCCCCTGTGTGGTCCCTCCATTCCCCTGTATGGTCCCTCCATTCCCCTTCCTCCCAAGTGGTCATCACCAGGTTGGTGTAGCTATTTGTACAGGATGTGCCCATAGCTACGCCATCCACTTGTAAATAAATGTTCTTTTCAAACATAAATATATTGTTTTCCAAAACTGTCTCCATAAGAGGCATAATATATCTGTATACGTGATATCTTACTTACTATACTTACCAAGTACTGTTGTAGCATAGTTATTCCACTTTCATTAGGTATTTTTTAAATAATGACTGAACATATGTGCAGATGTGAATGTTTGCCTGTACATAGATGGATAATAAATGTTTGCTTAAGTGCTGATTTTATGTACTTAAAGGTTTTCTTCACAGACCTTATAAGAAAATAGGCCATATCCAAGAGACATTACCAGTTATAAATACGCATGCTTTCTTTCTGTTAGATTGTTTTTTACATCTTATTAAGAAGGCAGTAATTATAAAGAAAAAATGGTAACACTGCCTGTCGTGATTCATACCGTTATCCTTTAAATGTGTTGCTTATTGTTTCTGTCAAGGTATGGGACTGATGCTGGCCAAGCAACAGACAGTGCAGTGAATTCTGCCATCAATGTAGGCGTGACAGCATTTAACATAGACAACCTAGGCATCAAGGCTGTGGTAAAACGAACTGCAAAGGAGACAAGCCGCGCTGTCTTGGATGACTATAACCTCACAGAGAAGCCACAGGAGAAAAAAGGACTATAGTTTTCAATGAATGTTAATGCCTGTAAGGTTTATGTTGATGCATGTGTACTGAAGAAATTATATTCTGTAAGGTTGAATATTCTGCTTGGAGACCACTCTGGGAATACATTTGTTTAGGTATGGACATACACCATCTAAAACTTTTTTGTTGAGTAGATATGTGAAGAAAGTATGTGCAAAACTTCAGAAATAAAATGACTGCAATTTTGTTTTGCCTAGAAGTAATCATACAGTGCTAAGGCACAGAAAAAGTTCTTGCTTCTGTTAAAGCTACATTTATCACTGTGTTACCTTCATGCTTATATATTTATTTAAATGATCTAATAAGAGTATAAACAAAACTGCTGGGTTATAATATGCCACCAGACTAGTGTGTCTTGTTTATTTAAAACTGTTGTGAAATTAATCTACAAGGTGGAAATCTAGTTTGAAAAGGTTACTAATCCAGTTCTGTTAAACCCGTGTGTGTAAGCCACATACAATGCACTGTGAAGTGATGCATTTAAACAGTAAAACAAGCTACTATGTATAGAATATGTAAAAAAAAACGTAGACTGCATTGTATAGTTATCTGCTGAACAACTATAGTTTCTTTTGTATCAGTTACTGCCAACACAACATGTTTGTAAAGAGGTTTTGAAAGGTTAACTCAAAGTATAATCAGTTTAACTTAAGAGGCTTTCTCTTCATAATGGAATGTGCTTACAGTAAAATATGATGCATATAAATTCTTATGCAAATGAAAACTATTGGGATCTTAATAGTATTTACAAATCTTAATTTTGAATTTACTCTATAAAAGTATATATTAAATACACTGTAATTTTAATATATTGATAATGACAAAACATAGTTTTCTATCTAGCTTGTCCCTTTATTTTATATACTTCATGACTGTATGCAGTATCACAGGCTAAATGCTATATTTTCTCACAGAAAGTACATGCTATCCTTAATTATTTAAAAAATAAATTTAAAGGCTTTGTAGTATTTGTGACCTGAGACTTTTATTGAATGTTTAATTTTCTGCAGCGTGTTCAGATGAGTACTGCCATAGTGTTTGATGTGGCACTGAGGACCGTCTTTGATGGATGTTCATCGTGCATACAGCTGCAGTCATAACAGATGTGTTATCCTGCCGTCAGGCGGTTCCTCGGTCGGCCGAATTCCAAAGTCTAGGTCCTGCATCGGTTGTTGTCGCTTCCTCCCTGACGTCAGTGTGGCAGGGGTATAAAAGAGTCAGCCGACGCCATTTTCTTCAGTCTTTCTTGCCGCGTGGTGACCGAAGCAGAAGCAGTTCGCAAGTGCCGGTCGGCCAGCTCCTGAGATTTACGAAAGTATTTCAGCCGAAGTCTTCTTGAAAGCTAAGTACCCCGTTGGGGAAACTTTTCTTGCCTCAGACCGATGTCAGACAAAGTTAATAATTGCATTTCATATGGGAAGCAAATACCGCATAAGGATTTCCACTCTTACTGTATACCTTGCTTAGGCCCAGACCACGACGTCTCGGCCTACCGCTTTTGTGCTAGATTCAACAAATGCATTATTAAGCATCGGGCGGAGTTTGCCCTTCACTTTTTTGGCAAAAAATTTAATTACATTATGTCGTCGGATACTCCGACTCCAGTTTTGAGCAAAAAACGCAAAGATAAGGACCGGCATACGAGGTCCGCACCAACTACTGATACCACACTAAGGCCGACTACCAGTTCTCTGGTACTCAGCGAGGCACCTACGCAGCCCCTGAGCACCGATGACAATGCATTACTGGTGTCTTCAGTACCCGAGGTCGCAGGCTCCTCGGCCCCCATTCCTACTACAGATACCGACGCCACTCCTTTCGGGGAAACTCAGAATTTAGACAGGCCAGCCATTTCTCAAGGGGTTTTCAGGCCTTCCTCCTTCTCTATTAAAGCCTTCACTAAATCTAAAACAGCCATGAAAACCAAAAAAACAGGTTCCTCAGACACCCTCTCAAGGCTCCATGCCTAAAAAACAGATGCTTAAAATGGCTGAGGATTTGATTACTCTTATCAGGGGTTCTTAACCCCCCTCTGACAAAAGGCCCAGATTAGAGGAAGATTACCCTTCCTCAGATCAAGCTTCTATTGCCTCAGAACTATCTGAGGACCAGGATTGTGCCTATTCTCCATTCGAAGACTCTGATGCAGAGGAGTGTATTCCCTTGGTCTCCCCCCCTGAGGACTTCTCTTTTGGGGAAACCCTGCATACATTGAGGGAACACTTTCACTGGGAAGGCCAAGATTACTCAGATTCCAAGAAAAGGCTCAGGGAATTTCTTCTGCTGCCCCAGCATAGGCCTCTGGCTATCCCTCCTGTTCTAGATGTGTACACAGAAGCCAGCCTTAATCCTGATTCTTTGCCTCCAGCTCCTGTTAAACCAGACAGGTATTACTGGGTTCCTGATTTTCACCAGTTCCTATATAAAAGCCATACTGCTGACCCAGAAACTATTTCACAGGGTCCCAAGGGAATTAAGGCCTCTACTGCTAAAAACCCATTACCTTCAGAGAGAGATTCCAGATCTTTAGAAAGGTGGGGGAAAAAGGTGTACACCTCGGCCACTTTAACCATGAGGGCATTAAACTGTCAGTTCCATATGTTAAAGTATCAACAGTTTTTGATATCTCAGCTGAAAAGCAAAATGACACAACCAGAACAACCAGATTTAAAAGAGTTGCAGGATTTGTTGCATGGTGCAGAGCAAGTGGGTAAACATACCTTGCAGTGTGGTTTTGATGCTTTAGAGGCCTCATGTAAAGCTGCTGTTACAGGGTCTGTTATACGTAGGCATGCTTGGCTGAAAGAGCAAACCTTACCAGATCATGTCAAAGCTAAATTATTAGATGCACCCCTTCAAAAAGATGTATTGTTTGGTGTTAAAGCAGAGGAGGTGCTAAAGAAAATGGAGGAAAAAGCGAAATCAATGAAAACAGTGAAAGATTTACTGCAGGTACAGCCTCCACGTTTCAGCAGAAACTGGCCTTCAAAAAAATTGGTCCTTTCCAGCCACGGACAGACCTCAAAGGGGCAGATACAGGCGTCCAAGGGGTAGAGGGCAACCTCAAGGATCTTTCAGAGCCAGACAGTGGCAAGCACCAACCCCAAGAGGTGGAGAAGATAGATCACAGTATTTTAGAAAACAGACACAATGACTTCCCCCTACACCTGCCAAGCAAAGCTTTAATGGCAGCATCTTTGGGTGGAAAACTGACATTATTCTCAAAAAATTGGCATATTGTTACAAAAGACAAATGGATTCTGGACATTATAGACAGAGGCTACAGGTTCCACTTTCACACCCTTCCAAAAATGAGAGGCATGCCAAACCTGCCACAAAATCAAAGGGCAGAGGCACAAAAACAAATTTCAGCTCTCATGGACATGAAAGCAATTCAAGAGGTACCTGAAAAAGGACAAGGGTTTTATTCCAGACTATTCCTGGTACCAAGGAAATACAAAGATTGGAGACCTATCTTAGACCTATCCATCCTAAACACATATCTACAGGTGCCAAAATTCAAGATGCTCACATTACAGCAGCTTCTTCCCATGCTGGGCAAGGAGTCTTGGCTGGTAACATTGGACCTCAAGGAGGCATACCTGCATGTCCCTATCAGACAAGATTGCAGAAGATACCTCAGATTTCTTGCAGGTTCAACCCATTACCAATTCTCTGCATTGCCCTTTGGCTTATCTACTGCACCCAGAGTGTTTACGAAATGCCTGGCATCAGTAATCACCTTCTGCAGACTACAAGGGATACAAATCTACCCATATCTGGACGACTGCTTGATCCAAGCGGACAGCAAGGATATACTACTGCAGCACCTGGCGTTTGTAATAAAACTGTTGAACTTCCTGGGATACACAATCAACAAAAAGAAATCAAAACTAATACCCTCTCAACAAATTATTTTCCTGGGTGCCAACTTGGATACAACCACCCAGATGGCCTACCTCACGCCAGACAAGCAAGGGCAACTGTTTCAATACTTCAGAAAAATGGCAACTTACACCAGGCTAACTGCAAGGAAAGTCCTGCAGGCTCTGGGATTCATGGCATCTTGCATCCTACTAATCCCATGTGCAAAGCTGCATATGAGGAAACTTCAATGGTACCTGAAAAACTTATGGTCTCAACACAGCCACAGCTTGGAAGCAATTATACCACTCATTCCATGCCTTCAAAAGGAATTTATGTGGTGGGCTCAAGCTTGCCAAAGAAACACAGGTCTTCCTTTCTGTGTACCTCAAGCAACTCAAATCATCACAACAGATGCCTCAGACTACGCCTGGGGAGCACACATGGCAGATCAGTGCATTCAGGGAAAATGGGCCCGAAAAGAGAAGCACCTTCACATCAACCAAAAGGAGATGCTAGCTGTGCAAAAGGCTATTATGACCTTCAAAGACGTACTGCATCCGGGCCAGCTATTGATAAGGACAGACAACACCACAGTGATGTGGTACATAAACAAACAGGGGGGAACTCATTCACACCCCCTGTGCAGGCAAGCCATGACCCTATGGAACACAGCACTGGAATTGCAAATTCAACTGCAGGCACAATTCCTGCCAGGGAGGGAAAACACACTGGCAGACAACCTAAGCAGAAATATGACAGATCCACACGAATGGAAGTTGCATCCTCAAATTTTCACAAAGATAACTCAGGCGTGGGGACAGCCAGACATAGATCTCTTTGCTACCCACAGAAATTGCCAGTTGAAAAAATTTTGTTCAAGGACCTATCATCCACAGGCCTGGAAAGTGGACGACTTTCCTTCAATTGGGCAACATTGACAGTCTATGCCTTCCGCCTCTTCCTCTGCTGCCCAAAGTTCTGTTAAAAGCCAGAGCAGAGAGGCCGAAAATGATTCTCATTGCTCCAGACTGGCCAAGGCAACACTGGTATCCGCTCCTGAAGAGCCTGACACATTCCCCACCATGGATCCTACCTCTAGTCCCTCTTCTGTTGTCCCAGCACAACTACAAAACTCTTCACAGCCATCTCAAAACTCTAAATCTAGCTGCATGGAGAATTCCTTGATTTCCCAACAGTTTCTCCTCTCCAAGGAGGTGCAGGATGTCATCTTGGAGGCCAGAAGACCTTCTACTAGAAAGGCCTACTCTGCCAAATGGAAACGATTTTGTGCCTGGAATCAAAAGAAGGGACAAAATCCTTGGGTAATAAATATACCTCAAATTTTACAGTACCTAGCTGAGATGTTAAACAATGGACTTTCCTTCTCCTCCATCAAGATCCACGCTTCAGCCATTTCTGCACAATACAACACAGATCCTCCTTTATTCTCCCATCCTCTCTTAAGGCAGTTCCTCAGAGGGGCAAAGAATATAAAACCCCAAGGAAACTACCAGTCCCTGCTTGGGACCTCAACTTCGTATTGGAAAAGCTGACCCTTCCTCCCTTCGAGCCAGCCTCTTCATCAGAGTTACAGTACTTGTCATGGAAAACAGCCTTTCTTCTGGCTATCACCTCAGCTCGCAGGGTTTCGGAGCTACAGGCCCTCATGGCTGTGCAACCATTCATCATTTTCCATCAGGACAGAGTTTCCTTACGAACCAACCCTACCTTTATGCCAAAGGTAGTATCCAGTGTAGCTCTGAATCAGACTATCCACTTTACCTACCTTTTATCCTAATCCACAAAACAAAGGGGAAAGACTACTACATTCCTTGGACATTCACAGACAACTTCATTATTATTTAGACAGGACAAAGCCATTCAGGAAATCTGAGCAACTCTTTCTGTCCTATGCTGCAGGTGCTCAAGGAAAGGCTATTTCCAAACAGACAATTTCAAAATGGATATCCCACTGCATACGCTTTTGTTACTCATTTCATGGAAAAACTGTGCCTGCATGGATCAGATCCCACTCCACCAGAGCCACAGCTACCTCTGCAGCTTTCCTCAGGGGGGTCGTCCCTACCAAGGATATTTTGGAAGCAGCCACCTGGAGTTCAGTGCACACTTTATCCAAGCAATATCACCTCACACTATACTCTAAATCTAGAGCGGGCTTTGCCACAGCAGTCCTGCAGGGCATCCTAGCCCCTCCTAGTTCCACTTAGTGCCTACCACCCTTACTTAGCTTTGGGATTCTACCCATCTGTTATGACTGCAGCTGTATGCACGATGAACATAGTACAGTTTTGTACCTACCATAAATGTAGATGTTCGAGTGCTCATACAGCTGCAGTCCAGGTTTCCCTCCCTCCAACCCCTCTTAGGACAGGCCTTATGACAAACCTTTTTCATATAACCTTTTGGGGTACTCTTTTATGGTGTATTTGCTTGCAACTACTGTTTTTGATTTATCAACATTGCATTTTTGCATAACATTATGTTTGCCTTCCTTCTGGGGGCACCTGACATCTGGGGCAAGAAAAACTGAAGAAAATGGCGTCGGCTGCCTCTTTTATACCCCTGCCACACTGACGTCAGGGAGGAAATGACGACAACCGACGCCGGACCTAGACTTTGGAATTCGGCCGACCGAGGACCCGCCTGACGGCAGGATAACCCATCTGTTATGACTGCAGCTGTATGAGCACTCGAACATCTACATTTATGGTAGGTACAAAACTGTACTTTCCTGTGCTTGGACTTTCCCCTGATCAGAATTCATAATTCTTTTCTTGGAAGTTCCTACTGTTGGGGGCAGCAGCACACCTGTGAGAGCGTACAGTGTGATGTCCTATGCAAGGCTTATGCTGTGAATGACACTTTTTTCATCTTACACAACTTGGATATCAGTTTTTACTATTGTCAGTAAGTTTATCCATGTGTGTGCCTTTTTTAGTTTGTATCTATCTATCTGTCTTTCTAATCTAGCCATTTACTCTATCTGTGTATTCAGACACAATCTGCACTAAGAGTCAGTAACAGTTTTTCAAAAATAAATAAATTTACAAAACAGATTACATTCCAAGTTGTATTTCAAACCACATTCGGGTTACATTACAATTAGCATATACTGTTTTATGCAAAAACACAACTGTAGTAGTTAATGTTTACATAAATAACTGCATTCTGTACAAGTATTGTGGCACTATTTACCTGTTTTACACTGGTTGTGTAACTATCTCTGTGTATCGTTATGGCTTCAAATAGCTCAGAATATTATATATTTTTAGTAGAATAGCTTAAGAGCCATTTCGAAAATCTAGCCTGATTCCTCCATAGCAGTTGCACTTACATTTGTCAGTGAGGTGTACTTTCAAGAGTTTTTTTTTTTTTTTAAAGCTAACATTTTGTAGTTTGTCCTGTACAGTACTCTGTGCTGCAATAATTTTATTAGTGTTGGGAGATCATTGCAGGGCCATACTCAAGTCTAGGATGAAGACATTTTAATCAAGAGCTACTATGGTTTCCTTCATAAGTTTATTGGAAATGGACTAAGCTTCTTTCATTTTAACACTTGAGGGAACTGGGCCACTGTGGATTTTAAATGAAAGATTAGGGTCAAAGGTTAGGTCAAGGTACTTTTATCTCTACTACAGAAATTGTGTCATGGCCTGGTGTAAGGCTCTAGAAAAGGGAGGACTTGGCTAGTCTCTGTGTGGCAAAATTGTGATTGCAGTTTTGAAGCATTTAATGTATGTTTTACTGTTGAAGAGCCATTGCATAATGAAGAAAAGTCCTTTTGAAGGTCAGCTTGGACAGTGTTTGAGGTGGGAGTACATTTATGTAGAATGATGTCATCTGTGTATCTCGATGTAGACCTTAGGAAGGATTACAATAGGAAAATTTGGGTCTCCAAGATACATCGGAAGGAGACATACTCTAATTCCTTCCTACACTATTCTAGCTGCCACCCCAAATACCAAAAGAAATCAGTGGTAAAGGGTCAGTTAGTAAGGGCGGCTAGAATGACAATATACGACGAGGAATTTTCTACAGAATGTGAAACTTTATTCCAGTTCTTTTTGAGGAGGGGTTACCCTCATGACTTCCTTCTCGAGATCATGGAAGAAGTCCAAACTAAAAGAACTATGAAGGTATATGTACCATTGCTAAATGACAGTGGTAACAACCAGAGAGTGACAGTACCTCATGAAGAATGAAGTGAGTCATATAGCTAGCTTTTGCTGCACCTTCAATTTAGATTCCAATGTAATTTTTAATATCACCTTAAAAAATTGGGACTTTTTGTCCAATGATGACGAACTAAGAAACAAACTCCCGACTAAACCAAAGATGGTATATAAAAGGGGTAGTAACCTGAAAGAGATTCTTGAGAGTAGCAAACAGGCATACACAACTAGGAAAGGAATGTTCAAATGTAACATGTGTAAGTACTGTAAGTTTATTAACAAAGGTTGTAACTTCGAATTGGGCGAGTGGAAGTTTAAAACACACTACAAACTCAATTGTAATAGTAAACAAGTGGTGTACCTCCTTCTACATTGGGAAGACGGACAGAAGGCTAAATGAGAGAATATATGAACACCTATACAGTATCAGGAGTAATAGACTGTCCAATGCCTTGGCAAGACACATAAATGACAACCCAGGACACGAGTTTAAATTCAGGGCCATTGACCAACAGGTCAGTGATGGAAGGGGTGGTCACGATTCATTAAAACTTGAAAGGAAAGAGCTTCTTTGGCAACTGAGGGTCAATGCGAACCAGAGACCAGGTATCAACGAAATGTGTTCAATCCAGTGCATATTGAGGCTAAAGAATTTAGAGAGGTAGTGAATCTCTTCTTTAAAATATTATTACCCATCAATCCATTGCACTTTCCACTTACAATTCTTACACACTACACTTTGAGAGTAGTTCGCTAGTTCCTAAATGCTTGTTTTAGTTCCCATCTACCTTAAGAAGTAAATACCTGGTAACACCATGGTACTTACCCATTCATCCATCCTTTCACTACTTCCCTAGTGGTGATTTTTACACAGGTTAAAGGAGATTTGTATAGTGTTGTTTTGTAGTGTAAGCTTTGTGGACCTGTTCTACACTAGGGTAATAGGTGGACCTTTCCACAGAGACTTACATTTATATAAGATTTAAAATTTCGTAACACAACATCAACTTATACACTATAGTATAGTATGCACCAAATGTAAAATAAAATAAAATAAAATAAAACAAAATAAAACAACATAAAGGGTGAAATATACAGGAATGTGGTTAGGTTGTACAGTTGGGTCTGTTTACTATTAGTTGGATAGTACCCTCAAAATGGGTTTGTAATAAATTGTTTTAATTTTTTAAAACTGGTTAAAACTTTTAAACAACACCAATTTGCAGAATGTGGGATGTCTTTACACATAATAAATAAGTAAACACTTTGTACCCTTTAGACATTTCAACATTTTTTTATATTATTCATTCTTTTCAATATTGCAAAGTATACAATTCCTTATTGCAAAATACTTTTTGTTGCAAAAGACATTTTATTGCAACATAAATATGTTTTTTATGTTTTTATGTATTTCTTATGTATTTTTTAAAGTACTTCATTGTTGGGGTTTGAATGTATAGTAAAAATATGCAAATGTCTTGCAAGGTTTGTTTCCCAAAGGTAGCATCAGACACTTGTATTTAATTGACTGTAGTACACAATGAGGTCAATAGGTTCATTAACCTTTTATTAGTTTTAATTAATGGATGTATAAAGGTAAGCCCACTTGAGGGCTCCACTGTTTTGTCTTCTGAAGAAGAAAAGTATTTGCTTATCGAAAAGTGTATGGTATTGAACGCACTTCAAGTCAATAAGTTAATAAACGAAAGTTAATCCTAGTAATTTCGTGAAGAGCGTCCTGCTTCCAACTGATTTGTTTTTGGTTTCTTTTTCGTTTTGTCGTTTGATCTGTGTAAAGTGTTGTTCTCTGGAGGTATGCAGCAAATGTTATTTATGAATTGAAAACTGGCTTAAAGGTCTTCATTTTTTGCTTTATCATGTGATCTACCATTAGAAGCTTTCAGTGGCAGGTAACTGTTGGGTTATCTTCTGCTATTTCCAGCTTGGCAATATTTTTCTCATGTTCCTGCATGCAAGATACTCTTCAATAGATCAGTGTTGCAGTATCTTTTACAATGAGGCATATCCTACCAAGGATACCATATGTCCAACAAGTCAACAAAGTGTGAAGCTCCTCCTTCGCATGCCATAGCTCCACCCTTAGCAGGATTGGACGTGCTAGTATAAGAGGGATGTATGGGTGTGCCAAAACCCAGAATGTTTTTGCTATTAATACACTCATGCAGACTGTTGTCAGTGTTACATCTCATAGTACCAGAGGTCTGCTTCAGCTACTTTATCTTTAGGCAGATAAGTACCCTGCTGGGGACCCTTCATTTTTTCTAGAGATTTGTCTAAGACTTATGTTTGTCAGATAGGTGGTAAATATGCATCCTTGGACTATCAGATAGAAGATAAATATGCATCCTTGGACTATCATACTGTTTCTCCAGATCCCTCTTAACACGTCACCCTCAGAGGCCATTATGGCCCAGCACATACATCTGAACAAACCATTCATATGGCAGTCAGTTGGGAAGGGATAACTGCAAATTATCCTGAGAGAAAGAAGGGTATACATCAGATTCTTGTGAGGGAAAACGTCAACAAGTTGCTCATGGAAGTCTGACATATGGCTTCATCCCCAAAGAATATGCATCTAAGCATTCCCAGAAAATACAGTCCAAAACCAAGTGTTTGTCCTTCTTGCAACCCCTTCTCTGAAGGGCATGAGGAAGACTGGTTTAAATTTGCACAAGGATCGTTCAAAACCATTCAGTCCATCCTTACCGCTTCTTTCTATTCTACATCTGTTAAGAGTAAGATAGTTCCTTCATCTTCTGATTCAGTATTGAAGGAATTGATTACACTTCACAGATTTTTTCCTCCCCTCAGGTTGTAAATCTGAGAGAGAGAATACCCTATCTTCAGACTCCCCAAATTAGGAAATCTCCTTTAGTGACAACATTGCAAAAGTGAAAAGCTTTTTCAAATGGGAGGGGAATGAAGTGGCCTGACTCCCAGAAAAAGTATACAATCTTGTCAGTATAGATTTTCCTAAGCTTGTGGCTATCAGTACAGTTTTGAGAGCGATGGAGATGGTTTCTTAGCTGCATCCTTGTCAGCAGATTCCCAACCACTTTCTCCCAAGAAGTGTGGCACGTACCCAAAGGTACCTTCATAAAAAACCCTCTGATCACCATACCTTTATTTCTTTAGAGACAGAGAGCGGTACGAGAACCTTTTTTTTCGAAGTCAGTTTTTAACAATAAAGACATAGAGCATTCAACTGGTTTGACATAGAAAACAAATGTGTGCAGGTGTTTGTGTGTATGTGTATATGTGTGTGTGTGTGTGTGTGTGTGTATATATATATATATATGTATATATATATATATATGTATATATATAAATCGGTAGATATACACACGCCTTATCTTTCAGAGTTATAAATTGCCAGACTTTACAAGTATCTTTTGTCTGTTTTATCTAATATGGCACAATCCTTAGCTAACCTTCCAAAATCTAAGGTTAAATCTAATGTTTTGGAAAAGCTTTAATATAGTATTTCAGATGACAAACATGCAGTTAAAGGTGCCTTTGATACTGTGAATGCTGTTTCCAGGGCTTGTGGTACTGGAACAATGATGAGAAGACATGCCTGGATTAGACTTCAGACATTTCCAGATGATATGAAAGCCCAACTGTTAAATGCTCCTTTAGATAAGGACTTTTCTCTGGTAATTTTCCAGCTGATGTTCTCAAAAAAGGAGGCAAATGTATGTACTGGGTTAAGCAATTATTTTTTTTTATCTCCCCTTCCTAAATACTAGCAAAACAACCCTTCTAATCCTGGACCATTTGTTGTAAAAAATAATAAATAAATAAAACATTTCATGTCAGGTCAACAAAATCTGTGAAACCGTTCAGAAAGAAAATGGTAAGGTGACATCAAAAAGGTGATATGTCACAAGCATCTTCCTCCCAAAAGAAAGACTTATGGAGATCCTGGTCTCCTATCTTCTACCTCCCTCCCTTCTCTCCACCCCCAGTCTTCCTCTGAAAGTTGTGAGGAAGCTTTCCCTATGCCTTCTTGCTTGGCAGTTAATAACCACAAACTCTTGGGTGCTAAGTATTAAAGCAGTGGACCCAATCACCGTGCCATGGATCACTTAGTTCCGGGTCACCGGGCACGCAATGAAACGAAAAAGTTAATGTGTGTATATGTATGAGTGTGTTTATGTATCTGTCTGCGTGTGTGAGTGAATGCGTGCATGAAAGCAGACTGTATATGTGTGTGAAAGAAGTAGGAAAAGACTGAGCAGTGAGATCAATCGAGCCTTTATTTTACACTCGCTAAGCAGCACTTTTACTGTTTAGCAAGTGCAAAGTAAGTCAAGGAAACCAAAAAGTGTGTGTGTGTGTGTGTGTGTGTGTGTGTGTGTGTGTGAATGCGTGCATGAAATATGCGTCTTTCTGTCTGCATGTGTGGGAGAATGTGTGCAAGAAAACTAAAGAGTGTGTGTGTGAGTGAATGTGTACATGAATGCAAAACAGACTCTGTGTGTGTGTGTGGGTGTGTATGTTTCTGCCTGCATGTGAGACGCACTTTGTCAAAGAGCATTACTTGTTAAATATAAACAGAAGTACATAAGCTTGACAGAACACAAATTTCATTCAAAATAAAAATTTCAAAAATGAAATAATTTCAGTGAGACCACAGCAAATCTTTAGTGGCCCTTTTCAGTGCAAAATACAGCTGCACAAAGCAAAGCACACATTTATCAGTATCACAATGTTGCTTGAATTGAATCTGGTTTAATAAGGCATTGTCCAAAACTTAAAGTATTGTGCTCTTATGACTCTATCTCATGAGCTAAAGTAATAGAATCTGTATATCACGAAAGACTGTTACATAACTGTTGCATGGAATATTTTTCTTAGGTTAATAGGTTCATAGGTGTTTACTAGGCTAATGACCACAAGGGCTTTTTTAAGCCTAACCATCCATACCAAATCTCTGACAAGTTCTGATACCCTTGATAAGTGTAAGCATGGGCCTGGGAGATGAACCTTTGCATGTTACCTGTGTCCATTAGAGACATAGGTGCCAAACCAGGGATGGATTTCCGGTTTCCAATGCAATTGTCCAAGTTGCACTTAAATTGGGTTAGGGAGGATCTCTGCTTCACATGGATGGGGTGCCTGTTCCATAGATGGGGTAGGCTCTGGTATACATACCTATCTCTCCAGCAGGTCCTATTTATATCACAAGCAAGGTTCAAGTCTTTAGAATGGGTAATTTGGGTGCTATTTGTTTTGTGAATATGCAGGAGGTCCATCAGAGTGGGGTCTGACAATGCCCCGTGTGCCAGGCTTAGAGCTCCCCTCAAAAGCCTGTAGGAGACAGAATACAGGGATAGGGCCTTGAGGCAGTCTGCATAGGACATATTACTTATGCCCTGTATTCTTTTAGTGAGAAACCTCTGTGGACATTCCTGTTGTTGAATATGCCTGGTTAGGTAAATACCAAAAGGGGCATTGTACTCAATGATAGGTCTGATAAATGCTGAGTATAGTGGAACAATGACTTCCTTGGACTTAGATGCCATACCTTTATTTACAAGTTGTGCAGCATAGAAGGATTTTCTCATCACTGTAGACACGTGATGATCAAAGGCTAGATTACTGTCTGTGTGTGTCCCTAAGTCCCTGACTACTTGGTCAACTCTAAGGGGTGTACTCTAAGGGATGTGTTGTCAATACGATAGTTACCAAGGATGTATAACTTTCCAAAGGATACTATTTTGCATTTCTTGGCATTTAGTTTTAGTCCATGGCTCTGACACCAGTTTATCTGTGTCAGCCCCTCCTGGAGAACATTTGTGTCAATGTGAGATTCAGTAACAACTCCTAATTTGCAGTCATCTGCAAATTTAGTCAGCCAGTGATCACTGACATTGGCCTTGACTTTTGAGAAGTAAATGCCAAAAAGGAGCAGTCCAAGGACTGATCCCTGAGGGACTTCACTTGTGACTGCCCTCTTTGTAGAGGTGGACTCCCCAATTCTAACTTCCTGGGTACTGTCTGTGAGCCAGTTGGCTATCCAGCGGGTGACATAGGGGTTTGTACCTAACTTCCCGAGTTTGTCAGCAATGGCCGAGTAGGGTATTGTGTCATATGCCTTAGTCAGGTCAATGTAGGCAATGTGAACAATTTTGCCCTCATCCATTGCTTTGGTGACCCTCTCAAAGATGTCCACCAGGTTGAGTAGGCATGACCTGCCCTTGAAACCAAACTGGGTTGGGTCCAGTGTCTGGAGGTTTAGTTGTATCTCTGTTGATCATTCCCATAGGTAGGTACTAGGCTATTGGCCCTAGGGTCTATATAAGCCTAGCCAAAAAGGTACCCTGGCTTTTGCCACCCAAGAAAGAGCCACAGAGGTGATCCCCAGGGTGAATTTCCTATTTTCCATCCAATCATCAAGATTTTTCTTGAAGAGTACTAATGAGGAGCTTTGATCTAGATGGGTAGTTTGTTCCAGAGTATGGGAAGTCTCTGGGACAGGAATCTAGCCCTCCAGCATGTTCTGTTTATTGTGGTGACAAGGTTTAGGTCCCTAGAGTGTGGGATTTTTTTTAAGTGGAGCATGTCCAACAGCTCTGGGTTTGACATAGCTTTGTATGTTAGGCAGAGATCGCCTCTAAGGAGGCGATATGTGACAGAGTAAAGCTGGAGTTTTTTGAGTTGCTCTGCATAGGGCATCTGTTTGAGGCCAGTAATTCTCTTTGTGAGGTATTTCTATGGCCTTTCCAGTTGTTGTATACGTCTTGTGTGGTGCATACCAAAGGGGCATTGTACTCTATAACGGGTCTAATGAGTGACGAGTAGAGGGGAACAATGACTTCTTTTTTTCCTGGATGAGAAGCCTTTTGTGATGAGGTGTGCCACGTAGAAGGATTTCCTGACTACTGTGGCGATGTGATTATCAAAGGAGAGACTACTGTCCACCTGTGTCCCAAGGTCTCTTATCACACTTTCAGTGTTAAGCAGACTACCAACTATGTGGTAGTTTATGGGTACAGAGTTTTTTCCAAAGGAGATGACAGTGCACTTTTTGCCATTGAGCTTGAGGCCATGGCTTTGGCACCAGGCATCTGTCTCAGTGAAGCCCTTTTGTAAGATGTCCACATCGTTAAGGAGTTTCAGTTATGGCACCTACTGTGCAGTCATCTGTGAACTTCATTAGCCAAAGACCTTCTGTGTTAGCCTGTACTTCAGAGAAATATCCTTGTCAACAAACCCCAACTAAACTATCAAGCAGGGACCCTGCCTGATGATATCAGTGACCATAACTTAACCTACATCATAAGGCAAAAAAAATCACTACAAATAACCCTACAGTCAGGACCATACGAAGTATTAAACATTTTAACCCCACTCTATTCAAAACTGAACTCAATGCATGTGACTGGACTCCACTAAAAACTCTTCCCCTCAATGAAGCAGTTCTACACTTTAATACCAAATTCTTAACTATCTTAGATACCCATGCTCCAAAACGTACTATAAGAATAAAAACCAAACCTGCCCCCTGGCTATCAAAAGAAACAAGACAGAAAATATTACTTAGAAACAAACTCTGGCAACAATGGAGAACTACTAGGCTACCCTTAGATCATCAATCCTTTAGACAACTAAGAAACGTCACCAAAAAAGCTATTCTTGCTGATAAAAAACACTACTATTGTAACCTCCAACAATCTAACCATAATAATCCCCAAAAATTCTGGGCAACATTGAACAAACTTCTTCACCCTGGACAAACTTCCACTCCCCCCCCCCCTTTGGATCAGACAAAATTTCTTCCCTTGAAACTGCTAACACCTTCAACTCCTTTTTTACTGATACTATCAACTCACTAGCCTCTCACCTTCCTTCTGATAACTCCAATATCCCTCAACATGCCGCCACTAATTTACCAAGATTTACTATACAGCCCATCTCTACCACCTTTATCCTAAAATGCATTCAAAAGCTTAAGCCATGTACTCCATCAAACTTCCATCTGAATTTCTTCAAAAGCAGCCATAGAAATAGCCTACCCCATATCAATTCTGATTAACAGAACCATTAAAGAAAGATACATCCCTGACATCTGGAAAATCTCACATATTATACCCTTACACAAGGGAGGAAACTCCACAGAATATTCTAATTATAGACCCATTGCCCTCCTCTCCCCACTAGCAAAGATCATGGAAAAATGTATACATAATCAGTTAATGTCCCACTTAACTAAACACAACATTCTATCTCATTGTCAACATGGTTTCAGGCCTTTTCATAGTACTACAACTGCTCTCCTTCCTTTTACCGACTTCATTAACAAAAACCGCAATAATAATACCCTTTCTTCTGCTCTTTTTATTGACCTATCTAAAGCTTTTGACATGGTCAATCACCCTCTTCTTCTAAAAATCTTGGAATCACTTGCTATTGAACCAGATACCATTCAATGGTTCACCTCCTATCTTTCTAACAGGAAACAAGCTGTACTTTGGGATAATAAACTCTCCTCTCTTCTCCCTATCTCCCTCGGTGTACCACAAGGCTCTATTCTTGGCCCTCTTCTGTTCTCCCTATTCATAAATGACTTACAAGTGGCCATTCCCCCAAGCTACATGCATACAATATGCAGATGACTCCACACTCATCTGTTCTGCAAAAACCATCCCAGAGCTTCAAACTGTTACTCAAAATGTATTCCATATGGTTGAAGCATGGTTCTGCCTACTTCTTAATGCCAAAAAAACAAAACTTCTCCTTTTCAAACCCACAACCAGATCTCCCTCACTGGACTTCTCTATCTCTTCTATTAACAACACTCTCATAACACCTAACTGTTCTACCAAGCTACTAGGAGTGACAATTGATAACAATCTTACCTTTGACTATCACATAAACAACACTATCAAAACAGTACATAGAAAACTGGGCTCCCTCTATAGAATTAGAGCATTCCTATCCCCAACAGCCAAAGCTACTTTGGCCCACTCTCATCTCATCTCCACTCTTCTCTATGCTTCACCAATTTACACTAACCTAAAAAAAAACAATCTTACCAAGTTGACCACCACCTACAATAGTATAGCTAGATTTGTTACTGGTAATCAATTCAGAACACATCACTGCCTGAATCTACAACAAATTCACTGGCTTGAATTACAAAACATGTTGCTTCTTTCGCAACTTCCCATCATCCACAAATCTTTTTATCTGCCAAACAACACCCCTTCATTTTCTAACCTCCTCACACCTTACTCTAACCTTAGCTCTCTTCGCTCCTCTAACAAACTCCTAGTCACTGCCACCAAATCCAATAACCTTGCCGGTGACTCCTCTTTCTAACTCCATTGGTAAACACTGGAACCTATTGCCCACTGAACTAACTTCTATATCATCTCCTGTCCTTTTCAAACAAAAACTTAGACTCTACCTCACCAAACACTGGCTATGCCCCTGCCTTAACCCAGACTGAACCCATGTATTTTGCTCACCCCTCTACATCTTGATCTCTGTGATCCTTGCTACCTTCTACTTATTTGCTCACTATTCTATCACTTACTTCTCCTCTATCCTTCTCCCTCCTAATCATTTTACTCAGTTTACTGAGGACACCTACAAACATCTAATCTAAAACTATCCTAGCTGTCCTTAAATATCCTTTTCTCTTTCCTATAATGTTTGATTAATCTAAATAACATATGCCTGTGTTTTGTGTTCAAAAGCCATGAGTACTCCTTGGTACAAGTGTTAATATATGTCTATTATAAGTTTGATTCCTTGTATAATATTGTCCTGATACAGTATGTTTTGTATACTACTTCTTTTTGCTTTGCATGTAATAGTTATTATTCTCTCTGTGGAGCTTTTCTCCCCGGGCCTCTGCTGAAAAGGGAAATATATCCAGTCAGACTAGCCCGGTTAACAAATGTAAAATAAATAAAATAAATAAATAAATAAATAGATACCAAACAGGAGAGGACCCAGGACTGAACCCTGTGGTACTCCACTTGTCACTGGTCTGAAGTCGGATTTGGAGTCTGCTACTTTCATAGTGTGGGTTCTGTCAGTGAGACAGTTGGCAACCCATTTTGTGACATAGGGATTTATACCTAGTTTAGTGAGTTTATCTATAATTCCAGAGTGGAGGGTGGTGTCAAAAGCCTTGGTGAGATCTAGATAGGCTGTGTGGACCACCTTACCCTCGTCTGCGACTTTGTTGACTGCTTCAAAGAAGTCTATCAGGTTTAGGAGACATGATCTGCCTTTTACAAACCTGTACTGGATGGGGTCCAGAGTTTGGAGATTACCAGTGTCTTTGTTTATAACTTCCATGATGATACATTCCATGGAATTGCAGACCAGGCTCGTCAGGCTAATGGGGCGATAGTTCCTGGGGTCCATGGTGGCTTCTCCTTTGTGGAGTGGGATAACCGTCACTGTGCACCATTCAGTGGGTACAAAGCCTGAGGTGAGGCAATGATTGAACATGGTGCTTAGGTGGGGTACCAGTTTGGTCTGTAGTTTGTGTAGAACGCAGCCTGGGATGTGGTCAGG
Source organism: Protopterus annectens (assembly GCF_019279795.1). Taxonomy (NCBI): domain Eukaryota; kingdom Metazoa; phylum Chordata; order Ceratodontiformes; family Protopteridae; genus Protopterus; species Protopterus annectens. The sequence goes on from NC_056736.1 coordinate 732,499,855, forward strand.
TCCCATGCATGCTGTGTTCTTGGCTTTGGAGAGTGCGTTTTTTACCTATGCAGCCGTGATTACAGGAACTTTGCATTCCTCCGGTATAGAGATGGGCCCTGTAGCAGGTGAGAGGGGGTAAAGTTAGCAGTGAACCTATCGACCAGGATGATGGCATTATTAGTTGGTTCTGTATATTTAGTGCCATTTTTTCTGTAACTCAGAGCAGATCTGAGTGTTGCCATTGAGATTCTTGACATAGCTATATAATGCTTTGTAGTTGTCTTTAGAATCAGTGTCTTTTGTTTTCATAACTAGCTCTGGAGGATTTTGAGGGATCTCAGCTTCTTACTGAGGCTGACCAGGGAGTTCCTCCAATCATGGGATTTTACTCTTGTTTTGCAACAGTTTCTTTCTTCTGTTGTAGAGTTTGTTTATGGCAGGGGACCACCAGATTGGCTTCCTTTTTTTGGAGGATAGCATCTTGGGTCTGTTAGGGATAGCATGATCCATGCACTCGTGTAAGTGCTTATAAAGTGCATTTGTGTAGGATTCAGCAATCGTACCTCTACTGTCCGTCTGCATGGGTGTCGTGAAGTTTGCCACTTCTGTCTTAAGCATGAAGTTGGCTTTGGAGAAATTTTTTATGGTGGTTTCCCTATTGGGGGGGTGGGGGCAGGATGTGGATGTCTAGGGTGATTAGCTTATGGTTGGATCTGACCAATAAGGAATTGACCTCTGGTGTGAACACTAGTCGCCCATGCTGGTAATGACCAGGTCTAGGATATTGCTGTCCCTGGTGGGGGTGTGGATAAGTTAATCCAAGGCATTGGAATTTATAAATTCCAGAAAACATTGAGCAAAGGAGTTGGTACATGATTAGTTTTCCCAGTTAATGGTGGCCTAGTTGAAATCACCCATTATTAGGGTTTTGGGTTGTTCTAATATTTTCCAGTGTATCAAGAAATGAGGAGTGGGAAACCTGGGCATGGTGAGGGATGTGTAGCAAGTTACAATTTGGATTGCAGTCTTGCCCAGAGATAGTTGCACTTGGATAATCTCGGATGCATTATGCTGAGCAACTAGCCTGGAGGTGTGGATATCCTTGATGAATATGGACACGCTTACACCTTTAGTGTTTCAGTCCAGGTTAGGTGGCCAAAACGTGTGGTATGAATTATAGCCTGGTAATGCAGGGGTGCTCTCTGGAGCCTTGATCCAGGTCTCTGTCACTGCACAGAAGTCAGTGTTCTCCCTTTTAAGGAGTGCCTCGAGTGAGTGCATTTTGAGGTTTACACTTCTAGCATTGAGTAGCATTATCTTCAGATTTTGCTTGCTTGTACCTGTTACAGTGATGAATTTGTTATTTGAACCTTGCCTAAAAATGCACTATAGGGGTGGCAAGAGCCTTAGCCAGTATCCGGAATCCCAAGGGCGACAGGTGCAGGCCATCTCTGGCAAAGCATCATGGTCTGTTGATCATGTCATCCCAGGCAGACAGATACCGGATCCCTTTAGAATGACACAAGAAGTTTAGCCAATTGTTGAAGTCAATCATTTTGTCTTTGTACTGTGGTATCATTCTGGGTGATGGCAGGATGCTACTTGGGGCTAGGATCATACCTGCCTGGGCTACAAGATCAGAGAGCTCCTCCATGTCTCTCTTCATGTAGTCCAGGGAGGTACATCTCAGGTCATTCACACCAACATGGACAATGACAGAGTCATATTTGTACAGGCAACCGACAGTAACTTTCTCCTTGTTTAACCTGGTGAGTGGAAAATCAGTGTGCTTGACTATAGAGTCACCTATGACTAGAGTGTTGGGTACGTTGTTATGCCTTATGGGCTGTGGTTGAGTGGCACACTGAGTTTGTGGGCTATGTGTCATTTGGGTTGTGTTGGGGGTGGAGTTTGCATGCATTTCTGCTTTGGAGGTCTCTTTTGCTTGGGCAGACTTTTATTGAGAACCTCTGTGAATGTAGGTGTGTGTTTTGTGTTTCTATGTGTGTGTTTTGGTGGTGTAGGTTTTGAGGGACTATGTGATGAGTGTGATGAGGTGCAAGTGTTTACCTTCTCCTCTTGACTGTCTAGTCCAGTCTTGGGTGAAGAGAGCTTTGCTTCCAGTTTGGCTATATAAGTGCATCTCTCACAGGTTGTAGTGTTGGGTGGTAGGAGGAGAGGGTTGTCTGTGTACATGAGGCAATTGCATTGCCCCAAGATGCCCAGATTAATCAGGCAGACAGGAGAAAACACCAGGAGCTGACCCTTAGACATATCTGGATAGGTGCTTATTTATTAAGTACTAAAAACTGTTTTCCTCTAGACAAGTAAGGAAAGTTGAGTGCTGTAGTAATTTTTAGCTTATTTAGTGCTTACGAGTTCTGAACAAGTGCTGAGCTCAAAGAAACAGATTTGAGTGCTAAAACTAAAAAGCTGGCTAGTTGTAAGGGAAAATTTGAAAAGCAGACTTTATGGCTCTGGGAATAGTTTAACCGTAGCTAAGCGGTGCATAAAGTGTATTTTTTTAGTATAACGGTAGCAAATGAGCAAACTGATTTAAACTAATTAACCAATTAACCAATAGAAAGCTAAAAACTGAGCCCTGTTCCAGCAGTCTTCAATCAGACAAGTTCTAACTGCACACTCCTGCCACTAGGGTGCAGGGGAACCTACTCCAAAAAAGATGACCTGGATTAGTGCTCAAGTTATACAATCAAAGCTAGATTCAGCAGGTCTGAATTTAGTCTATGCTACATCAAACAAGGTGAACTAATTTCATAAAGAAACAGTTCAAATAAGCAGGCACAATAAGCCTTTAACCAGAAACTCTCAGCTCAGAAGGGCAGAATCTATCTTCTCCTCCCACAAGAGTGCAGACCACACCTTTTTAATGTAAAATAACTGGCCGGAAGCCCAAGTGCTTAAACCAGAACTAATACACTTTTAGAATAACAGACACTAAGCCTTCAATCAGCAACTCCCAGCTTAGAAGGATGCAAGCTACCTGTCCTGCCACAACAACCTTCTTAATGTAAAATAACTGGTCTGAAGCCCAAGTGCTTAAACCGAAGGCTTAGAATAACAGTTGCAATTTAATCAGGCTACTAACAAGCAGAAATAAATGCAGCAGAATAAATGCAATTAAGTACTTTTAAGAACAGACAGCAAAAGCAAAATAAAGTAATAGTGTTGGAATAAACACAAATACAGTAAAAGCAGATGAATAATGTGCATTTATTTTATATAATAGAAAACAAGCAAACGGATTTAAACAAATTACCTAATTAACCAGTAAAAAAGCTCAAAACTAGCCCTGTTCCAGCAATCTTCAATAAGACAAGTTCTAACTGCACACTCCTGCCATTAGGATGCAGGGGAACCTCCAAACAATATGGCCTGTATTAGTGCTCAAGTTATACAAACAAAGGTAGATTCAGCAGGCCTGAATCTAGTTTATGCTACAGCAAACAAGGTGCACCAATTTCAGAAAGAAACAGTTCAAATAAGCAGGCACAATAAGCCTTTAACCAGAAATTCCCAGCTCAGAAGGGCAGAATCTAGCCTCTCCTAACACAAGAGCGCAGACCACAAAGCTTCTTAATGTACAATAACTGGCCTGAAGCCCAAGTGCTTAAACCAGAACTAATACACTTTTAGAATAGCAGGCACCGAGCCTTCAGTCAGCAATTCCCAACTTAGAAGGATGTAAGCTACCTGTCCTGCCACAACAGTGCAAACCACAAACCTTAATGTAAAACAACTGGTCTGAAGCCCAAGTGCTTAAACCAAAAGGCTTAGAATAACAGTTACAATTTAATCAGGTTACTACCAAGCAGTAATAAATGCAGCAGAATAAATACAATTGAGTACTTTTAAGAAAAGGCAAAAGCAAAATAAAGTGCAATTTTTTTTGTTAGTAAAGTGCAATGAGAGAGGAAGGAGGAGCAGAAGAAAAATTCAACGTTAAGAACCTAAGTGGGTTGGCCTTCTCAAATGTTCTCTCTGTATTAAGTAGAGTGAACACTAGACTGGGGGGTGTCCCAGATCTAATTTACAGTTGGGGGCAGGGAACTGCAAAGACACCAACTATAGCAACATCACAACAATAGGGTGGGAGCGAAACAGTTTCAGGACAGATGAGAAACGGAAAACAATGCCAGAAATTATATAAAATAATTCAGCCAGGCAAAATTAAGACAATGCAGAACTCTGAAAGGTTAAAATGCCAAGAAATATACTTATCAATCAGCGATATATTTCCATATTGCTTGAGAATCACACTTCAGTCAGAACAACAGGAGTTTCCAACAGTGTATGGAAGAATTTACAAACTATTTTTAAATCAGCAAGCCTTAAATTAATCGGATAACACAAAAGTTGTTAGACCAGTTTTATAAACTCCACCACAGGAATGGGGGAACCAGTTTCAGGACAGATAAGAAACAGAAAACAATGCCAGAAAATATATAAAATAATTCAGTCGGGCAAAATTAAGACAGTGCAGAACTCTGAAAGGTTAAAATGCCAAGAAATATACTTATCAATCAGCGATATACTTCCAGATTGTTTGAGAATCACACTTCAGCCAGAACACCAGGAGTTTCCAACAGTGTATGCCATAATTATTTTTTCCATGGCTTTACATAGAAGACTAGCAAGACTTGTAAGACTTAAGGGTCTGTAGTTTCCAGGGTCTGTAAATGGCCCAAGTTTGTGCAGAGGGATGACTGTTGCTGTTCTCCATTCACGAGGCACAAAGCCTGTTTGAAGGCTATAGTTAAATAGCAATTCCAGAGGCCCTGTTAGGTCATGTTTATGCTATTTAGAAGGCATTATGGGATATTGTCTGGGCCCATTGATGCAGTGTTCTTGGTCTTGGAGAGAGCGTTAAGGTCCTGTTCCCTAGTGATAGTAAGGGAGTTATATTTGATAATATTTCTTGAGGGAAGGTTGAGGAGGAGAAAGTAGTAAAATTGGAGCTGAATTTATCAGCCAGGAGGTTTGCTACATTTTCTGGCTCAGTATAGGTGGCTCCATTTACAGTGAGCTCTGCACACAATTGTGTACTGCCTTTGAGGTTTTGAACATAGCTAAAGAATGCTTTGTGTTTGTCCTTGGCTTGGGAGGTCAAACTTACCTCAAATTGGCTTTGGTAGACTTTATTTGTCCTCTGTGTCTTAGTTTGATGAGAGTGCTTTTATCCTGCCAAGTGCTTCACCTCCTAATTTTTGCCATGATTTTCTTCCTCCTGTTATACAGCCAATTGAGTTTGTGATTCCATCAGCCTGGCTTGTATTTTTGAGTTAGTTCAGTACTTCCTGGTGGGTACAGCTGCCTCTATGCAGCTATTAGCATGCTTTTACTTGGTTTCTGTGAACAGTTCTGCATAGATCTTGGTATTGTTTTTCAGAAGCCCTGAAATTACTGATTTTATTCTGAGAAAAGACCTTATTTATCTTACAACTGTGAACAATGATTTTTAATATGGAATCTGATTACTCAGAATTCTTGGTGCAATGGACCATCATTCCAACATAGACCATAAAGAAAGAAAGGGGATTAATGTCCTTGGCTCATGGCAAATCATCAGCAGCTAAGTGACTGCTTCCTTCCCTGTCCAGCTGTAGGCTAGCATATCTGTCTTATGCCCTTCTGTAGGGAGCTCCTTCACCCATCTTAAAAGAGCCTTTAGTCCGGCATAGAAATATACAATTCATGACACCTTGGGAAAGATTGTGGGGGTTGCAAGATACTGTTTCATTGCCTGTGCACATCCATTTCCAAAAATCATCCCCAATTCTAGCTTTAGTATAATGTGCTTCAAAAGATGTTTGGGCCCAATATGGAAATTCAGGAGTGAAATCAGAGAGCCCCAGGTACAGACCAGTGCAGTAATCACAATGAGTGGGACACTAATGCATGAATAATAGAGGTGAGATCATTCCTGGAAATCAGAAGATTCAACTGTGAGGTGTTCCTGAGATGGAACTATAGTGACGCCATTCATATCTATACTTTGTCCTGAAATGGTAGAGTGTTATCAAGAATAACTCCAAGATGTCAAACCCTTGACATCAAACACTATTACAAAACTTCAATGGCACCTATTAAGTTCTCACAACACCATGCAGGGTTCAACTTCAGTCTGTTGTCAGCCATCCAATCCAGAGTGGAGTCCAGACAGTTTTCAAATATGGTAATACCTGACATTTGTTCCTGAGGAGAGACATGGTAGAATATCATTAGAATAGCAGTGAAACCTATTGGAGTTCACCTGGGAAAAGGTAGACTATTCACAGACCTCGTCTACAAAAAAAACAAACTGTGATAGAACATGTTACACTCCTAGTACCCCAACCACAGTATAAAACTCCAGGGTTGGACAAGACTCCTGGAAGCAAAATCCTCAGTTGACAGAACAAATGATTTTCTTTCGATGAGCGCCATTTCATCTGAGCATTATTTGAGCTCGACACCTGGCAGAAGAGAAACAGACCATATAAATAGAGTTAAAAAGACAAAATTTAAATCCACCAGTAAGACTGGAGTAAGGAAATCAGTACAACAGAATGTTAGGCACCGGCATCAGTTCATTAGATCATTCAGTATTCCCTCAAATGAAAGCAGTGGTGCATGAATAACTGACCCAAACAAAATCATCCATCAGTCATCACTTTTTAAGCAGCATAGCTGAGTTTCACTGTACAAGACAGGCTCTTCCACTGAGAAGTACATCACAACTCCTGCTGAAAAATGTTTGTAAAGGTCTGTATGTCTTAAATAGTCACAACCTTCAGTGTTAACTTTATAATAGCTTTAATGCCATCCAGGACTTAAGTTCTCTTTTCTCTGATGTGATGTTGACATTAGATTTTCCTTGGGGCTGTTCTCACACATTTATTAATTTAATTAGTTTGATAAGCATTGTATAAACAAATGCCTCTTTTCTGTGGTGACTCCAAAGTACTGGCATAGTTAAATGTCTTTGTCAGACTGACAAGAGTTTGCAACTGGAAGTTGTGAGACTCAAGTCTAGAATTAAAGGATATGGTGCCACAGTATAGGCGCCAGAGGTGGGGATCTTGTCTAATCTCATCAGTTGTACCTCTAAAATCATTTTCAGCTGTCAAGCCTTTGGCTTCTTTCTTTGCCTGTTTGGTTTGCTGTTCTTTGAAAGATATTACAGACTGCCTCACTTGCATATGCAGGCTAGTGCAGCCTATTCCTAATAATGTATGTGGCCACAGATACACATATAGAGGTACAATCACTCTGGGTTACCAGGACACACTTTTACACATTTTCTTTCTCACACACACTCACATCAGGGCTGGATAAGTTCAGTTACTGAAACTTGATTTTGTGCTGTTCATTGGGGAAAGGTCAGTCATGAAGGCACTATAGACTACTGCCCTGTACTTCATACCATCATCCCTACTTTTCTTATTCTTTCCTGATGTCTTTGATTTCTAAAATGTACACAATCTGTCCACAGTTCCATTGTTCATGTCTGAACAGCAACAATCAAGTTTGTATCCCACCTCCCTCATAATGTTATTTAGAGTTCATTCCTTTTCAACCCTTGCAGTTTGGATTCTAGGCTCGAGGGACCATAGAAATTGTTGCTGCATTTCTGCCAGACTTATCCAGTTTTTCTTCAGGTAAAAAAAAATGCTTTTTTCACACCTTGCCTTTCAATCCTTGCTCCAGCTGCAGTTTTGGCTTTGTTAAGGTCCTTTATTTTGTCTAATGATCTATTGTGTTTGTATTCAGTAGGTGCACCATAAAAAGCTGTTTGTTTCAGGTACAGTATGGGAAAACGCATTTGTACTTATTCTTCTTCTTTCGGCTTTTCTCGGTTAGGGGTTGCCACAGTGGATCACCTGTCCGCTCACGATTGGCAGTGGAGTTTTATGGTGTCAAGTTGCCAGCCCAGTTCCACAGAAGGCACACACACACACACACACACACACATAAGGCCAATTTAGTGTCTCCAACCCACCTACAGCATGTCTTTAGGATGTGGGAGGAAACCGGAGCACCAGGAGGAAATCCACGCGACCACAGGGAGGACATGCAGACTCCGCACAGAAGGCACCCCAACCAAGGATTGAACCGGAGAACCTCTTGCTGTGAGGCGGCAACGCTAACTACTGCACCACCGTGGCCGTCCGCATTTGTACTTATTAAATTTGGGAAAAATCTATACACTTCCATGCATGTCGCAATCGCGTAGGTTCTGATTTACACCACTCACATATTCATATACAGCCTTACAGTGATCATGTCCAGTTATTTTTTTTTTTTATTTGGTTTTAAAACCATAAATAAACAAATCAATTATAAAACAAACAACTATTTACAAAGGTCCACAACTGATCAATACATCAAAGTTATAAATCAACAACAGTATTTATCAATAAAGTCTTTTAAGTTTAAGACAAGATTTATATGAATGTGTAATATTAGAAGATCTCCATTTTATAGTATGCAGCTCGCTACTGCAAACAATTTTTGCCATACTAATAAATTCAACACAAGAGGGGGTAGCTTTACTTTTCCAATTTTCAGTAATTACTTTTTCTGGCTATAGCAAGAATAGACCAAAGAAGAGGCAGTTGGGTTTTTGGAATTATTTCAGGAATCAGAGAATTAAATAAAACTAAACATTTAGAAATATTACATCTATCTGACCATAGAGCTTGAATAATGCTATTAATTTCTTTCCAAAAAGGAGAGATGACTTCACATTCGTATACAATATGCATCTACTCCACTATTATTTCAGAATCACATTTCCAGCATTCAATTCTGTTTGAGTTATACATAATTCTTTTTGTTAGGAGTGACAAAAGCTCCGTGTAAAAATTTCCAAGTGAAAATTTTCCAGTATAATGACGATGTAGTTTTATCTGTAGATTTTAATATTAATTTCTTATATTCTTCACAGAAGACATCAGTATTCATTTTTGGTGAGTAGTTCCAATAGAAATTGTCCAAATATGTGAAATCTAACTTGGGAATTTATAAATTTGTGACAGATATGATTTATTGTTCATTGCATTATTATTATTTATTAAGAATTCCAATAATATGGAGAATGATTTTTTTATCTAGATTAAATATCTTATTTATCTCTGTGTTCACAAAGTCTCTAGATTTGTAAAGTGAACCAATTCTCAGGACCTTGATTATATTTGGACCTTAAATTTTCAATAGTATGTATTTCAGTAACCATTTAAGAATTGATGCCAATTAATTACGTTACTTTGTTTCAATACTAGCATTTGGTTGAAGTTATGAGTTTCTAAGCAGTTATTTGTATAATGGTTAGAATATGTGAACTTCTAGAAAGGGGAAATGTTATTTAAATAGTGAATTTGAGGAAGAGGGTGTCGTTGTTGTGTCTTTCAGCTTTTCCCAGTTAGGGGTCGCCACAGCGGAACTCCGGTCTGCTAATGATTGGCAGTAGATTTTTTACATGCCGAGTTGCCAGCTCTGATGCACAACCTTCAAAGAAGGTACGCCCATTCACGCATGTCTCCACACAGAAGATGCTTTAGCTGAGAATCGAACAGGACGTCTTACTGTGAGGCGACAATGCTACCACAGCACCACCACCGCAGTTTTTGAGGAAGAGGGTGTAATATTTATCCAAAAATCTTTCAATAACCAGATAAGACTATTAGGTACTATTTGTTTATGACTGGTTGTGATATATTTATTATTTACTAATAATATTTCTTGATGCATTCGTTTAGGAGTCAGAGCTTGATGTGGCAGAGTTGAAGATGTAAAGATTTGCACTGGGTGTGACGAGGATGGACAGGATTAGGAATAAGTATATTAGAGGGTCAGCCCAGGTTGGAAGGTTTGGAGACAAAGCCAGAGAGGTAAGATTACATTGGTTTGGACATGTGCTGAGAAGGGATGCAGAGTATATTGGGAAAAAGATGCTAAGGATGAAGCTGCCAGGTAACAGGAAAAGAAGGTCTAAGATAAGGTTTATGGATGTGGTGAGAGAGGACATGCAGGCGGTTGGTGTGACAGAGCAAGACGCAGAGGACAGGAAGAAAGAGAAACAGTTGATCTGCTGTGGCGACCCCTAACGGGAGCAGCCGAAGAAGAAGAAGATGCATTTGTTTCCATTTTGAATTAGAAGATGAATTTATCCACAGCACTGTAACTTTTACAATTGTTAAAGTAGCATATAACTGAATGTTAGAGAATCCTATTCCACCATTATCCCAACCTTTTCTGTGCCAATCAAAGGAAACTATTGGTTTATTAGGATTTCAAAAATGTTTAGTAGAATATTATTTATCTTCTTCATCAATTTTTTTGGTGGAGATGTTCTAAAGATTGTAAGACAGTATTTTAGGGAGAATTACCACCTTAATAAGCATTAATTATTCGTCCATGGTAAAGAAGAATTTGTTCCAATTTGTGGCTAAACGTAAAATGTTAACAACCTGGTGAACGTTTGTTTGTATGATTTCTTTACTATTAGACTTAATGGTTATATCAAGGTATTTCATTTGATTGCTATTCCAGTTGAAGCTAGAATATTTTTGTATGATTTTTAATATTTTTTTTAATTAATGCACTTGTTTTGTTATGATTAAATCTTAAGTTTCAGATTTCTTCAAACTGACTGATAGAACTAATTATATATTCTAATGATTTTTTTATATTTCCTATTAATAAAATATCAGCAAAGAGTTGAATCTTTAGTTCGAAATCTTCTTTTATTTTGATACCATTAATGTTCTTATTTAATCTAATTCTATTTAAAAGAGTTTTATAACTAATGAAAAAAGTAAAGGTGATAATGGACAGTCTTGTTTTGTGCCTTTTTATAATTTAAATGAATTAAAAAGAAAATAACCTTTTTTAACTTAAGTACAAGAGTTATTGTATAACTTAGAAATGAATGCAATTGGCTCAGGTGAAAAATTATACACTTTAAAGTGTTTTGAACAGGTATGCCCAATTAACTGAATCAAAAGCCTTATCTAAATCGAGACTAACGATGTGCATAGTCTATTAATGTATGTATTCTTATCATATTATCCTGTACTTGTCTATTTCAAATAAACCCAGTTTGATCATTGTTAATTAATGTCCGGTTAGTTTTGTGTTGTCCTTTTTATATATTTTCCCTAGCCCCTTTCTTCCCACCTTCATTCATTTGTAAACTTCCAAACTTTCTGCAGTTTTGTAGCCATCCTTTTCCATCCTTTCCCTCCTCATATTCCTATTTAACTCTTGTCATTGCTATAGTTTTTCTCATCCCAATCACTGACCATTTATGATTCCTTTGCCATTGTTTGCTATGCCCATATCATGATATCCTCTTTCATCATCCTAGGTTTTCCCTCATGCACAGACTCAAAAGATAAAACCTTTATGCATTTCCTCCTAGGCTGTTGAAAGCATTCCTCCACTCTTGGCTTGCTTTTTTTTACTATGTCTTTCACCACTGTTACATCAGCGCACACATTTAAGCCCTGTCTGTCCAGTCCCTCATATTCAGCATTTATCCTTCCCCTTCCTTCAGCAAACTTTGAGGTTTCAAACCAAGACGAGGGAAAGGTGGTTCACACAGCCTACCGTGACCTCAACAAGGCTTTCAATGCCATTCCCCACTCGGGTATTACAGAAAAACTCACCAGCCTGAACATAAACCCCTACGTCACGAGATGGGTTGCCAACTGGCTTACAGACAGAACTCACACAGTAAGAATAGCGGGCTCCAGGTCTGACTCTAAACCAGTCACAAGTGGTGTCCCGCAAAGCTTGGTCCTGGGACCCCTACTGTTTGGCATATACTTCTCAGAAGTACAAGCAAACACAGGAGTACTATGGCTAACCAAGTTCACCGATGACTGCAAACTGGGAGCCATAATTGATTCTCCGGCTGACACAGACATCCTCCAAAAGGACCTTACTGAGATGGACACCTGGTGTCAAAGTTATGGCCTCAAGCTAAATACCAAAAAATGCATAGTCATCCCATTTGGGAAAAACAAAACACCTACGAATTACCACATAGGTGGCAGCCCCCTTAATACAGAAGAGGTAATAAGAGATCTGGGGACCCAGGTAGATAGTAATCTCTCCTTTGACAATCATATTGCAAAAGTAGTTAGGAAATCTTTCTATGTGGCCCATCTAATTACTAAAGGGTTCGCATGTAGAAATAAAGAGGTTATAGTGCCCCTCTACTCATCACTTATTAGACCCATCATACAGTACAATTCCCCATTTGGGATGTACCTCACAAGACACTTCCAACAGCTGAAAAGACCACAAAAGTACCTCACCAAGAGGATTACTGGCCTCAAACATATGTCCTATGCAGCCCAACTGAAAAAACTCCGGCTGTACTCAGTTGCATATCGCTTACTCAGAGGTGATCTCTGCCTGACTTACAAAGCCATGTCCAACTCAGACTCTAAACCAGTTTTAAAATTAAGATCAGCAAAATTATGAAATTATTATGCAAAACAGTGTCTCTATTAAACACTGTCACTTAAAAAAAATTCTTAAAAATTTTTTAATATTGTAATGATGTGACGTGTTATAAGAATCCCAGTTTTGTATATATTTTACATACATTTATACACGTTTTCAATTGCATTTCAGTAAAGTGCTTTACTTAAACTAAGAAACAGTGTGTGTTTTTTTAAATTCAAGCCCAAGTTAATTGAACAACTGTCATTAGTTCTTTTGAATTTGTGGTGTCTTTATATAAAGGACTTGGAAAATGTTGAGTTTGTTCTGAAGAAGCCTGAAAGTTTGTTAGGTGAAAGCGCTTAACTTGGAATTTTTGTATTGTGTGGATTGTGTGGATTTTACTGCAACTGTTAGTTCCTGTGTGGTGTATTTTGGCTGCTTTTATCCATTTTATGTGGTTTTGGCTGTGCTGAGTCGAATGGACTGCATAGCACAATAAACTCAGCTTTGGAAGTCATGGAGTCTGCTTTTTACACATGGTGGTTAAAGTTAAGGTCACAGTGTACTTGTGATCCCAGATTCCTTACCACTTCTTAGGTACATTGGGTATTGTTATTTGATAGTGTGAAGGGGCATTGTTTTTACTGAATGGAATGATGATGCATCCCTTTGCATTTCATTTGAGATCAGACTAAGACACCAATTGCTGGTCTG
>NC_056736.1:732520509-732660509 GCF_019279795.1 Protopterus annectens
TGGTCTTTCTCCAACTTAGACTATAAGTTAGGTCCGTTTAAGTTAGAGGACCTAGTCCTCTGCTAATTTACATTTTTTCTAGTAGGGCTAGTCCGTTTAAGTTAGTGGACCTAGTCCTCTTTACTCTCTCTTTCTTTGTGTGTGCTTGTTAGGGTTAGGCCCGTTTACGTTAGAGGACCTAGTTGTCGTCGTGCTTGTGGTGTACCTGTTTGTGCGAGGCCCATTCAAATTAGAGGACCTTGTTTTTTCTTGTTGATATAGCTCTGTTAAACATGTCTACTGTCTAAAGACCACAAACCTTCAGGTTTCAAAAAATGCATTGAGAGCTCCCAGAAGATATCAATTACGGATGGCCACAGTAATTGTGTTAATTGTCTTGTAGCCATTCACTTGTAGGAAACTTGTTTACTCTGCCATTCCTTTAGCTCCAGAGTTCTCCAGGAGTGGAAGAACAAGTTAATTTTGAAAGGTCTCCTCAAGCCTTCCTTCAAGGAAGACTTAGCAAGTTCTTCTTCCTCATCTAAGTCACATTCATCCAAAAAAGAGAAGGTCAAGTCGGCCAAGAGGCATTCGTCAGCACCGACTAGTGTTCTGGAACCTCCTCAGAAAATTATCAAAACTTGATAAGACTTCTACCTCCTCAGCTCCACTGTCCTCGGAGCCAGTCGAGGTTGTCGATGTTGACACTGCAGTGTCGGCCCCAAGCCTTTCGGAGCCAACTACTGAAAAATTGCTTCTGAGCCAGTCCAGAGATTTTTTGCCGGTCTCCCCAAGCTTAAGATCTCCAATTTTACAGAGATCCAAATCGCCTCCCTGTCATCCAGATCCTCCAAGAGCCTGTCAGAAGAAGATGTGGAGAGAGTAGTGCTTAGACTCCAGAAGTTGTCTGCTTTGCCCAAATTGTTGTTGGCTGTGACCCAGTTGGTTCTGGAGCCACCTGAGTCCATCCTCCCTGTGGTGGTTCCTCCTCAGAGGTAAGTTGGGCCTTCAGAGCTGGAGTTTTCGGTGCCACTTGTTGTGGAACCCTCGGTTCTAGCTCCCTTGTGGCTGTCTCGGAGCCGTGTTCTGCTCCAACACCTATGGCATCGTCCATGGTGTCTAGGAGCCGAAGCTCACTGGTCGGCCCCAATGGGGACACTTGGACCCGAACATCTTCGGTTCCGAGTTTCCCTCTCGGTGCATCGGCTAGGGGGATCTCGGACCCTACATCCATCTCGGAGCTGGTCGCTCTGGAGCCGAAGACTACTTCCATTTCCTCTGAGCCAGGGCTGTCTTCGGAGATGGAGATATCTGCTTTTGAGATGATGAGGAGAGTGCTGCCTCACTCAGCTCCACGCAGGGGTACCGACACGTCCCTCTCAAGCATCATCCTCTGTCTCAGCACCTTCTCTCTCTTTCTCTCAACAGCAGAGACCCACAGCCTCAGGAGCCCCCCCAGTCTTCTGGGACCCCCACAGAGTACCCTTCTGAAGAGCCCCCTCAGAAGAGGACATGCAAGAGGAAGTATATAGACTCCCCAGATGAGACCATCACTTCAGACACTGACCTCAAGGAGTCAGAAGGTTCTCCCAAGTCATCCTCTGATGAGGTCTCCTTTGTAGACATCTTAGAATCCTAAAGCAGAGAGGCGGCTGGCCCACTGTCACCCCTTCTGATGAAGAGTCAGTGTACCTGAAGGCTTTCGGGTTTCAACCTTCAGCCTCTTGGGTGTCTCCATCTTTTTTGATGAACTCTTAGAACTGGTTAGTCGAAAGGTGTGGGAGACTCCTGATGCCATGGAGCCAGTTCCCAAAAGACCCAATAAATTTCTCTCTGCCCCAAAAGAGAAAGATTTTTTGTCCAAGGGCGTGCCTGTAGATGCCATGGTGGTGGCGCCAGCCACTAAGAAGGAGCTAGCCGAGACCTCTTCATCTGTCATTCTGCTAAATAAGGATTCTCGAACGATGGATAGATACGGGAAGCGTATCTTTTCTTCAGCGGCTTCGCTAAACTATCTCACACATTTTACTATGCTTCAGAGAGATCTCCTCAAGGAGTTAGGAGATGCTCTTCAAGGTACATCTACTGAAGGAGTCCCTGTGAAGGTGTCTGCTCAGTTGTCCACCATAAATTCCATCGTGAACTCCTCCATGAGGCTGATCTCCTATGCAGCCGATGGAGCAAGCAGGGCAGCGGGTTCAGAAGTTTCCCTTGGGAGACACTCCTGGATGCATTTATGTAATTTTGTGGAGCCTTTCAAGTCTACCTTTACCAATGCCCCTTTTGACAGTTCTTCATTGTTTGGACCTAAGGTAAAAGATGCACTCACCAGATGCAAACAAGAAGGGTCAGAGAAGTTGTAAGATGTGGTTCAAGAAGTCCCAGAGATTTTTCCCAGATGCACAGGGTGACTCCTCCTTCAGAGGCAGAGGAGGAGGAGCTAATGGTAGACATCGCCCAAGAGGTGGGGGGGGTCCACAAAACCAGGGTGGCCATGATTCGTTTTGAGGCTGTCCCTATCAGTGCTCCTGATGTGGGGCCTGGCTGTGCTGCTCTGGAGCCAGTCGGAGGTTGCCTATCTTTGTATCCAGAAGCCTGGCTAAACATCACCCAAGACAAATGGGTACAAAGAATAATCACCAGAGGTTACTCCATACCATTTTCTTTTCCACTCCACACTCCCAGGAAGATTGCAGATGTTCCACCCAATCACAGGGATCAAGCAACTGTAGAAGTGCAAAAGTTGCTTGCAAAGAGAGTCATCCAGACTGGACGTGCAGACCAGATAGGATTCAGAACTTACTCCAGATTATTTTCAGTGCCAAAATGTACAGGGGACTGGAGGCCCATCTTGGACCTCAGCAAACTAAACGAATCTGTAAAGAAGGCCAAGTTCCGGATGGTGACACTGCAGTCTATACTCTCTCTGTTAGGTAAAGACAACTGGATGTGCTCCATAGACCTCCAAGATGCATACTACCATATAAAAATGGACAGAGCATTGAGGAGTCACTTACACTTCCAGCTGGGAGCCAGTCACTACCAATGTTGTGCTCTGCCCTTTGGTCTCATCACAGCCCCCAGGGTGTTCACCAAATGTATGACAGTAGTGACAGCTCACCTGCGACTTCGAGGATTCCAAGTGTTTCTGTACCTGGATGGCTGGCTCCTGACTACCACCACCACCAGGCACCTACTCCTACAAACCAGAGATTCCACCTTCCAGCTCTGTTCCCAGCTGGGGATTACAATAAATTGGGAAGAGTCTGCCTTATCACCCTCTCATTTTTGTGACTTTTATAAGCACAGAAATAGACACAGTTGCTATGCTAGCTCATCTACCTGCAGACAGAATTCAAAACCTCAAACAACAAATCCTCTGTTTACTTCCTCTACAGAAAGTCAAGGCAAAGACAGTGCTGAAACTCTTAGGGACATGGCCTCCACCATCACATTAGTCCCTCTAGCCAGATTGCATATGTGAGTCCTACAATGGCTTCTATCTTCCCAGTGGTACTTTCAACAACTGCCTCTATCTCAACATATCACCATAACAGAGTCTTGCAAAAAGGACCTTCATTGGATTCAACCCGACCAGCTAACAACAAGAACTCCATTCCTTCCTCGTCACCCCATTGCTACTGTGACCACGGATGCCTCACAGATAGGGTGGGTGGTGGGACATTATCTAGGCAGGACTGTCCAAGGCACATGGCAAGATCATGAGGCTCACCTGCATATCATTGTCCTAGAGATGAGAGCAGTGTTTCTAGCATTGCAAGCACTTCATGACTTTCTTCCTCTAGGGACGATAGCAATCCAATCAGACAATATGTCAGTGGTATGGTATCTCAACAAGCAAGGAGGAACCAGATCTTACCCCCTTTGTCAAGAGGCCCTTCGTGTTTAGAAGTGGGCAATTTCTTCTCAGTGCTTTCTACTGGCAATGCATATCCCGGGGACAACCAATGTGATAGCCAACAAGCTCAGCAGGGCAATCTTGATGCCTCACGAGTGGTCTCTGAATCAGGAAATAGCGGAACACATCTTCCGCAAATGGGGACAGCCTTGCTGTGATCTCTTTACCAGTCCAATCAACTCCAAATACAGCAGCTACTTCTCCCTCATCCCCCCCTCCGGGGGAGTCACCAAGAGATGTACTTGTTCATGACTGGCCCCGGGGACTCCTTTATGCATTCCCTCCCTTTCCGCTCATATCCAAAGTGATTCAGAAAGCAAAGTTATTGGGAAGCAAAATGATTTTCATCACTCCTTACTGGCCTCGTCAGATTTGGTTCCCCTTTCTTGGGCCTCATCTACTAGACGATCCATGAATACTGGACCCAGTGCCAGACCTCTTGACACATGTCAGGCTGCCTCCACACCCTCAACATGACAGCGTGGCTGCTCCACTACCATCCCTAGTTAGGCTTCATGATTTTTTACCTGCTGTGACCCACATCCTTATGTCTTCGCATAAACCTTCCACTAGGAAGTTATACACTAGCAAATGGAGAAAGTTTTCTATCTGGGCTAAAGAAAGAAATGTAGATCCTTACACCGCATCCATCTCTATGGTTTTAGAATTTTTGTCTGAACTTTTCCATCAGGGATCTGCTGCTGCCACAATTAGGGTCCAATTGGCAGCGATATCTAATTTTCATTTTTGGCAACATGAAATTAACCTAATGTCCTACAGATTATGTAAAACCTTCCTTAAAGGCGCAACTTTGCTGAGACCTCCCTTTCAGGAACCGGTATCTCCTTGGGATCTAAACTTTGTTCTGTCCAAACTAACTTCCCTGCCTTTTGAACCTGCACATTCATGCCTATTGAAGTTTCTGTCTTGGACGACCTTATTTCTAGTACCCATCACATCAGCTAGACGAGTATCAGAGTTACAAACACTGTCGATTAAGCCTCCTTATTTGATTCTCCACAAAGACAGAGTTTCCCTTCGTACAAATCCTTCTTTTATCCCTAAAGTTTGCTCTCACTCTAATTTGAACCAAACCATAAAATTACCTGTGTTTTTTCCCCTAATCATTCCAACTCTGCAGAATACAAATTTCATCAACTTGATGTTTACAGGCAGTTACGGTTCTACCTTCACAGGACTAAGGAACTCAGAAAGTCAGACCAATTGTTTGTATCCTTTTCTGAATCTAGAATAGGTCTGTCAGTCTCTAAAGTGACCCTATCTAACTGGATTTTGAGCTGTATCTCCGTCATTTACTCCTCCAATGGAAAAACTCTACCATTCAAGATTAAGGCTCATTCTACCCGATCCCAGTTTACATCTGCTGCCTTCCAAACCAGAGTTCCAATTGACAGTATCTGTGCAGCAGCAACCAGGGCTACCCCTCATACCTTTCTTACTCATTACAAATTGGATCTGACCTCAAGGGGTGGAGCCTCCTTTGGTTCTATGGTACTCAGGAGTATTTTCCCATGAGCCACCCAAGAATAAGGTGCTAGGGATGCTGTCCCATATGTAAGAATGAAGGCGAGATAGGACTACAGAACATAAAGAAGTTATGTACTCACCATAACATTCCGTGTTTGTAGTCCATCTCGCCCTTTATACTTACGAACCCACCCACCTACCCCTGTCCTGGAAGGATCTGGAGACAGGATAGTATTACCTTGGTAGGGTGGACACCTTTCATGATTGTTGTTCTTTCTGGATAACTTTATTTTTATCTTTCTATAGTTTAGCAGCAAACAAGATCTGGGGATTGTACTAGTGCACTATGGGATACCTACCTAGCCACTAGCCAACTAAGAGACTTTGAGCTTTGTAATAGGCCAAGCCGGAGCCGAGGATCAGCTCCTAACCATATGTAAGAATGAAGGGCGAGATGGACTACAAACATGGAATGTTACGGTGAGTACATAACTTATTTTTTGTTATGATTGGCAATTTTCATGTTGGCAGTTTTGTTTTTGAGACCTTGCCGAAAAAAGGCACTATGTGGGAGACGAGCCTTTGCCAGCAGCCAAAAGCATAGTGGTGCTAGGTGCAAACCATCTCTGGCAAAGCAGCAAGTTTGTCGACCATGTCATCCCAAGATGACAGAAACTGGATCCCCTTTGAAAGACACCAAAAACTAAGCTTAAATTCCTTTCCTTTACAGCTACCCCCTATACCATTACCTGAAGCTGTTTTTCTAATCAGAAATCTGTCCATTTGGCTTGCCTATATTAGTACGATTCACTCTTCATTCCTTTACTCAACTCCACCATATCATGCAATTTTCTAATTCTCTATGCATTTCAAATGCCATTCCAGTTTGCAATATGGTTGATTTTTGTCTAGGGTGATAGTTACATTAATATCTCCTGAATTATTTCTGCTTCTGGAATCTCTTGCTATCCCTATCCATGCTTCACAATGTCTGTCAAATCCACTCCAATAACTTTTTGGGGAACCTATGTTATCAGTTCACCAAATTTTCCTAGCAGTTTTCCTTTCCATATAAACTACCTCCTGTCTTCACTTTTCTGTACTTCTCTTTTGATAGTTATCAGTCCTTTCCCAAATAAACCCACCACTATCTTCCTGTTCTTCAACTCACATGATCCATTTCATTCTTATGGTATTATGCCTTGTATAGTGTAAATAAATACTTCTTAGAGTTTCAGCTTCATTTCCTACAATACAACTATTTGATCTCCTTTTCATCATCTTAATCCTGTGGTAGATTATAACCCCCCTATATTCCACATAACCAGTCTGATCCTTTCCCAGGATCCCTCTCTGCTGCTGGTTCTCTGTAACCCCACCCCTCCCTATTGTGTACACAAGTCTGCTGTGATATTCTAAGGCTGAATATAGAACCTAGCTAGGCATTTCTTCTGTATCCGTTGTCCGAGCCTCTCTCACCCTTCTCCCCTCTCAATTCTTGCCCATTTCTTCTCTTCATTCATTTCCTCCTTCACTAAATTCTACCCCTTTTCAATTCCTTACATCATCTTTCCCTCCTCCATACACTTTCCCTTTCCTTCTTATTGCAGGTTGGATTCCCGCTACAGCCTTGCATTCCAGTTTACACTTCCTTTCTCCTCTCTTCTCCTGCCTTTAATTTACTTCCCTGATTTCACATCACATCAATTTCTGTAACTATATCTACTTCCTTCAATACTTTACCGTCTTTTTTTCTAATCCTGTAGGAACAAATCTGTCAGCCACTTACAGTTCTGTCCGACTTCATCCATCCTTTGTTATCACTTTTCAAAGGAATTGAATGTTTGCTTCACATGTTAATCAAGTTCTTTTTCTTTCTTAAGACTGTATTTTTTTACATTTATTTTAAGAATTGTTAACTAGGTCAACTGAATGGTCCATACTGACCCTTTTCAGCATGACCTAAGCAAA
Source organism: Protopterus annectens (assembly GCF_019279795.1). Taxonomy (NCBI): domain Eukaryota; kingdom Metazoa; phylum Chordata; order Ceratodontiformes; family Protopteridae; genus Protopterus; species Protopterus annectens. Next base: position 732,527,867 of record NC_056736.1, read on the forward strand.
GAAGGTAAGAGTACATACAATGTATAGTAGCAATTTACAATGCTTGCAGCAACAGAAACAGTCCCTCAAACCAGCTTTTCAGTTTTAAGCCAAGGATTATTTGCAATGATGGATATAACTGCTTTTTTTGTAAAAATCATGGAGACTAACAAAAGAAGTCAAGTCACAAATACACTGCTAGTCTCTTTCCACAATTTTTTTTAGCAAATGCTCATGTTAATGCAAATTTATAATTTCAATCTGTTTGCAACAGGACATATAGATTATTTCCAAAGTTCAATTGAATGTGGCCTGTTTTCAGTCATGCAATTTTACTATTCCTTCATACATGTATATATATATATATAGGGTTTCCCAAAATTGAGAGATTGGTTGTTGATAATTTAACTGTAACATGGTGAGAGTCACAGAAAGTGTGCAAACTGTGTTTAAAATGGGATGTTATGTGATCCTATCTCGCCTACATTCAATACTTGGGCTCGGAGCCGATCCCTCGGCTCCGACTCGGCACGCTATGCTATAGAGCGAGGCCTCTTATTGGCTGAGCTATTTCTTATCCCAGGATGCACCACCACTAATCCCCCAGATCTCGTTTGCCGCTTACAAGCTTAGACGTGGTCTCAACTTGGCTGGGCTAAGTACTAATTTATTTAGGCTTTTCCTGTCAGGAATTTGCTTGCTTTGAACCCAAAAGCTGTTTTAACAGCTATTGTTGTGATTTGATTGTGTATTGAACAGTTCTGTTGAGGAATTTGTGTTTTTCGTCAAGGGAAGGTTTCCCATTTTAGTTAGAGGGGCCTTCCCCTGTTGCCTTTGCTATCTTAGCGTTTTTATTTGTGGGTCAAGTACCCGTTTAAGTTAGAGGGTCTTGACTCTCTCTCTTTTTCTGTGTGTGGAATTTTTGATCTGGTATATTTGTTTTGTTTAAAAAAAAAAAAAAAAAGTAAAGTAAAAAAACTTTATATTTTTCTGTTCTAACATTAAGTTTTGGTGTTTCTCTTTAGACAGGTGTGTTTTTTTCCTAATTTAGTTATGTCCAAAGAGCATAAACCCTCCAGGTTTAAAAAATGCACGAGGTGTGGTTTTAAGATGTCCATAACGGACGACCACTCCTCGTGCGTTTACTGTTTAGGCGCCAAGCACCTACAAGAATCATGTAGCGTGTGTCACGCCTTCTCATCAAGGGTCCTCCAGGAGAGGAAAAACAAATTAATCCTTAAAGGGTTAATCAAGCCATCCTTCGAGGAGGCTTTATCTTCTTCTCCCTCTCCTTCAAAAAAGAAGAAAGCGTCGGCTCCGACCAGTCTGTCAGAACCGAATGCCAAAAAACCTAGGCAGACTTCTCCATCAGCTCCACAGACTTCGGAGCCGAGGGCGGAACGGGATGCCTCCAGCCTCGACCCCTCTGGTTTCGGAGCCGAGGACTGGGGCATCGAGTGGCGGGTCACCTTCATCGGCTCCACTGATATTGGAGCTGATGAGGGTTACCGGCTCAGACTTTTCCCCTTCGGAGCCGAAGTCCTTATCGGCACAGAGGGAAATTGCCTTGAGGTCTCTCTCGGAGCCGATAGTGGTAGAATCCATTCGGAGCCGGTCCCCTAGTCCGTTGGAGCCGATGGAGAAATCGGTTCGGACCCGATCGGTATCCTCCAGGTCATCCAAGATGTCTGATTCGGACATCGACAGGGTGCTCCTAAGACTTTTCCAGTCTCCGGTGTTCCAAAAGCTAGTATCAGCTCCAGCCCATTCGGCTTCGGAGCCGATGGTCCTCCTCCCTACTATGGTTCCTCCTCCAACAGCCTCGGCACCATTGGAGCCGGTGCTGGTGGAACCGGTGGAGGTTCTAGGGTCGGGCCCGACCCTTACTCCAACTCCGGCTCTTGGGTCGGAGTTCAGTACACGGACTTCTTCCGTCGGGCCCGGGGGGGATGCTTCGGGATTGATGTTTTCGGTCCCAAGTCTCCCTCTTGGTGCGTCGGTGGCGGGAGTGCGGTCTACTCTCGTGGCCATGGAGGTGGGACCCTCCCAGGATTCTGGTGGTCCCGCCTTCAGGGCTATGAGGAGTGCGTTAGCCAAATCTTCTTTGGCTACCTCCACGGTCTCCCCAGCTCCTTCCCTGCATACCGAGACTGGGTCTTTGGCAGTCCCCCTGTCCTTAGACAGCAGAGCCCCGGGGCCTGAGGTTACCCCCACTGGGGTTTCCCCCCCTCCTGGAGGTCCTTCTGAAGCCTCTTCGGAAGAACCCCCCAGGAAGAGATCGTGCAAGAGGAAGCACGTTGACTCCCCTGATGAGTCTCTTACATCAGACACTGATCTCGATGATGCAGAGGGGTCCCCTAAGTCGTCCTCGGATGATGTCTCCTTTGCAGACATCCTGGAAGCCCTTAAACAATGAGGCGGCTGGCAGTCCAAACCCCCTTCTGCTGATGAGTCGGTGTTCCTTAAGGCCTTCGGGGCTCATACCTCCGCCTCCTGGGTGTCTCCGCCCTTCGACGAGCTCTTGGATTTGATCTGTCGAAGGGCGTGGGAACACCCAGACTCTGTGGAACCGGTGCCTGCTCATCTTAATAAATTTCTCTCAGCACCCCCTGAAAAAGAGTTTCTAACTAAAGGTGTGGCTGTAGATGCTCTGGTGGTGGCATCTGCTACCCAGCAAAATGTAGCAGAGGCTTCGACATCCGTCCATCCTCCTAATAAGGAGTCTAGGAGCATGGATCGGTACGGAAAGCGCACCCTCAGTTCAGCGGCCTTTACATTGAGGTCCTTGAACTACCTCACGCACTTTACTAGATTTCAGAGGGATCTGATTAAAGAACTTTCCGATACCCTCTTGGGTAACCTGCCTGAGGAGCTGGCCCAGACGGTTGGCTCTCAGCTGGCTACATTGTCGTCCATTTCAAACTCGTCCATGAGGCTCATTTCTTATGCGGCCGAAGGGGCGAGTAGAGCGGCGGGTACAGGCATTGCTCTACGGAGACAAGCCTGGCTCCGCCTGTGTCATTTCGCGGAGGCCTTTAAGTCTTCCTTTGCCGACGCCCCCTTTGATGGGTCCTCTCTGTTTGCATCGAAGGTAAAGGACACACTGACCCACTGCGAACAGGAGGGTAAGACTCTGACTGCCGTAGGGCACGATTTTCCACTCCCTTTCGGCCTTATCCCAAGGCTAAAAGAGGAGGGAAAATGTGGTTCCGTAGATCTCAGAAGCCTTACCCCTCTCAGCAGAAGGATCCCCCTTCCAGAGGCAGGGGAGGGGGAAATTCTTCCGGAAGACGCCGTCCCAGAGGCGGCAGAGGCCCTCGCAACACTGGAGACCGCGAGTCCTTTCGTGGCTCTTCAGCCTTTCACAGTCCCTGAGGGATTGCCCAACTGTGCAGCTCCGGAGCCAGTCGAGGGTCGTTTCTCAAAGCACCTAAAAGCCTGGGAAGGTATCACTCAGGATCGATGGGTGCTTCGAATTATCGCCGGAGGTTACACCATCCCTTTCTCTCACGCCCCACCTCAGTCCAAAAAAATCCCGGACCCGCCACCCAGTCAACGGGATACTGCAGCCTCAGAAGTTTCAAAGCTGCTGCAAAAAGGAGTCATCCAACCGGTCCCCGCAGACCAGATCGGATTAGGAACTTACTCAAGATTCTTTTTGGTGCCAAAAAAGACCGGGGACTTGAGGCCCATTTTGGACCTCAGCACTCTAAACCGTTCAGTCAGAAAGTCCAAGTTCTGAATGGTCACCCTACAAACCATTCTCCCGTTGCTGGAGAAAGGTGTTTGGATGTGCTCCATAGATCTCAAGGACGCTTATTACCATATCATGGTACATCAAGCGTCCAGGAGACATCTGCGCTTCAGCCTAGGAGGCAGTCATTTTCAGTTCCGCGCGCTGCCCTTTGGTCTCACCACAGCCCCCAGGGTGTTCACCAAGTGTTTGGCAGTCGTGACTGCTCACCTGAGAAGTCTAGGATTCCAAGTGTTTCCATATCTAGACGACTGGCTCCTAACTGCCACCTCCAAGCATCTACTACTGAGGAGCCTACAAACCACTATATCACTGGGCAATTCCCTTGGAATCACCTTCAATTGGCCAAAATCTGTGTTGCTGCCATCTCAACGAATAAGATTCATAGGGGTAGAGATAGACTCAAACCAAATGCGGGTCTATCTACCTACAGACAGAATACAAACCATACAGACTCAAGTTCGAGCCTTACTTCCCAGGTCCAAAGCCCTAGCCAGAATGGTCCTGCAGCTATTGGGATCCATGTCCGCCACGGTTCTTCTAGTCCCCTTGGCAAGGTTGCACATGAGAATTCTCCAGTGGCTTCTTTCAGCTCAGTGGTCCTTTCAGGAACTCCCTCTAAGTCACCCCATATGGATCACGGAAACATGCAAACGGGACCTTCGCTGGTGGCTAGTGCCCTCCAATTTGGATCAGGGACGACCCTTTGTTCCACCTCCTCCTACGGCCACTTTGACCACGGACGCCTCCCAGATGGGGTGGGGGGGCATTCCCTGGGCAGGTCAGTCCAAGGCAAATGGCACCCAGAAGAGACCCTACTTCATATCAACATCCTAGAAATGAGGGCGGTGCTTCTGTCCCTTCAAGCCCTTCACAATTACCTCCCTCAGGGCGTAATTGCCATTCACTCAGACAACATGTCAGTTGTCTGGTACCTGAACAAACAGGGAGGGACCAGATCCTATCCTCTTTGCAGAGAGGCCATGAGAGTTTGGGAATGGGCAGTGTCGACCAAACGCTTTCTACTGGCTACTCATATCCCGGGCAAGTCCAATGTGATAGCCGACAGACTGAGCAGAACCATCCTCTCTCCTCACGAATGGTCTCTGAACATTACAGTGGCAAATCAGATATTCAGCAAATGGGGAGTTCCATGTTGCAACCTCTTCGCGACTCCACTGAATGCGAAGTGCAAAAAGTTCTTCTCCCTCACCCCAGCCCCGGGGAAGAGCCCTATGGACGCTCTAGCCCTTCCTTGGCCCACCGGCTTGCTTTATGCCTTCCCCCCAGTTCCTCTCCTTCCCAGGGTGATCCAAAAGGCATCGATCTTGGGGAGCAAAATGATCTTAGTTGCTCCTTACTGGCCTCGTCAAGTATGGTTCCCCTATCTTCGGAAGTATGCTCTGGAAGGTCCATGGTTCCTGGATCAGATCCCAGACCTTTTGGTTCATCAGTCGGGACTATTTCACCAGTCCCTACACACCTTAAAATTGACGGCTTGGCTCCTCCTCTTCCGACTATAGTAAGGAGTCATACATTGGATCCAGAAGTTGTACACATCTTATCCTCGGCCCACAAGCCTGCTACAAAGAAATTGTATTCTAACAAATGGAAAAGATTTGCTATTTGGGCTCAACTCCGGGACCTGGATCCCATCACTATTCCCGTATCTGAAGTACTGAAATTTCTAACTTCTCTTTTTAATCAAGGCTCTTCAGTCTCTACCATCAAGGTTCAATTGGCAGCTATTTCCAATTTTCACGAATCTACAAACCCACCTTTAATGAGCAACAGATTATGTAAGACCTTCTTGAAAGGAGCTGCGCTTTTAAGGCCTCCGATTTCCCATCCTGCTCCTCCATGGGATCTCGATGTGGTGTTACGCGCCTTAACTTACTTTCCCTTCGAACCGGCAGCGACATGTGATTTAAAATTTCTATCGTGGAAGACTGCCTTTCTGGTGGCGATTACTTCTGCCAGAAGGGTTTCAGAGCTTCAGGCTTTGTCTATAAAACCTCCGTACTTGATTTTTCACAAAGACAGAGTATCTCTCAGGCCAAATCCTTCCTTTGTCCCTAAAATCTGTTCCAGTTTCTGCCTACAGCAATCATTAGAACTTCCAGTCTTCTTTCCGAAGTATTCTAACAAAGTGGAATTCATATTCCACACATTGGATGTCCACAGGCAGTTGCGTTTTTATTTAGATAGGACCAAACAAACAAGGAAAACAGATCAGTTGTTTGTATCCTTTGCAGACAATAAATTGGGCAAAGCCGTCACAAAGGTCACTATTGCCAAATGGATCAGGGACTGTATTACTCGAGCTTATTCTTATTCTAACAAAGAGCTTACCACCTCTGTCAAAGCTCATTCTACAAGGGCTATGGCTACTTCGATAGCATTTCATTCTAAACTTGCCATTAGTGACATTTGTGCTGCGGCTACATAGTCTTCCCCGCACACTTTCATTTCCCACTACAAATTGGATGTGGCATCTAGAGGACGAGCTTCATTTGGTTCCACAGTGCTCAGGAGTGTTTTCCAATGAGCCACCCAGGATTTAGGTGCTTGGGACGATGTCCCATCAGTATTGAATGTAGGCGAGATAGGATCACATAACATCTTTTAGTTATGTACTTACCATAACTTTAGATGTTTGGGATCCATCTCACCTACATTCCTAATAACCCACCCTCCTTCCCCCTTCCTTGGAGATCAGAGGATATCAGAAGGTCCGAATCCTGTTGTTTCATCTTGAAACATCTAACAATGTTATATAAACAAGTTGTGCATGTGTGCATGAATGCGGACAAACAAGATCTGGGGGATTAGTGGTGGTGCATCCTGGGATAAGAAATAGCTCAGCCAATAAGAGGCCTCGCTCTATAGCATAGCGTGCCGAGTCGGAGCCGAGGGATCAGCTCCGAGCCCAAGTATTGAATGTAGATGGATCCCAAACATCTAAAGTTATGGTAAGTACATAACTAAAAGATATTTCACATGCCGTAAGTAAAATAGTTTTGAACATTTCTAGCGTTCTTAAATTCCAAAACAGTTTCCTGAATTGAAACAATATTGAAAAAGTAAGAAGTGAATTTCATTTTAAAGATAGAATTCTTTTGTTCACTTAATTTTATTTTATTCTTACCAGTTTTGGGCTCATGTGCTGCAGACTTCAGGCTCTGAGGTTCTGGACAATTTCCACCTAGTAGCTCAAATGACCTGACCAACCAAGCCTGAAGGCCATCACTCTTGTCAGTCAAAGCTTTTTTTTCGTCATTTTATTATTTGCTTATCCACTGTTCCCTTCTTGCAATGGGGCTGCAAGCATGCAATGATCTCAGCTCAGATTTAAAGGAAGCCTGTATTTACCTGCAGTCACTAATGTGGCTTGTTTGATCACACTGTTAAAAATCTTGCAACCAAGTGCACCCTCCATCTACTCAAACAAATATTAGCACAAGTCTTGATCCCACATCCTTCTCAAAGAACAGGGTGCCAAGGCTTTGTCAGTCAAATATCTGCCCCCATAGTAAGATTATCTGAAACATGGGCTACTACTCAAAAAAGGGTAACCATTGGTATCGGAGGATGTCTTGTTCTGAGCAACTAGGTTGACCATTATTTTTTAAATATTAAATATTAATTCTATAATTATAGGAGAGTGTACCAGAGTATGTTTATTAGTTTTTAGGGTGACATTTTCAATAAGGGTCTATCCTTGACTCCCAGAAGATGGTGTCAAAATTATAAAGGACAGAAAATGTCTGCGAGTGATTACATATCTGTATATGACACAGAACACAGGGCATGCATACAGATAGAACTGTTTATCTAGGAAATAAGCTTTATATGAATCAGAGGAAATGGCTGTACATTTGTAAAGTGTTGGGGCAACATTTGGAAACAGACTTTTTTTGAATATTGAAAGAAAGGTAGGGAGAGTAAAAGTGTAACAGCCCATGGGTACACTATTCACATTTCTTGCTTTATTCCTGGATTGCATTAGACGAGTGTCTCATCATGTAGCAGATTCAGTAATCTGCAGAATGTGTTACAAATTGTAGCCTCATTGGTGCACATTAGGTAAAATCCTGACTATGACCCTTGCAACCAGAATTCGATTAGTGGTAGGGTCATTGATGACAAAGGCAGGGTGGATGGGAATGCCTATCCTGGAGTGGTGGGGGCATGTTGGAATCTTTCTTGTGGTACTCTGACAGAGACTGAAGTTCAGAGAGAAAATGCCAGGCTGTGTGGACAGGAGGAGTGGAAAGATGTGTGGCCACCCCATAGGTCTGCAAGCAGAGCACATGCTCATGTTACTCCCAATCACCTGCCCAGCCTAGTGGTGACATCAGCATGCAAGGAAGGAGACTTAGGATTAGTTAAAATCAAAAAATGACCCCCTAAAATGACAGCTGCTGGTCTCAGTCATTCAACTGTCACATCCAGGACAAGTGTAAATATAAATATGTGAAAGGTCATCCCTCATAACCTGAAGAATGAATGAGTCAGTTGAGCAATGTGAGTGTGGGGATGTGCTTGATGGTCAAGAGGTTTCAGCAACAAAAAAAAATAATATTTTTTAAGTTCTAGTTACATAGGTGTTTCTTCACTTAGAGGTATACACAGCTGTATGGAACAATACATTCCTCGAAGAAAACTGGTGTAAAGAATTCTGAAACTCCACAGGCACAGGTTCATAAATGCTTTAGATGCACAGTTACTAGGATTTCACTTCCTATGGGACATTCTTGTGTTTCTTTATAATGATGGCTGAGAAATGAATAGAATCACCCTAGTAGGCTGCAGTGCACTGGAACAAGCAACAACTTGCTTTCTTTTCTACATCTGATAATCTGGTAGGGCTGGGGGTGGGGGCAGGCTGCAATACTGACTGAACCTTTTTTAGCCATGATTTGCAAAAGAAACAAACATCAAGAATGGGCCGTGGGAAAGTAAAGGTTGCAACATGTTTGCAAATTTTCAGTAGAGGTAGTTCAAATTTAGTTCCCTATAAGATATGCAAAACTGAAAACGTGCCATTGTCAAAGTATCATGGTGAATCCTGAAACTTACTGTAAATCTATTAAAATGCTGCACCCCCACACTTCTGATATATGTGTGTGTATATACATATATATATATATATATATATATATATATATATATATATATATATATATATATACATATATATATATATACATATATATATATACATATATATATACATATATATATACATACATACATACACACACACACACATACATGTAGTTCCACAGCATTACATCAACACATCATAATGTCAAAGGCCGACTGATCGACCAGAAAAGATTGACAAATACAGATGGTCAACTAGTGTGGTAGATCAACATGCTCAAGGTGGGGGATTATTCCCTTTCCCCAGGGATTGTGTGATGTCAGAGTTAGTATATATAGTTATCAGGGGGAGGGGAGTGCAGTGGGACTAGCCTCCCCATGCAAAAAAAAACAATGTTAATTTGTTTTTTTGGCTGCATGTGGAGAGGATTTTACTCATACATGAGCAGTTGACTGTTGGCATTTCCATTGCTGACCTTTCATGGTCAATATTTTTGCCTCGGGATTGTAATACTAAACCTATATATCAAACTGCAGAAGGGTCACTCACTCCAGGGATCTTTACCTAGCCTCTGATATGAACAGGTTATGCTGGAGAGAGATACATCTCCCAGAGACTGCCACTTCTCTGGAACAAGCTTCCAGTTCATGTGAAACAGAGACAATCCCTGACCTTCTTCAAACACAACCTACATCGTCCCTGACCTTCTTCAAACGCAACTTAGATCGTCCCTGACCTTCTTCAAACACAACCTAGATCAATGGCTGGGTGACCGCAAATTCATTCTTGGGGTGGTGCCCATGTCCCTTCTGGCCAGATGAAGTTGGTATTAACTACCATAGACCCTTACCTCTGCGAACGTCACTCACCTAACAATGACAATTGTGGAAACTCGAGATAAATATGGCTAGACTTGTAAGGGCTCTAGGACCGTTAGCCTAGTAACCTCCTGTGAACCTATGAGTACCATTTTAATAGGGTAACAGAAGGGTTTCCATGTGGAATATGATGCACTGTTTAGTGCATAGCTTTTCTGGCAGCACAATTAATATCACACATAAGCAAGAAAGTAAAAATACAATAAACACAGGAAAAGTTAGCTAACCATGCACCTTACGTAACGTAACATTTCAATGCATTAATACAGTGAAGGATTATAAATGATTACTGTTGGGGTCCTCATAATTTTTGATTTGTTAACCACATGCCTTTAACCAATACAGTTGCAATTTGGTTCCAATAGAGCCTAACATTGTGTTAAGAATTTTTTTGTTTTTAATTGCTCTTATTTGGGGGTGGGTTATATCTAGTTATAGTCAGTCCTTTAACAGATTTTCAAAAACATTTTGCAAATCTCAGCAGTGCGCGTGCGTACACACACACACACACACACACACACACACACACACAAATTTATATTTTTGTCTATGACATCTTCCACTTTTATGTGTTGTGTGGAAGTCACTCCTAGCTGTCTACATTCCCTCAGACAAACTTCTACAAAACTGTTCACCACATTGTTGCAAGAAATGTGCTGTCTGTAGACAAACACACATTGCTTTTCTTCTTGTCATTTTTTCCCTCTTTTAATCCACACCACCTGTGGTGAGAAAATACTTAGCTGCGTTTACTTCCTCAAATGAACTTTAACATTTTTTGTAGATCACCATAAGCAAGACAGCAATCCAAACTGCCTTTGTTTTACATTGGTTCTTGACACCCACTGCAGTTATACGAGACCATGTGATCACTCAAATTTTTGCTCTAGGGGTATGGACAAAGCAAAAAGTCATTAGGGAAGAATTTCCTAGTTATGGTTACATTTTAAATGCTAGTACTATTAACTTGGAACCTCTCAAAATACTTTTAAATTTTAGGACAGTTGGAGCAAAAATGTGAGGCAAATTATGGGCACCCCTTCAAAATCTGAACAGTTAAGATAATATGGTGCCCTTTTGTTGCTTGGACTCTTTAAGCTTAATTTTACAAAACTGTTGTGTTTTGTAGATAGTAAAGATAAAGGGAAATCGCTCTCCTCCAACTACATTCCTAAAATATGGAACAATCTACCATCCACAATAATCACCAACAGCTCTGTGTTACAATTTAAAGCCCTCTTAAAATCCCACTTAAAAGAAACTTGGCTCTGCCCTTGTAACTATCCCGATAAACCCAACTCCCAGCCTCACTAACCAAATATTACTCCCAGCCTCAATAACCAAGTACTACCTATCTCTGTTACTTACTGTACCTTTACTCAAACACGTGTACATTAAACAAATCCCCATCTCTTCATCTCTCTAAACTGTGTAGACTCGAGGAGTCAAATTTACCATCAATGCTAAATAAATTCAATCCCAAATATTCATCATATTGCCCAAATCAAAAAGCTGACATGCTCCACATTTTCTGGAGCTTTAAAAAAGTTTACAACCTATGGTGTTCCTTAAGAGTAAGATTAGAAAAGATGGGATATGAAAAATCCACCTTTTTGAGGGAAACAGCCATTTTACACATCACTGCAATTAGTCTTGCCAAAATTCTAAAACACGTACTTATCACTATGTGTGCCCTCATTAAAATTCTACATTGCTAAGAACTGGATTGATAAATCCATAATCTCATGGGAAGATTTTTGAAATCTTGCTGTTAAATTCATATCCTCCCATAAGCTGGTAAACACCAATACTACCAAAAATATTGGGGATACTTGCTGGACTTAATTATGAAGAATTAAAAACGGACACCACTTCAGCCCAAGCATATAAGCTCCTATAGTAAGTTATCACAGTAACACTTTTTAGTCTAAACGTTCCAGTAATTTACCATGTACTTATTACCTAGTTAGAATTAACAGGAAGTCTGTATACTTCACTTACACATCTTAACATAAGTTGGTCCCCCTTCACCTTCTTTTTCTTGCTATGAAAACTTAACCTAAGAGATGTGACTTCTACTGTATATAATGTATATAATTCTTTAAGTTTTGTTTTTTTCACTCCTGTTGAAGTTTTTGCTAATTATTTTTTTCTTGTAATTGTTGTTATATCCATTGGTGCTAAATGTACAAATGTCTTTCCTTTTATTTGATTGTATATCTAAAAACTCAATAAAAAGTTTTTTGAAAAAAAAAATGAGTCAAATTTACTCTCTACTAAACAATAGTATGTTTCAGTATTATGTATATGTCTCCAAGCATATATTTTGTATCCTTGTTACGTGTTTTTTCTAAATTACAACGATCACTTGTATATATCCTGTAATCTAAAATATGTTTTTCTTTTTTTCTTTTCTTAGCATTTCTAACTGTATAAACTAATAACTGTTTATTGCAATCTGTAACTCTTACTGCTAACAAGTGGAGCTTTTCTCCCCGGGCCTCCACTGAAAAAGGACCTGTGTCCAGTTGGACTTTCCCGGTAAACAAATGTGAAATAAATAACTAACTAGTACCATAGTTAGTGGTCTTTTTAATGCCATTTTAGTGCTCTGCTTTAGTGGGGAGGGTAATAGGCTTGAGTGTTTTCAACCCCTCAGATGAAATTTGTCTTTGCAAAAGTGTTTGCATATCCCTGCAGGAGATATGGTAGCCTAAACAATACATTTTTTTTGGTGGCTACCATTGCTATTTACTTATTAATACCATATCACTCTCCATACTTATGGAATGAGGGGTATGCCTGGCTGCCTTCTCTTCCCCACAGGAGCTTTTCAAAAATATTTTGCAGTTCACTTTCACTTAACATAGTAGTCTACATGAAATTGCATTTCTTCTACCTACAACTTTATTTATAACTTGTGCTCGTAAGGTCACTGCAAGCCATACAGAACTTTACACATCGGCACCTTTACTCCTAATACACTGGTTCATCTGTGATACCTGGGCAGGCATTTGACCTATTTACAGTAAACTTCAGGGACCATCAGTCAGATTATGTTTACAAGATGCAGATCTCTGCAAAGATCACACACACTGAATGTGTGAAATTCCAAGTTATAGGCAACTTCTCTGGACATGCAACACTTTCTCTTTCTCAGAACCACGTATAGTATAAGTTCATAGGTTCATTCTAGGCTATTGATCAGGTAAATTAAAATTTGTAGCCTAATCTCAAGATCGCAGTTCATCAGTGCCATGTGACATGAATTACTGCTGCCTAAATTTATCCCTTTTCAGTGAAGTTTTGAAGGGCCAGACCAGGGGTAAATTTGTGTTTTCCTATCCGTATATCTAGGTTACGTTTAAAGAAGGTGAAGACACTACTTTGTTTTACATCTAAGGGAAGTTATAGTGTAAAAGAGAGAATCTTAAGAGAGAGAGAGAGATGTCTCTATCTCACCAGCAGGTCATACTTATACTGCTGTGGAAGTTTAGTTCCTTTGAGGGAATGTTTAAGGTGCTGTTTATTTTGCAGATGTGTAGGATTGCATAAGACTGGAATCTTTTGAGGCTATATGAAGGTGAGGCAGAGATTCCTCTGCAAGAGTCTGTAGGAAACAGAGAAGAAAGAGATTGTTTTTAGGTGGTCTGTGTAGCGCAAGAAAAGTATGATCTTGATTCTTTTGGTAAGGAAATGTTGCAATCTTTAGACAAGTGCATACCAAAAGGGGCATTATATTATAATATAAATCTGATAAGGGAGGAATAGACAGGGATGATGACTTTTGTTGACCAATAAGATATATTCCTGGTAGAAACTCTGGCCAGATAAAAGGATTTTCCAGTGACAGCAGATTCATGTTGATCAAAGGATAGTTCATTGCCAATGAAAGTGCCCAGGTCTCTAATAACTGCACCAGTTTTCAAAGAGGTACCATCTATGTGGTTGGTGCATGGGTACCTGTGATTGCCAAAGGACATAGTACTGTATTTCTTGTTATTTAATTTAAGGCCATGGTCCTGGAACCATTTATCTGTAGGCATTAGACCATCCTGGAGAATCTTTGCGTCAGCTGGAGAGTTTATGACAGCTCCAAATTTGCATTCATTTGCAAAATGGGCTGCCACTGACCTTTGACATCAGAAAAGAAAATAATGAAAAGAAGTAACCGAAGGACAGATCCGTTACGGAACAACACTAAAATAACTCTTTTTCATGAAAGCATGCCCTCCCCACCTACACTAATTGGGTTCTGGCAGTAAGCCCGTTTGCTATCCAGCAGGTAACAGAGGTATACATTTAGTATGGTCAGTGTGAATGGTCGCCGCTGTGGTGCAGTGGTTAGCATTGTTGCCTCACAGCAAGAGGTTCTTCGGTTCAATTCTCAACTGAAGCACCTTCTGTGCAGAGTCTGCATGTCCTCCCTGTGGTCAACTGAACTTTAAAGACATGCACATAGGTGCATGTTTGTGCCTTCTGTAAAGGCTGGCAATTCAACACCGTCAAAAATCCACTGCCAATCAATAGCGGACCAGTGATCCGCTGTGGCAAACCCTAAACAGGAAAAGCCAAAAGACTTTTAGTGTGATAATAATGCCAGAATGTGGGATAGTACCAAAGGCCTTTGCCAGGTTGAGGTAAGCAGTGTGCACCAATTTTCTTCCATCCAATGGATCAATGACTTGCTCAAAGAAGTCCACCATGTTTAGGAGGCAGAATCATCACCATTCTTATTACAAGGTTATTTCATGAAGTAAGAAAAATGCCAACAGTATGTTTATCCCAAAACAAGGTTCAAATTTGCAGCCTGAATTTTACAAGCAAACTCTCCTTTCACCTTTAACCGAAATACTCAAAAAGGCCACAATCATGCAATTATAGGGATACCCTGTGGCATGTGGTATACTCATTCAATGAACTTGGGAACTTAGTAGTGCAGTTTTAATCAATCTTTCTGATGCATTCAACTCTGTGAACCATCAGTTGTTGCTTAATCAGTTTTCAAGAAACACCACAAAAGGATAAAATGGTGCTAAAATAAACTTATAACCAAGCAGAAAGCACTACAGTCGAGCTGGATATAGGCAACAGTTTATTCAGTTCCAAACACTGAACACAAAGTGTGTTCAGTGTTTGGAACTGAATAAACTGTTGCCTATATCCAGCTCGACTGTGGTGCTTTCTGCTTGGTTAATCAGTTTTCACTTTGTTTATGGTTTGAGCTCAGCTACCTTTACTAGAGTTCTTAATTATCTGCACAAATGATTAGTTTTTGCAGTCATAAGTACAATGGTAGTCCCCAAAGCTTCATTCTTCAGGCTATGCTACTGACTTTACATATCAATATCAGTTCCCTGTTTTTTTCACTACTCATTCAGGCTATTCTTATGTAGATAACATTTATTTGGTCTTCAGGGAACACACTTTCTTTGATAAATACATTTCAACAGGGTATTAAATCAGCAAAGTGTAGTTCTGAATAAATGGGATTTGCAATAACATGGGTAAGACCCAAAAAAAACTAAACTGTCTGACACACAGACATTTTCAGCGCAAACAAAGAAAATTTGAATCTCACAGTGCTAGATGGAAATTAATTTGAAAATATACAAGTGTACAAATTTCCCGGGTCTGGCATGGCCCAGCACTAACTTTTTCCATTCACATTCATAAAGTGAAAAGAAAGATATGAACTCTTGTCATAGCATTCATTATCCTGCAACTAAGTAGGTTAAAAATGAAACTTGGAAAGGAATGCACCTTACTACTTCCACCATTGAATATACCATACCTGCCCTAGTTTATACGTCTGTTTATAACTTAGAAAAATTATTAACTGTAAAGAATAAAATCCGTAGGTTTGTGATGGGGTGTTCAGGAGACAGCATCACTACCTACTATCATGGAGTCTTGTTGGTTTGCTGTTATTCAATACCCTCTTCATTAGTACATTAATCTCAAGATGATAAATTTTGACTATTGCAAATCTCTATCATTTCATCACTATCAAGTGCATTTCAAGCCTACTAACAGCAGATAAGTCTAACAGGGTCAGGCTTGTGGTTCCACACTTGTACAGCTAATGTTTCTTTACCTTCAGTATCCTAGTGGTCTTGAACTCCCTACCATGTACAGTAACACAGTGATTTTATTATCTTTGATGTAATGGGATCCTATCTCGCCTACATTCATAACTGATGGGTTCGGAGCCGATCCGTCGGCTCCGACTCGGCCACTATAGACTAGAACGAAGTCTCTCATTGGCTGGGCTACTCCTTATCCCATAATGCACCGCAACTACTTCCCCAGATCTCGTTTGCCGCTTTTCAAGCTGGACGTGGTCTCGACTTGGCTGGAGCTAAGTGATTTTTTCTTGACCTTTGGGTCGTTTTTGACTAGGGGTTCTGTCAGTATTTCAACAAACAGCTGTTTTAACAGCTTTGTGAGCGTTTGTGTTTAGTTTCGTGAAAATTTAATTTTTAGTCTTTCTAGTTCGCGCTACTTGTGTACCGGGCAAGGCCCGTTTAAGTTAGAGGGCTCTTGCCCTTATTGTATGCTTATCTTTGTTTTTCTTGTTGTGGTGTGACTAAATTAGTTTCGGGCTAAGCCCGTTTAAGTTAGAGGGCTTTAGCCCTCGTAGTTTTCTCTCTCTGTTGTGTCGGGCTAAGCCCGTTTAAGTTAGAGGGCTTTAGCCCATTTTTCCAGTTACTGTTTTTGGCATTATTGTAAGTTACCTGTATTTTTCTTGTCACTATGTCCAAGGAACAAAAGTCAGGTTTCAAAAAATGTGCAAAATGTAATTATAAGATGTCTATTACGGACAGCCATGCTGTCTGCGTGTACTGTTTAGGGCCCAAACATTTACAAGATACCTGTAGTGTGTGTCATGCTTTCTCTTCCAGGGTTCTCCAGGAGAGAAAAAACAAATTGATTCTAAGGGGCCTGATTAAGCCTTCCTTTGAAGAAGCTTTAGCTTCTTCACCTGCATCCAAAAAGAAGAGATCGTCGGCTCCGACCAGTCCGTCGGACCAGACTCCTAAGAAGCATAGATCGTCGGCTCCGACCAGTCCGTCGGACCCGACAACTAAGAAACAAGGCTCGACGTCTTCTTCCTCGGCTCCAATGGCTTCGGAGCCGATGGCTGAAGGGTCTGCCTCGGAGCTTCTCCCCTTGGCTCCATTGGTTTCGGAGCCACAGGTGAGTGCATCGAGAGGCCAATCACCTTCCTCGGTTCCATTGATCTCGGAGCCGTTGGAGGTGTGCAGCTCAGACTCTTCCCCCTCGGCTCCGGAGCCTCCTTCGGCGCCGACACTGTTGCAGCCGGTCCCCAATCTGTTTCCTCCAAATCCTCTAGGTTATCTGATTCGGATTTGGATAGGGTTATCCAGAGGCTGTTCCAGTCCCCAGCCTTTACTAAAATGATCTCGGCTCTAGCCCACGCGGCTTCGGAGCCAATTCCACCTCCCATACACTTGATTCCTCCTCCGACCTCCTTGGAGTCGATGGAGTTGGTGCAGGTAGAACAGAGCGGAATCATCCAGTCGGAGTAGGGACCCCCTCGGAGTTTTTCTGCTCCGACTTTCATTCCTACCCTGTCCTCGGTGTCAGGGTTTGGTACCGGTGCCTGCCAGGCCCAATAAGTTCCTTTCAGCTCCCCCCCAAAAGGAATTCCTTACTAAGGGCGTTGCAGTTGATGCTATGGTGGTGGCATCTGCCACTCAGCAGGACGTGGCAGAGGCTTCGACGTCTATTCATCCTCCTAATAAGGATTCTAGGAGCATGGATAGGTACGGGAAGCATACCCTTTCTTCAGCGACCTTTACCATGCGGTCGCTGAACTATCTTTGTCACTTTACAAGGCTCCAAAGGGACCTCCTCAAGGAGTTAGGAGAGTCCCTTGCGGGTAACCTTCCTGAGGCGTTAGCACAGACTGTAGGCGCCCAGATGACTACCCTAACTTCCATTGTTAACTCGTCCATGAGGCTCATTTCCTATGCAGCCGAGTAGAGCAGCGGGCACAGGAGTGGCTCTTAGGAGACAAGCCTGGCTACGCTTGTGTCCATTCGTGGAGGCCTTTACGTCTTCCTTCGCCGACGCCTCCTTTGATGGGTCTTCCTTGTTTGGACCCAAGGTGAAGGACACGCTTACTCGGTGCGAGCAGGAGGGAAAGACCTTGACTGCCGTTGGGGCCCATTTTTCCGCTCCCTCTAGACCTTATCCCAAGGGCCAGAGAGGAGGAAAAATGTGGTTCAAAAAAGCCCAAAAGGTTTTCTCTACTCCACCGAGTGATCCCCCCTCCAGAGGCAGGGGAGGGGATTCAGGAAGACGCCGCCCTAGAGGTGGCAGAGGCCCCCGTAACTCTGGAGACCGCGACTCCTTTCGTGGTTCCTCCTACCCTCAACGTCCCTAGGATGTGGCCCGGCTGTGCTTCTCTGGAGCCGGTCGGGGGTCGTTTTGCGAAACACCCACAGGCTTGGGAATCGATAACCAAGGATCAGTGGGTGCTTCGCATTGTAACCGGAGGTTACCTCATCCCCTTTTTCAAGCCCCCTCCTCCTACAAGGAGAATCTCGGACGTGCCACCCAGTCAACGGGATTTGGCAGCCGTAGAAGTTTCAAAGCTGCTAAGCAAAGGGGTCATCCAGCCCGTCCCCGCCGACCAGATCGGATCAGGAACTTACTCAAGATTATTTTTGGTGCCAAAAAAGACAGGGGATGTAAGGCCCATTTTGCACCTCAGCCTTTTGAATCATTTTGTGAAGAAGTCCAAGTTCCGGATGGTCACCCTTCAGTCCATTCTCCCGTTATTGGAGAAGGATGTCTGGATGTGCTCCGTAGACCTCAAGGACGCTTACTATCACATATTGATACGTCAGGAGTCCAGGAGTTATTTACGCTTCCGCCTAGGAACCAGTCACTTTCAGTTTCGTGCACTGCCCTTTGGTCTCACCACAGCCCCCAGGGTGTTTACCAAGTGTCTGGCAGTGGTGACAGCTCACTTGAGAAGTCTCGGATTCCAGGTGTTTCCCTATCTCGACGACTGGCTCCTCACTGCCACCTCCAAGCATCTACTGATTCGAGCGCTGATGGCCAAAGTAACCTTGGGTCTCTCGCTAGGAATCACTTTCAATTGGGAAAAATCTGTGCTGCGGCCATCTCAGCATATCACTTTTATAGGCGCAGAGTTAGACACAAGAAGGATGCGGGCATTTTTGCCATCAGACAGAATTCAGATTCTACAATCACAGGTCCAAAATTTGTTACCCAAATCTCGAGTTCCTGCCAGACAGATTCTTCAGTTATTGGGTTCGATGGCTGCAACTATCCTCCTAGTACTGTTAGCCAGGTTGCACATGCGGGTGCTCCAATGGCTATTATCAGTTCAATGGTCATACCAAGAACTCCCCCTGAACCACCTGGTTCTGATTACGGACAGTTGTCGTCGGGACCTCCGTTGGTGGCTATGTCGGTCCAACCTGGACCGGGGGCGTCCCTTCGCCTTTCAGCCCCCTGTTGCCACAGTGACCACGGACGCCTCCCAGATAGGGTGGGGGGGTCATTATCTGGACAGGTCTGTCCAAGGCACGTGGCAGGATTGCGAAGCGCACCTTCACATCAATATCCTGGAAATGAGAGCGGTGCTTCTGGTTTTACAAGCACTTCATCATGCTCTCCCCCAAGGTACTATTGCGATTCTATCCGACAACATGTCGGTAGTTTGGCACATAAACAAGCAGGGCGGAACCAGGTCCTACCCCCTTTGCAGGGAGGCCATGAGAGTATGGCACTGGGCCATAGCCTCTCTATGTTTCCTGGTAGCCACGCACATTCCGGGAAAAGCCAATGTGATTGCAGATAGGCTCAGCAGGACTCTCCTGTTGCCCCACGAGTGGTCCCTCAACAACAGAGTGGCTGCGCAGATCTTCGCCAAATGGGGCCTTCCTTGTTGCGACTTGTTCGCCAGCCCCAACAATGCGAAGTGCAGAGAGTTCTTCACTCTGACACCCTCTCAGGGACAGTCTCCCAGGGATGCTCTAGCCCACAATTGGCCCCCGGGTCTGCTTTATGCCTTCCCCCCGATTCCCTTTCTCCCGAGGGTGATTCAGAAGGCCCTTCATGTCGGGTGCCACATGATTTTGGTCGCCCCACACTGGCCCCGTTAAGTTTGGTTCCCCTTTCTTCAGAAGTATACGGAACAAGGCCCTTGGATTCTGGACCCAGTGCCGGATCTGTTATCCAATCCGTCGGGGCACTCTCATCCGTCCCTCCGGTCGCTCCGACTGGCTGCTTGGCTACTCCACTTCCGTCCTTAGTTAGGGATTTTTCTCTTTCTTCGGAAGTGATGCACATCTTGTCTTCTTCCCACAAGCCGTCTACCGTTAAGCTGTATTCCAGCAAATGGAAAAGATTTGTTTGTTGGGCCCAGCAGCGAAGCATTGATCCTCTCACGGCCCCAGTACCGCAGGTCTTGGAATTTCTAGCTTCATTGTTTCATTCTGGCTCTTCAGTCTCCACACTTAAAGTTCAACTGGCTGCTATATCTAATTTTCATGTTGCTATAGAGCCTTCTTTAATGGCCAACAGACTGTGCAAGTCCTTTCTTAAAGGAGCCTGGCTCCTCAGGCCTCCTTTGGTTCATCCTGTGCCCCCTTGGGACTTAAATTTAGTTCTGGCCCCCTTAACTGCCTGTCCCTTTGAGCCGGCAGCCACTTAAAATTCCTATCTTGGAAAACTGCCTTTCTAGTGGCAATAACTTCTGCTAAGCGTGTTTCAGAGCTTCAAGCTCTCTGTTCTTCCCCTCCTTATTTGATCTTTCATAGAGACAGAGTTTCCCTTAGATTGAATCCATCCTTTTTGCCTAAGGTAGCATCCCCTTTATGCATTCAGCAGTCATTGGAGCTCCCAGTTTTCTTCCCAAATTTTTCTAATAGAGCAGAATATACTTTCCACCAGTTGGATGTTCACAGGCAACTGCATTTTTACTTGGATAGGACCACTCAGACTCGTAAATCTAACCAACTGTTTGTGTCCTTTGCGGAGAATAGGTTAGGTCTTCCAGTTGCCAAAGCCACAATTGCCAAATGGATTAAGGATTGCATCTCTTTCATTTACTCCCAGTCAGACAAAGAGTTGCCTTTCCCAATCAAAGCTCATTCTACCGGGGCTATGACCACCTCTGTAGCTTTTCATTCCAAAGTGTCAATAGATGATATCTGTGCGGCTGCTACTTGGTCTTCTCCGCACACATTTATTTCTCATTATAAGCTTGATGTGGCTTCCCGAGGTAGAGCTTCATTTGGTTCCGCAGTTCTCAGGAGTGTGTTCCAGTGAGCCACCCGGGGTTTTAGGTGCTAGGGACGCTGTCCCATCAGTTATGAATGTAGGCGAGATAGGATCCCATTACATCTTTTAGTTATGTACTTACCATAACTTTGGATGTATGGGATCCATCTCGCCTACATTCATACATACCCACCCTCCTTCCCCCTACCTTTTGGATTTGGAGGAAACACTGGTCCTGCTGAGCTCTCCTCTGGAAGGGCTCTAGTTGGTTACAGTTATCGGTATGTGTTCTGTATCTGTATGTATGTATGAAAGCATACAAACAAGATCTGGGGAAGTAGGTGTGGTGCATTATGGGATAAGGGGTAGCCCAGCCAATGAGAGACTTCGTTCTAGTCTATAGAGGCCGAATCGGAGCCGACGGATCGGCTCCGAACCCATCAGTTATGAATGTAGGCGAGATGGATCCCATACATCCAAAGTTATGGTAAGTACATAACTAAAAGTTTACTGGGTTAGAACACTGACGAAACAATAACAAATTAGAGGCCCAGCCTTATTTATTTACTTTGTTTATTTGTTAACCGGGTGATTGAATTTGTACAATAATCTTTTGTAGCTATTTCCCAGGTCATATGGCAAAGGAAAAACATTCCCCGTTTATTTAAATTTTCATAGGAACAGTTATTGTTAATGCATAGAAAGTGACAGCCCGAACCATGAGGCGATGACAATAAGAGTGATATTCAAATACATTGTGCTGTCTGCCTTCCCTAACCATCTGAACATACTACTCCAAGCATGTGAAAGCAGCCGTACTGGCATGATTCACTACGAACAGTCACATCACAGACCGCATTACACTAGCCCAGTCTTTAGAGAGTAAATAGTAGTAGAAGTACAAACAATCTCATAATGCATGCGCTGAAGCTGCTGAATTTATGAGCAACTTAGACAACAAAAAAGTGTTTTTGCAGGGAAGCAAACTCCCCTGTTGAGGGTGCTTCATCTTCATACCTCCTTTCAACCCACTAGAATGTTGCTGTGTCTCATTGAAAGAGTGTTCAGTGGTGCATGACATATCATCTGTCTTCCTCTTTCTCCAAGGTGCACCAATCTTTGACCACCTAAAACACTAATAAGCAAAAAAATACAAACTTGCTTTACAGTGCAATGAGCAAGAAAACAGGGCCAGTATGTGTTCTGGGCAAATGTCTCTAAATCATATTGGCACTATTAAGTAATTTAGCATTAGTGATTCATTCACTAGTAGAGGAGGTAGTCTGCACTATGTTGAACTTATAATGGTGTCCACAACTACTTAAATATAATAATATTATGTTCAATCTATATATAGTGTGTCAAAATAAGTCTGCAGAGTACTGCCATCGACAGTACTTTTACTGTATTTGGGTTTACATATGTCTATTTTATATATAAAGTGGTCCATGAGGCTCAGTTCACTTACCTGTAAAATAAATAAATAAGTAAATAGTACAATGTTTGCTATGTTGCAGTACCTTTCAATGATTATTCTAAATATGTAAGTAATAAGTAAGTATACCACTAAGAAAGAACGACAACGTGGTTTAGGAATAAAGCTAAGAAAAAATAAGTGTTTGAAAATGCTTTAACAGTTAGCATCATAAGAGTCTGTGCTGAAATATTTTGATGTGAATCAAGTCAGTGAATCACAGCAATGTGCTATAAATACCCCAAAACCTACACTTTCATTCATTCAGCGATGACCACCTAATCCAATTCTGGGTTGATACCATGGGTTGAGTAAGGCTAATCTCTAACCAAATGGGATAGGTTAATTTGAGCGCAGAAAGGGATATTGTCTAGGCTTAAAATGGCCTGCAAGGGCAACTAGCCTAGTACTTAGCTATGAATGTGCACTGACTCACATGTGGCACACACATCTACAAGCAGTTTGGAGGACTGACAGTTCAATGACAATACGTCTTCAGGGCATGAGAAGAAACTGGAGCATTTAGCAAACTCCACAGAGAGATGGATAGGACATGTAAATTATGCAGGAATGTACAGAAAAAGAACACGTGCTTTGGGGCAGCAGTGGTGACTGCAGCACCACTCTAAAACCAGCTATTCCTTCAGTTGAGATGTTAAACTGAGGCCCCATCACTGAGTTGGTGCTAGTTCAAGTGGGTATAAAAGACCCCATGGCATTTATGGAAAAGAGTAAAGAAATTTCTTCAGTGCTGACTGCAGATTAAAAATGCAGTGAATCATCTCCTGTCTGTTGCTTAAAAAAATGTAGTAAAAGATATATCAGAGTACTTCTCATGACTGCAGTTTTAAACTATAGTAAGAGACACATCACTATCTTTTCAAAGCATCCACTCTCTCCTTTGATGTAAGAACTCTTGCAGAAAGAGTTAACTGTGCTTCTCTGCTGGGGAGAAAAGTAAGAATTGTGCATGTGTGCACAAAGCTGAGCAAGAGACCTTTAGTATTCCAGGGACTGGGCACTCAGGTGGACACACGTTTTCAAAGGGGGAGGGGGGCACATGCCCCCCCCCCCAGTGCCACCTATGACTGATACAGAAAGCTTCTTCAAAATGTAAGACTAATGGCAACAGAAGAAGGACCACACATTTTAATACAGGTAGCACACGCATGATACAGACAACATAAGCAAAAAAAAAAGAAGCTAGAGGACTCAAGGTGTCAAACTATGTACACAAGGTATAAAAGAATGGCACTATTAAGAATATTGGTTACTAAGTTTCCTGTACACCAGGGGTGTAAACAGAAAACTCTATTTTGTACTCACAAACTGTTTTACTATCCTACAACCCTCCTGGCATCT
This sequence comes from Protopterus annectens, assembly GCF_019279795.1. Taxonomy (NCBI): domain Eukaryota; kingdom Metazoa; phylum Chordata; order Ceratodontiformes; family Protopteridae; genus Protopterus; species Protopterus annectens. The sequence goes on from NC_056736.1 coordinate 732,551,710, forward strand.
AAAAAAATGCACACATCTTTAAAAATCTCCCCCAGCACTTGATAAATGTACACATCATTTCTAGTGGTCCCCTCTAAAACTATTAACAATGTTGCTTTTAGATTGCCACTCCTCTCTGTAAGGAAGATATATACCTGTTAGATCACTTTAGATAGTTGTAGATATAATATGGTTTTAAAAAGCTCCAATATTTCTGAGTGATGCAAAGAAAAAATATACACTGCTGCGTACAAAGAGTATGCCTGGCTTTACCCTTCCTGCACACAGGTTCCATTCTCCTAGTCTTTATTTACCTGCTGCTGTGGTGGTCCTTGGTTTTATTCCCTCCTGTTTTACACGTGCACAGTGCAGCTATGAGAAGGCGACCATAGCTCTCAGCTGTCCAGATGAGTTTTACCTCTTATTTTGGATTGTTCCTTATAAAATGCGTGTTTTATGGCAAATAAAATAATATTAAGTAATGACCTGGGAGGTTGGCATAATAGCGAAGGTGTTTACAATACAAACACAAGCTACAGCGTTTGATTCTCACATGGGATAATTGGCTAAACTTAAAAAATTAAAATGACCCAGAAGGGCAATTAGCGCAGTACTAATCTGTGAACCTATTACAGACATTTGAGTTTCAGACCCCACCCCCACAAATTATTTCTGGCTTTGTCCAGCTTTCTTACACTGCGAGGTTGAGAGGCTTGCAGGCGACTTATCAGGCCATATTCCAGGTTCGGTACCGAAATGTGCTTGCATTTATCTCTTGATAAATAAAACGCAATGCGTACTTCCCAAACTATGCATCATTTCTCAGAATGTTCCCCCTTCGATTACAACGTATTTTTCTTTCGTAATTTTGTTTCCGGTGTTATCGGACTGCAGCGACATTTGAGTTTCAAACGGCATTTCTTTTTGTAAAATACACACCAATACAAAATGTTATTCCAGCAACTTTCTAAGTATGCAAGAACCATATTTAAACTGTCCCTAATTTTTGCGCATTTACTTTCCTGATTATTTTCGCTAAGAGGTGTGTACAAATGAAGCAGTATGTGAAATGGTCATTACCTAATTTAAAAGCTACATTACTGTTTCCAAGCCGTACATTCCGCTTTTTATAATATATATTGCTCTGTAAGTGTGCACAGCCTGGTATACAAACCCGAACCGCGTTGCTGTGCCTTTGGAATTCACCTAATTTACCAGTTTAATCCACTGACAGCCACACGTGACGCCGCCGCAGTTTCCAAGGCAACAACTAAAACAATCAGGTGATGTGATTATGGAGGCAGATTCTGAGCACGGGAGCAACAACGTAGCGCGCCTTAGCCTCGAGCTGGAAGAAGAGCAGCAGATGAAGTGAGTTCAAAGAATGTAACGTGAGCCGTGCAGCCCGTGCTTTCCGGTCAGGACAGCACGCGGTCAGTACTGGAGTGTGCAGATGTCCCCTGAATGGTTCGCATTTCAGCAGAGAATGAAACTCCCTTTGTAGCAGCTGCATACATGTGAAATGTAGATTGCAGTGGTTACCCCTTGCCCTTATTTTTGTGTCACGTTCCCTCTCTGAACTGTTCTTTGCTCTTCTTGATTTGGTAGCATCTCTGCAGATTGACTTTATTTTAATGTAAGACTGACCATTTCAGGGGCTGCACAATGTTATTGTATACTGATAAGTTGTAAATCTATGAACAGTTTCTCTGGCTGTGCAACAATGAAAGAATGAAACTGCAGGCACTAAGAGTTGTGGGTGTAGTTCAGTCTTAAGATATATATGTGTGTATTAATACAGCCACATGAAAGGGTTTTTAATTAATTAGTTGCATGCCTCTCAACTGTCCAGATTTTTGCCTCATCTTTATAGTCTGTTACATCCCAAAGACATGCTGTAGGTGGATTGGACACTCTAAATTCGCCCTAGGCATGAGTGTGTGCGTGTGTGTGCCTTCAGTGGAAGGTTGGGCGCCGGGCTGGCAACTCGACACCGTAAAACTCCACTGCCAATCATGAGCGGACAGGTGATCCGCTGTGGAGACCCCTAACCGGGAAAAGCCGAAAGAAGAAGAAGATTGTGCTAATCTCGTCAGATTGGCTGGGTTGTCTCTGGAACAACTTGAACCAAGTGACTGCACTGGAAGTTTGTGTGGAGGACACAGTTTTTTTCTTCCGGTAGGTGAATGTCAGCCTTTTTATATGCACAGTAACTGGGACCATAGCTCTCAACCTCATAGTGCAAGAAATCTGGACAGAAAATAAAATAATGGCAGTACAAAGACCCAAAAGTAGTGACAAATTTTAAATATTGCACTTATAAACTTAGAAAGTTGATAGAATAACAAGATATGTGTTAACATGCATTTTTCTGTAGGGTATAGGTTCATAGGTAGGTACTACGCTATCTGCCCGAAGGCATTTATAAATCTAGCCAGAATATGTTGGCTTTCGCCGCCCCCTTAGATTAGTTCCTTGTGCCTCTGTCCAGCAGAGCCACTGAAGTGATCCCTGGGGTAAACTTTCTGTTTCCCATCCACTCGTCAAGGTTTCTCTTGAAGAGTGTTAGCAAGGATCTCTGCCTAATGTAGAGTGGAATCTTGTTCCAAATCATGGGAAGTCTCTGGGACAGGAATCTATCCCCCCAGCACGTCCTATTTATTGTGGTGAGGTTTAGATCCCTAGAGCGTGTGGCTTGAGGGGATATGGTTTTCTTTAGGTGGAGCATGTCCATCAATTCTGGGTTGGACATGGCCTTGTATGTCAGGCAGAGATCACCTCTGTGTAGGCGGTATGCAACCGAGTACAGCTGGAGTTTCTTCCGTCGAGCTGCATAGGGCATCTACTTGAGGCCAGTGATCCTCTTGGTGAGGTACTTCTGTGGTCTTTACAGCTGTTGCAGATGTCTTGTAAGGTACATCCCAAATGAGGCATTGTACTCTATGATGGGTCTGATGAGTGATGAGTAGAGGGGCACAATGACCTTTTTTGTTCTGGTTGTGAACCCTTTTGTGATTAGGTGGGCCACATAGAAGGATTTTGTAACCACTTTTGCAATGTGATTATCAAAGGAGAGATTACTATCTACTTGGGTCCCCAGATCCCTTATTACGTCTTCCGTATTTAGGGGACTACCACCTATGTGGTAATTTGTGGGTACTTTGTTTTTTCCAAAGGGGATGACTATGCACTTTTTGGCATTTAGCTTGAGGCCATGATTTTGGCACCAGGTATCTGTCTCAGTGAGACCCTTTTGGAGGATGACTGTGTCAGCCAGAGATTCAGTTATAGCTCCTAGTTTGCAATCGTCAGCGAACTTGGTCAGCCATAGTCCTCCTGTGCTTGCCTGTACCTCTGAGAAGTATATGCCAAGCAGGAGGTGTCCTAGGACTGAGCCCTGGGGAATGCCTCTTGTAACCGGTTTAGAGTCGGACCTAGCTCCCACAACTCTCACCATGTGGGTTCTGTCCATGAGCCAGTTGGCAACCCATCTTGTGACACAGGAGTTTATGTTCAGGCTTCTGAGCTTGTCCATAATACCAGAATGTGGAATGGTGTTGAAGGTCTTTGCGAGGTCTAGGCAGGCTGTGTGTACCACCTTTCCCTTGTCTATAGCCTTGGTAACTGTCTTAAAGAAGTCCACCAGGTTTAGGAGGCCTGATCTGCCCTTAACAAAGCCGAACTGGGTAGGGTCCAGTGTTTGGAGGTTCCCAATGTCTCTGTTAATGAGTTCCATGATGATGCGCTCCATAGCCTTGCAGACCAAGCTAGTCAGGCTTATAGGGCGATAGTTCCTTGGGTCTGTTGTGCTCCACCTTTGTGGAGTGGAATAACCATTGCTGTGCGCCACTCTATGGGTACGTAGCCTGTGGCGAGGCTGAGTTTGAACAGTGTGTTTAGGTGAGGGGTTAGTTCATCTTTGAGCTTGTGTAGGACACAGCCTGGGACACCGTCTGGTCCCATTGATGCTGTGTTTTTGGCTTTGGAGAGGGCTGTTTTAACCTCAGTGTCTATGATTTCAGGGGCTGTACATTCTTCTTGTATGGTTATGGGACCTTTTGGGGGTGAGAGGGGGGTGAAGTTTGCATTGAACCTGTCTGCCAGGATGTTGGCGATATCAGTCGGTTCAGTGTATTTTGTGCCATTCTGCACTAACTCCGAGCAGATCTGAGCATTGCCACTTAGATTCTTGACATAGCTAGAGAATGCCTTGTGGTTATCTTTGGAGTCCTTTGCAATTTTTCTTTCGAAGCTCGCCTTGGATGATTTTATGAGGGATCACAGTTTCTTACTGATACTGATCAGGGATGTCTTCCCTTCTTGGGATTTTACTCTTTTCTGTACTAGTTTCCTCCTTCTATTGTACAGCGTGTTTATGGCAGGGGTCTACCAGACTGGTTTCCTTTTCTTGGAGGAGTGAGTCTTGGTTTTGTTTGGGATAGCACAATCCATGCGTCCTTGTAGGTGCCCGTAGAATGCATTAGTAAAGGATTTTATAGCTTGGACAGTGTTATCCTTTAGCATGGGAGCTTTGAAACTTTCCACCTCGGTCTTAAGTAACGTAAAGTTTGCTTTTGAAAACTTTTTCACGGTGGTTTGCTTGACGAGGGGTGGGGAGAGAATGTGGATATCCAGAGTGATTTGTTTATGGTCAGATCTAACCAGCGAGGGGTTGACCTCCAGTGTGGAACACCAATCGCCCTTGTTGGTGATGACCAGGTCCAATATGTTGTCACCTCTGGTGGGAGTGTTGATCAGTTGATCCAGGGCGTTTGAGTTTATAAATTCTAGGAAATGTTGGGCAAGGGAGTTAGTACTTGAGTAGTTCTCCCAGGTAATGTTTGGGTAATTGAAATCGCCTAATATTAGGGTGTTTGGTAGGACCTTTATGTTTTCCAGTGTTTCCAGAAATGCGGAATGGGAGTCCTGGGTCATGGTGGGTGATCTGTAGCAAGTTACAATTTGAATTGCAGTTTTACCTGTTATTAATTGCATGTGGATAATCGCTGAAGCATCGTGCTGTACCACTAACCTGGAGGTGTGGGTATCCTTGATTAATATGGATATGCCCCCGCCTTTTGTATTTTGGTCCGGGTTCTGTGGCCGAAATGTATGGTATGAGTTGTAGCCTGGTAATGCTGGGTTGCTCTCTGGAGCCTTAAACCAGGTTTCTGTTACTGCGCATATATCGATTTTCTCCATACTGAGGAGTGCCTCGAGTGCGTGCATTTCAAGGTTTAGACTTCTGGCATTGAGTAGCATTACCCTCAGTTTTTTGTTACTTGTGCTATTTACGGCGGTGGGTTTGTCTTTTGAGCCTTGCCTAAAAAAGGCACTATGGGGATGGCAAGAGCCTTGGCCAGTATTCGAAAACCTAAGGGTGACAGGTGCATGCCGTCTCTAGTGAAGTGGCATGGGTTGTTGACCATGTCATCCCAGGCAGACAGACACTGGATCCCCTTTGAATGACCCCAGAAATTAGCCAATTGTTGAAATTGATAATTTATTTCTTTATGCAGTGGTATCATTGTTGGTGAGGGCAGGATGCTACTCAGGGTCAGGGTCATACTGGCCTGGGCTACGTGATCAAAGAGCTCTTCCATGTCTCTCTTCATGTAGTCCAGGGAGGTATGACTCAGGTCATTCACGCCAACATGGACAATGACCAAGTCATATTTGTACTTGTTCTGGAGTGACTTGAGTGCTTGTGTTATGTGGTATGACGTCTGAAATTCAAACGTGTGTCATTATTAAGTGTTTTCAGTCCTCAGTAATTTCCCAGAAAAACACAAATATTTATGAGGAACAGATGGAAAATATGAGGCAAAAATCTGGACATTCTGTGAAAATTTGGACAGTTGAGATGTATGCTGGGGACAAAACTCAAAATTAAGGGGGGAAGGGGGTGGGGTTCCACAATCATTAACATTTTAAATATCGGCATTTTCCTTACCACAGGTTTTAAACACAACACATAGATGCCATCTTAAGTCCATGAAAATCTTAACACTTGATATGCTAATATGTTTTTAATGTTATGATTTGCAATGAAAACAGCATGACTCTGTATTCCGAGTCGACATTCTATGACAATATGTTAGATATTTTGCTCCTTCTATGTACTTTACTATTCCCAGATTTAATTGAAGTATTTGTGTCAAGCAGTTGTTTTCTCAGTTGTCTGAGAACTGTTATTTTGGCAGCTTTATACATTAAGCCTTGGATACAATGTATTCCTTCCCAGAAAGCAATAACACAAAATTTCACTCTTTACTCATATTTTTCCCAGACCACCCTGTCACTTTAATGACATTATTTCAATTCTTCTGGTGTCCTGTCTAAATACATATTTAAGGAACAAAAATAATGTAATGCAAATCAAGAATCCAAAAGAAAGAGGCAGAAGTGAAACCAAGATTATTTTATTTCACAACAATGTGCGCTTTTTGATGAAGTCCATGTAATTTGGATGAAAGCGCTCATTGTTGTGGAATGAAAGAATCTTAGTTTCGCTTTTGCCTCCTTCTTTTGGATTCTAAGTGCAGAATTACAATTACCCACAGAATCTGTAATGCTTGTCTTAGCTATTATTCATGTTTATGTTTTAAAATATACTGAATTCTGTGTATCTACTATGTGTTCCTCATTGTTCGGCCTCCATTTCACTTTGCAAAAATGCTTTTGTAGAGTAATTAATATCCTTTCCACTCTCTGCATTTCTTAGTATGCTTTACCGTGGTTTGAGGTCTTTTCCCACATGTACATCTTTACCATAGACACATTCTGGAATTTCTCACATTAATAGACTTTTTATAGACACCTGGGCTGTTTTCTTGTAACATTATAACTCCTATATCACTTTGATAGCCATTTGCTTGTGGTACAACTGGCTTACTCACATCACAGTGTTTTAATGCTAGTGCATCCGTAATCTATAATCTAGCCTTGTACTCTTCCCACATCATTACAAAACCGACACAAAACATCTCTTTGTAAATATTACATTATCAGCACTGTAACTGAAAATGTGATTATTTGTGAAAAAAACTGTGATTGTAATGTGGTTCCAGAACTGCCATCCATAATTACTAATTCAATGTTTTTTTTATTGCTTGCATCGCTCTGTACTTAGCTGTATATTGTTAAATTTTGTTGTACTCTGTAGGTTTGCAGTTTGTTGTTGTGTCTTTCGGCCTTTCCTGGTTAGGGGTTGCCACAGCGGATCTCCGGTCCGCTAATGATTGGCAGTAAATTTTTACATACCGAGTTGCTGGCTCTGACGCACAACCTTCAATGAAGGTACGCCCATTCACGCATGTCTCCACAAAGAAGACGCTTTAGCTGAGAATCGAACAGGACAACGTCTTACTGTGAGGTGGCAACGCTACCGCAGCACCACCACCGCAGTTTGTAATGTATCAAAATAAAGCCAGTGTCATATTCAGATTTACTTCTTGTTCGTGTTATCTCATAGGCAGAGACAGAAAATGATCCACTGCGACAACAAATCCAGTAAAATAAAAATAATTACATCTTGCTTGGATAGTATTTTAAGAGGCACAGTCATCTCAGACATATTAAGGCATGAATTTTACAAGGTACTCCATAATTCCTACAAACCACTGTGATGCCTGTCTATCTTTTGGGTATAGCATTTGTAGAACAGCTGTATTGTTTTCAGTATCACACTTTGTGAGCCTTCAGTAATTCATGTCACGTCCCTCTGAAATGCCAGTTGTACTAATAAAATACCAAATGGAAGTCTAAAATATTTATATCTTTCTAATGATGTTTGCTTGTATACTATATGGAGCTTGCTTCAGCTAACCTTACCTGCCAGAATTCCTGGTTTGCATCTAAAACTGAAATTACCCGTAAAAAAACAAAAAGCAGAAACTATAAACCAAGAAAAGTCACCAAATATCCAGAATAAACGAAAGTGTCTCCAAAATTGTAGTTCACTCGATTTAATATTCGACAAGGAAACCAGCCACATACAAAGCAGTTAAAACCACATTAACGCTCTTAACATAGAATTGCGTTTTCGTCCTTCACAAGTCAGGACTTCATCAGATAATCATTATAATATTTAATTAATACTTAAATACAACTCTTTATTCACAATCTACCAATGAATTTAAAATGCATTAGTGGACCTCAAATCAAATGTTTGCCCTTCATAAATATTTAATTAGGCTTCCTTTGAGTCCATTGTAATGACAAAAATCATTTCATACTTATTGTTTTGCTCAATTCATACTGCATTTCTTATAAATATTATTTGTTATTTAAAAAAAACATCTAAAAATATTTATTTAAAACAACCATATGTATATATAATGTTCTGAATTTCATTCGTAATACTAAAATTAATTCAGTGTGGTTGAGATTAAAACCAAAGTAAATTTCTTTTCTACAATGCTGCCATCTCCTGGTCATTTGAATTATGACAAGTCTTTCATATCTCCGCAGCTCTCAATTTTAATACTGGGGTCAAGGAGATATAATCATTTAGTCCTGGTATTCTGGTGGCATCTAGTTTGATTTGCCACCATAATTCCCTATAACCCAACCATTCTTCCCACAAACCACCTCTTGCTTCTCTTTTAACCTGTTCTATGACAAAAAATTCAAATTGTCCCCCTTTACATTCCTTAACATGCCTGTATAATGCATTTGTTTCTCTGTTTTTCATAATATCATAAATGTGTTTATAAATTCTTTTCCTCAGGGTTTGCTCCGTCTTTCCTACATAAAATGAACCGCATTGCTTGCACACAGCTAGATATACTACCCCCTTAGTCTCACAATTATGATAGCCATTACTCCTAATAATTTCACCCCTACTAGCTATATAAATTTCACTGACATTCATTATATATCCACATTGGTTACACCTATTACATTTGTAACTTCCTTTCCTTTTTTGTCCATCAATAGTTGCATTTGTCTGTTCTTTGTTTTCAAAACCAAATTTTGTTTGTGATTCCAAAATTCTTTTCATATTCCACGCATTTTTATACACAATTTTTGGAACTAATTTGCTCATTTTTGTTATGTCAGTAATAGCTGAAAATTTACCCCATTCCTTTCGAAATATATCACTAATTTTCATATTAGAAGAATTATATTCCATAATTAGAGCTTGCTCATAGTTGCCTTTGGTTTCGAAATTATTAGGTGAACAACTACCAATATTAATATTTGTTCCATCTCCTTTAATAGGTTTGAATCTAGTAATTCTACCCATTTCTACCTCCATTCTAATCTTCCTAACAAACTCCTGAGGATAACCTCTCTCCTCAAACATTCTTTCCAGTAGATCACATTCCTGTCTGAAATCTTCACTAGAACTAGTCATCCTACTACCCCTCACAAATTGTCCTTTGACAATGATCTTTTTACAATGTGAGGGGTGTGCACTAGTGAAGTGGAGAAACGAGTTACAGAATGTGTCTTTCCTGTAGATTTTTGTTTCAAATTCTCTCCCATTTTTATATACTTCCACATCCAGGTACTGTAATCTCTCTGTCGATGTGTTATAAGTAAATTTCAGGAAATTTGTAGTACTATTTAAATATTCAAAAAATTCTTGAAATTTCTCTATACTGTCCCTCCAAAAGATGACTATGTCGTCTAAAAAATGACGGTATAGGGTCCAACATCCTTTATATTTGGAATCTAAAATATAGTCCTTCTCCCATTTGGCTAGAACTATATTGGCATATGTGGGGGCACATGCTGCATTGAACATTAGGAAATTATATTTCAAAACCATTTCAACCAATCCCAATACCATGATTTTTTCCGAATGTGTTAATTTCATATCTCTATAAACCATGTCTTCAAACATTTTCAAACCTTCATTGTGTGGAATACTTGAAAAGAGATCAATTACATCTATGGTAATAAAAATCAAATTATCCTGAATTAGTTCTGATTTTATACTTTTTAATAGATCCCACGAATCTTTCAAAATATTCAAGTTTTCACTACATATGTGCTTTACCTTTTTATCCACTAATTTAGCCAATAGACAATGGGTCTCAGGAGGGTCATCCTTATTTTGTGGATCTTAGGTATCCCTAAATGATGGGGTTTTAGGTTTTGTCACCTTTAAAAATCAAATGTTTTCCTATCTATTATTGCTTCAGTCAACATATCATAAAGTAAGCTGTCTATTTTAGAATAAGCTACATTCATTTCGTTCAATGAGACTGTTGTATATCTAGCTGTGTCATTAAGCATGTCATTCATCTTTCCTTCGTATGTAATGTTGTCCATTATCACAACTCCTCCCCCCTTATCAGGTTTCATTATTCTTACTTCTTTATTCCTTCTAAGTTCTTTTAAAATTTCATTTTCTTGCTTAGAAAGGTTGAATTCAATTCTGTTTTCATCATAGGTTTGTCTAATCTCCTTTTCCAGAATTTTTTAAAAATTCCTGATTTGGGGGTGTAACCTGAGGAAATGAATCCACTTTACTATCTTCAGAAAATAAAATTTCTAAATTTATTTTCCTAAGAAACAATTTCAAGTCTATAATAGTATTCACTATTTCTCCTTTCCCAGAGGGAATAAATTTGAAGCCCTTGCTTAATAGATCAAAATGTTGTTTTTTAAGCACAATATCACTAAAATTGTAGATGGAAAAATGGTTGTAGTTGTATTTAGTACCACCATTAAATATTATGTCTTGTATTGAGTCTACAACTGGGGTGGGGTGTACATGCTTTAGTACCTCCCTCTCCCCCTTCTCCCCCCCCCATTTCTGAAAATGTTGAAACCTGTTCTGTTTTCTATTTTCGTTAAATGTTTCCCTATCTAAAGGTGGAAATTTGTAATCATAATCCATATCCATCCACTCTTGATTGTTACCCCCTTTATTCCTTAATTTCCCATCTTCATAATAATTATAATTCTTATAGTCATTAATTTTCATAGGAGGTGGTTTTGGGTAACTTGTATTGTTTTGATATTCTCCTATATCCCTCTTGAGCTTATTAACTTTCCTTTCACTATATCATCACATTTCTCATCTATATCTACCCTAATTTTATTATACTTCTCCCTTTCCTCTCTAATTCCAAAAATTAAATCTTCCTTGATACCACGATCTAATATTTCTATCTCTATCTTTAATTCATCCTGCATCCTGTTGTTTTCTTTCATTATCAGCCTTAAAATACTCAAACCACACTGATTAAATACTTCCTTTAAGTCATTATGGAACTCTGACCCCATCTCAACTTAGTCCCTTTGGGACTATTTTCCTATTTACACATTCTGCCAAGTATTCATTTTCAGTGTTAAGCGTTTTAAACTTAAACATAAGCTTGGATAATTTATCTACCTTGGCAGAATATGTTAATCTATCACCACAGTCTGTTCTGTTCACGTTGTCAAACCTAATGTTAAATGGTTGATTAAGCCAGTCATGCATGTCTTCTTTCTTCCATAAGTCTTGAATGGAATTATTAACAGTACCTTCTTTAGCCTTACTTGTAGAAGGCCTGTCAAGTTCACTCGTGGCTGTTCCAGTTGATACACTCCCTTTGGCATGTTTATCCGAAAGTTCACTGCGTGCCAAAATACCCGGTGTGACTACCGGATCAAAAGATACACCATTCGGTTCCTCCATCTCCATTTCTTGTGTGGAACTATGATTTTGTTTAGCTCCTTGTAACCTTCGGTTCCTCAGTAAATGGCAGAATGACACAAGATCTATTAATCTGTTGCCCAATCAGCCTACGGATTCCCCGTGTCTTCTTTGGGAGTTCCGCCTTCCATCTCCTGGATATAAAGCACCGTAAACCAAAAAGCAGAAACTATAAACCAAGAAAAGTCACCAAATATCCAGAATAAACGAAAGTGTCTCCAAAATTGTAGTTCACTCGATTTAATATTCGACAAGGAAACCAGCCACATACAAAGCAGTTAAAACCACATTAACGCTCTTAACATAGACCTTCACAAGTCAGGACTTCATCAGATAATCATTATAATATTTAATTAATACTTAAATACAACTCTTTATTCAAAATCTACCAATGAATTTAAAATGCATTAGTGGACCTCAAATCAAATGACAGCTAGATATACAACAGTCTCATTGAACAAAATGAATGTAGCTTATTCTAAAATAGACAGCTTACTTTATGATATGTTGACTGAAGCAATAATAGATAGGAAAACATTTGATTTTTTAAAGGTGACAAAACCTAAAACCCCCATCATTTTCGGGATACCTAAGATCCACAAAAATAAGGATGACCCTCCCCTGAGACCCATTGTCTCAGCGGATGGGTCTAAGACATTACCATTGGCTAAATTAGTGGATAAAAAGGTAAAGCACATATGTAGTGAAAACTTGAATATTTTGAAAGATTTGTGGGATCTATTAAAAAGTATAAAATCAGAACTAATTCAGGATAATTTGATTTTTATTACCATAGATGTAATTGATCTCTTTTCAAGTATTCCACACAATGAAGGTTTGAAAATGTTTGAAGACATGGTTTATAGAGATATGAAATTAACACATTCGGAAAAAATCATGGTATTGGGATTGGTTGAAATGGTTTTGAAATATAATTTCCTAATGTTCAATGGAGAGTATTACCAGCAAACTAAAGGCATATCGATGGGGGCAGCATGTGCCCCCACATATGCCAATATAGTTCTAGCCAAATGGGAGAAGGACTATATTTTAGATTCCAAATATAAAGGATATTGGACCCTATAATAGTCATCTTTTGGAGGGACAGTATAGAGAAATTTCAAGAATTTTTTGAATATTTAAATAGTACTACAAATTTCCTGAAATTTACTTATAACACATCGACAGAGAGATTACAGTACCTGGATGTGGAAGTATATAAAAATGGGAGAGAATTTGAAACAAAAATCTACAGGAAAGACACATTCTGTAATTCTCCACTTCACTAGTGCACACCCCTCACATTGTAAAAAGAACATTGTCAAAGGACAATTTGTGAGGGGTAGTAGGATGACTAGTTCTAGTGAAGATTTCAGACAGGAATGTGATCTACTGGAAAGAATGTTTGAGGAGAGAGGTTATCCTCAGGAGTTTGTTAGGAAGATTAGAATGGAGGTAGAAATGGGTAGAATTACTAGATTCAAACCTATTAAAGGAGATGGAACAAATATTAATATTGGTAGTTGTTCACCTAATAATTTCGAAACCAAAGGCAACTATGAGCAAGCTCTAATTATGGAATATAATTCTTCTAATATGAAAATTAGTGATATATTTCGAAAGGAATGGGGTAAATTTTCAGCTATTACTGACATAACAAAAATGAGCAAATTAGTTCCAAAAATTGTGTATAAAAATGTGTGGAATATGAAAAGAATTTTGGAATCACAAACAAAATTTGGTTTTGAAAACAAAGAACAGACAAATGCAACTATTGATGGACAAAAAAGGAAAGGAAGTTACAAATGTAATAGGTGTAACCAATGTGGATATATAATGAATGTCAGTGAAATTTATATAGCTAGTAGGGGTGAAATTATTAGGAGTAATGGCTATCATAATTGTGAGACTAAGGGGGTAGTATATCTAGCTGTGTGCAAGCAATGTGGTTCATTTTATGTAGGAAAGATGGAGCGAGCCCTGAGGAAAAGAATTTATGAACACATTTATGATATTATGAAAAACAGAGAAACAAATGCATTATACAGGCATGTTAAGGAATGTAAAGGGGGAAAATTTGAATTTTTTGTCATAGAACAGGTTAAAAGAGAAGCAAGAGGTGGTTTGTGGGAAGAATGGTTGGGTTATAGGGAATTATGGTGGCAAATCAAACTAGATGCCACCAGAATACCAGGACTAAATGATTATATCTCCTTGACCCCAGTATTAAAATTGAGAGCTGCGGAGATATGAAAGACTTGTCATAATTCAAATGACCAGGAGATGGCAGCATTGTAGAAAAGAAATTTACTTTGGTTTTAATCTCAACCACAATGAATTAATTTTAGTATTACGAATGAAATTCAGAACATTATATATACATATGGTTGTTTTAAATAAATATTTTTAGATGTTTTTTTAAATAACAAATAATATTTATAAGAAATGCAGTATGAATTGAGCAAAACAATAAGTATGAAATGATTTTTGTCATTACAATGGACTCAAAGGAAGCCTAATTAAATATTTATGAAGGACAAACATTTGATTTGAGGTCCACTAATGCATTTTAAATTCATTGGTAGATTTTGAATAAAGAGTTGTATTTAAGTATTAATTAAATATTATAATGATTATCTGATGAAGTCCTGACTTGTGAAGGACGTATGTTAAGAGCGTTAATGTGGTTTTAACTGCTTTGTATGTGGCTGGTTTCCTTGTCGAATATTAAATCGAGTGAACTACAATCTAAAACTGAAATTAACTTGATGTTTGACATTCCTGAAGTCGCTTCTTTCCACACCTCTCAACCTCTAACTGTAACAAATCTGAACAAAGCCACAAATAATGGGGAGACAAAGGTCCAAAATGAGGGACAAATTTTAAATATTGGTCTTATAAATTTATAAAGTTGTTACACTAGTATGTTTTGCATTATTGTCTGAGGGATATGAAATATAAAACTGAAAATGTACATTATTATTTAGTGACATCGGTCCTCAATAATTTGCCAGAACACCACAAATTGTATGAGGAACAGAGTAAAATTATGAAGTAAAAAACCTGGGCAGTTGTGTGGTATGCTTCTTTGATGGAAAGCAATGATTAATACCATGTTGTAGTCACTTTAGTCAGATCTTGAAGATCAATGCAGGCACAAATCTTGTCCTTCTTTATAACACTATTCTGACATTATTTTGGTTCATAATGCTTCTTAATAATACCTAAGCTTAACATTTTATTTCCTGCTCTGTTTTACTTCTGAGAGATACTGTCACTGTTCTTGGACTATGATCTTTCTCACTTTATTGCATTTTATTTTTATATGCTGCATATGTTATTCTCCTGACAAAGTTTCTATGTCTGTAAATTAATCAGCATTTTCATGCAGAACACCTATGCAATGGCTCTGCACAGTATCTCAGATTATTCCATGACTGAGACTGTACACATGCATTCTTTGGTTTTGTACTGTGAATGTATATTATCATTAACAGAGTTTCACAAGCCATACAACACAAAGGATTAGAAGTTACTTGTTTAAGTGCTGTAATCTTAAAAAAATAAGTTTTTGAATTTATTATTTTTGTATTACCACAACAGCAGTTTTCAACCTAATAACTCCGTGAATTGGCCAGAAAATGCTAACAATGTACGTGCAGTTCTCTCTTCAGTACCAACTAGCCAGAATATTTCTGGTGTCTGTAACTGTGTCTAGTTTTAAATTCAGTATCGTATTAGCTGCCAACAGTTCCTCCCAGCAGACTGGCTTGCAGGTTCCTCAAAAGCATTTTAAGTTTCACTGTATCCATTTTTTTTCAACTGAACGGACCATATGACCAGCTCATTTTCATTTTGCAGTTTAATAAAATATTGATTATTTTGAATGCACTTTTGTTTTCTTTAACACATCTTTGCAAAATGCCATTTTCCTAACACAGATTCTACTAGATTTATTAAAAGTAGGACATTTATTCCTCCAGTGCTCACAGCTACACTTACAACAAGCGGCTTGGAGCTTAATTAAATGAGAATTTGTTTAGTCTCCATTACAGCCACAATGTATTGTAATGAAGTTATTTCACCCCTATTTCTTCAATATATTCTCACTTGATTTCTTGTTCATAGGTTCATAGGTTGGTACTAGGCTATCGGCTGTAAGGCCTATGCAAGCCTAGCCATAACAATTCCCTGGAATTTTTTTCCCACAATATTTACTTCTCTGGGCCCCTGTCTAGCAGGGTGACTGACATGATTCCCGGGGTGAATTTCCTATCTCCCATCCAATCATCAAGGTTCCTTTTGAAGAGGGCCAATGCGGTGTTCTGCTTGACATGTATGGGCAGTCTATTCCAGAGTATGGGGAGTCTCTGGGTCAGGAACCTATCCCTCCAGCATGTTTTGTTCAATGTGATGATAAGGTTTAGATCCCTGGAGCATGTGGCTCTGAGGGATTGGGATTTCTTTAAGTGGAGCATGTCCAACAGCTCAGGGCTTGACATGGCTTTGTATGTTAAGCAGAGATCGCCTCTGAGTAGACGATATGCCACAGAGTATAGCTGGAGTTTTTTTAGACGGTCAGCATATGGCATCTGCTTTAGGCCTGTGATTCTTTTAGTGAGGTATTTCTGTGGCCTTTCCAGCTGTTGCAGATGTCTTGTGAGGTACATACCAAATGGGGCATTCTATTCTATAATGGGTCTAATGAGGGATGAGTACAGTGGGACAATGACCTCCTTTTTTCCTGGATGAAAAGCCCTTAGTGATGAGGTGTGCCATGTAGAAGGATTTCCTGACTGTTGTGGCAATGTGGTTATCGAAAGTGAGACCACTGTCTACTTGTGTCCCTAAGTCTCTCATCACACTTTCGATGTTTAGTGTCCTGCCACCTATGTGGTAGTTCATGGGTACATGTTTTTTTCCAAAGGGGATGACTATACATTTCTTGGCATTAAGCTTGAGCCCATGGATCTGGCATCAGGCATCTGTTTCTGTAAGGTCCTTTTGTAGAATATCTACATCATTTGGGGATTCAATAATGGCTCCCAGTTTGCAGTCATCTGCAAACTTTGTTAGCCAGAGTCCCGTAATGTCGGCCTGTACTTCAGAGAAGTAGATGCCAAACAAGAGTGGTCCCAGGACTGAACCTTGAGGTACTCCACTTGTCACTTGTCTGGAGCTGGATTTGGAGTTGGCTACTTTTACAGTCTGGGTTCTGTCAGTAAGCCAGTTGGCAACCCATCAAGTGATGTAGGGATTTATGCCCAGCTTAGTAAGTTTATCTATGATTCCAGAGTGGGGGATGGTGTTGAAGGCCTTGGCGAGGTCCAGATAGGCTGTGTGGACCTCCTTACCCTCATCCACAGCTCTGGAGACCGATTCGAAGAAGTCAATCAGATTCAGGAGACAAGATCGGCCCTTCACAAACCCAAACTGGATAGGGTCCAGTGTCTGGAGGTTGCCAGTGTCTTTGTTTATAAGTTCCATGATAATGCATTCCATGCCCTTGCAGATCAGGCTTGTCAGACTGATGGGACGGTAGTTCCCGGGATCCAAGGTGGATCCTGCCTTGTGGAGCGGGATAACTGTAGCTGTGCACCACTCAGTGGGCACGAAGCCTGAAGTGAGGCTATGATTAAACATGTCACTTAGGTGGGGTGCCAGTTCATTTTGTAGTTCATGTAATACACAGCCTGGGATGTCATCTGATCCCATGGATGCTGTATGCTTAGCTTTGGAGACTGCTGTTTCTACCTGTGTGGCTGTGATTATCGGAATTTGGCAATCGTTTGGTATTGAGATGGGCCCTTTAGGGGGTGAGAGGGGAGTGAAGTTGGCACTAAATTGATCTGCCAGGATATTGATATTTCATCATTTAATTTGACTAGCATTTTTTCTTACACACATTGATTTTTCAAAGTATTCTAATAGATCATTTTAGGGTATTGACTAACATTTCTATGGTATTACATTGGGATGAAATGGCTAGGCTTAAAATGACGTTCGGGTCAATAGCCTAGTAATTGCCTATGATTGGTAACTTTCCTTGCTTTACACACCTTCACTGCTTTTGGTTGTGTTCTGGTCTGCATCTGTTAATAGCTTGCCCCTTGCTTCATTACTTTATCACAAACATCTCTTTTTCACATTATTAATTAACTCATCATATCAGCAGTCTTTGGAATCACTCTTTACCTCAGGGTCTATATTAAATCGGTAAACGCTTAAAAAAGCGAACGCTGATTTATCGACCCCATGTAAGCGAAAGCTTACAGTCTCGAACACTCGGAACAGCAATTTTTTCACAGGGAAAAAATCACTGTTCCACAAAAAAAAAATGAAAACTTCAAAACATTACATATTTTATCTGTAGAACTTTATGACCTTATAAAGAACAAAATGTCAAATACTTTCTAGGCTCACAGTAATCTGTCAGTTTTAGTCTTGTGTTCTTATTTTGTATCTGTCTTCCCCTCCCACTTTCAAGTAAAAATAAGAGTTAAGTACTTCAAAGATTTCCTCTTCAGTGACATATATAAATGTAGTATGTTGTACCTTTTCAGGCTTCTGCGCCGATTCACTCACAATAAGTACACCAGTTCTGGAGCCAAAATATTCCAGTTTAGTACCAATTTTTTGCACAGCAAAGTACTTGATGGTCACTGCAACTGACTTATTTTCCACAGTGAATTTTACTTCTGAACTTCCAAACACACAAACTCTTGAAAACAAATAATATTTCTTCAGTTTTGCAGGTACAGTTTTCCAGTTCCGCAAGTATCGCTTTACTTTAGCAAATACTTCTTCACTTTTCAAAATATGTGTTAAATTCTTTCTGCCACCATGTAGTATCTCAGTTTGTAGCCAGTAAGAAAACACTATTCTATCGACTATGAATATATATTTGTAGTGAATTCTGTCTAAACAAAGTATACCACATGACATACAACTTCCTGTAGCACGTTTATTGGAATTTAAAGATATATATGGTGTATTTTATAAAGATCACAATCGTGTGGTAAAAAGGACATCATCTAAAAACAAAAAAGATGAACCCACTCATCTCCAAATTAGATACTTCAGATCTAGGCTGTATCCTGATAGCTTGTCCATAAAACTTACAAATAGGATGGAAGATGTGACATAACCTTGGCAAAGATATGCATCCCCCTGAAAGTAATTGACTTAAATGCCAGCAATGCGAACAGAACTCTTGCTTCTTAAAACAGAGATAATAAACAGCATGCATCATTGATCCTGGGACTCAGTGCTGACAAGTCAACTCCCACAGCACATTTTGGGGTACATGATCTTATGATTTCTCCAGATCCTTTTAAGACATGTAGGCAGTACTGGCAAACTCCCATGCCCTTTCAAGTATCTGCAGCTGGAAGAATTGATGCACTTTTACACATCCAGGATAAAATCTGCATTACTGCTGTTTAATCAGAGGCTTGACTATTGGGAAGTGTCTTCTTTCCAGCACTCTTACATAAAATATAGTTTGTTTGTTTGACATTTGTTGACCATGAATGTCTGACTGAGGTTGTGCCCTTTTTCAGCAGAGGCCTGGGGAGAAAAGCTCCACAAGGTATTACATACACCATAAAAATGTTTATAAACAGTACAGTATGCATGAGGTAATATAAACATGCATTATAATGCTTGGATTCCCACTTTTAGCATGAGAGTTTAAAAGGTATTATTTACTAAAAAGGCAATAAAATAATATGTTAAAGTCATTCATATATCTCCAATACATAAGGAATTCTTCATTTTGAGGGGAAGTAATAACAATTAACTCAGAGGTTAATATAAGAGTACAGAAAGCACTGTATATCAAATCTTAGTTCTTACAGGCAACAGTATGTGCATCAGTAATCAGAAGCAGAGAGGAAGTTGATCGAGAGGGCAGGTGATAGAAAAAGGTTAAGTGTCAAGAGAAAAAAAAGGAGGGTGGCTATGGGTAAAAGAGGGAAAATTAGAGATTTTTTTAATTTATAAATAAGAGAGGAGAGTAGTAGTAATTAGAATCAAGTAAAAGGTAGAAAAGGGGAGTAACCTAAGTGGGGAAAGAAGGGAGGGAGGTAAATATGAGTGGCGGAGAAATTTAGTGAAAAAAGGTATTAGGAGTTAGTTCTCTGGCTAGAATTAAGTATGACTTGAGAAGGGGCTGTATGTAATGGGGGACAGGTGAATAAGTTCATGGTGGTTGTGTACAGGAGCAAGTCTAGGTATTTGTAAACTGGACTTTTAGGATGATTTTAATTGGGTGGGTCTGTGTGATACATCTGATTGTTAAAGGTAGCTTATACCTGTGTATAGAGGGAAGATAGTTGTAGAGGGTTTCTCCAATTGATTTTTTATGTTTGTAAATGTCAAGGAGGATTTGGCCGGTGCTTCTAAGTGTTCTGGCTGGGGGGTAGTAATTTAAGATGTTGGAAATGTTAGAGTAGAAGGAGGGTTTGTAGAGGATGGAGTGGATAATATAAAGTTGATAGAAAAGAAGTTGATTGGGGAACTCAAGCCAGTTCATTGTTTTTAATGCCAGGCAGTGATGGGATTTAGGTTGAGTGCTGGCGGCAAATCTAGCTATTTTGTGATATGTATTTGCCATCTTATTCAGTAGTGTTGCCTGTAGGTTGGTGATGATTTGGGAGCCATAGAAAAGACAGGGTAGGAGATAAGCAAGAGCGAGTAACCGTCTTCTTCTGGTAAAATATACTCCAAATACATTATTCAAATAGTATAAAATGTACTCCAAATGCATTATTCAAATAGTATAAAATGTACTCCAAGTACATTATTCAAATAGTGTAAAATGCACTCCAAAATTAATTAGGAACACACATTAAAGAACTCCACAAGGGACAGTAATAGCTTAGACATTATAAACATTAATATTTTGATTTCTTATGCCTTTCCATTTATTATTATTAGCAGACCGGAGGTCCGCTGTGGCGACCCCTTACCGGGAAAAAGCCGAAAGACAAACAACAACAACAACAACTGATTCCATCAGAAGTGACACTTTTCATTTTATGACATCTCTATCAAGACATTTTAAAAATGTAGTCATATACCTTCTGCAGATCCAAAAAGCACATGCAGATAGTATGGACAAACATCAATTACTCCTTCAGTATCTATCCAAGAGCAAAACACGGATGTGCTGTTCCATGGCCAGAATGTTATCTGCACTTCTTTCCCTGAATCAGAGGGTCAACTATTAGACTCATCTGACTTATAAAAAAGCTCTCAATAAATACTAAAAGTAAATTTAAAGAAACACAAAAGAGTTCTAAAATGATCTCAACATGTCACAAATAAATTATAACATAGACTTAGTTACCAAAGTCAGGAAAGACAAAAATGAAAAATAAATAAATAAATAACATGATCATTTTTTTTCAGTTACATATTTAAAAATGACGGATAACCAAATTAGATTGCTTGACGGAATAGTTTCCAATCTCATTATTCTACCTGTAAGACAGAGTGAGTGGTGCTAATTGTTGGATACAATAATGCTATCACTGAAGATGCTGTACAAGTGACCTACTATAATAGTTAAGTAGAGCATGACA
Source organism: Protopterus annectens (assembly GCF_019279795.1). Lineage (NCBI taxonomy): Eukaryota > Metazoa > Chordata > Ceratodontiformes > Protopteridae > Protopterus > Protopterus annectens. The sequence continues at coordinate 732,572,935 of NC_056736.1, forward strand.
AACTCAGTGGGACCTGATTATTAGTTAGTTTGTTTGAAGTATATATTTATTAACTGAAAATAACCCATTATAGGTTAAGGTCTGGGGGAGTAAAGCTCCACTTTATATGTGGGTTTCTAATCACTAAAAATGCATGGCATACAGACAGTAATAATACATGGATTACAATATGCATACAGTAGACAGCATTTGCAAAAAAGTTAAAATATACTGTAGTTTAGAAAGTAAAGCATTACCATACAATAATAACAGGAATTTTGCACAGGAATATGTGTGCTTATGCGAAATGAAAAAAAGATGATGAAGTCTAGTTAAGTATAATAGGTGTTTAAGGATAGCAGGGGCGGAGAACATTTCACATCAGGTAGGGATACCCTAATCAAGAGAGTTACATATCCCTTCGATACGTTTAACAAGGGTTGCCTTGAGTGAGGGCTTTCTTGAACAGTGTTGTTTCCTGTTTATTCATGGGGTTACTTCACATATAGTTAATTATCAAACAATGAGTTAAATATAAATACAGTGTAAAGTTCTAGAAAGGTTGATCACAGCTGGTAATATATTGTAAAGTTCTAGAAAGGTTGATCACAGCTGGTTTGCATAAAGCCTTGCTCTCTGATTAAGTTATTTGTTAGCTCTTGAAGGAAAGCCCTGGTTTCTAATCTTGGTAGCATTTTTTAAGAAGTCATTGCTTCCTAGCTGAATGCTGAGTTCAAGCATTATATATATATATATATATATATATATATATATATATATACATATAGCAAAATCGTCTGACTATTGTGCATTTAGGAACCCTAGTTAGGCTATGATCTGCTAATGGTTTCCTCTTCAGGATTAAGGCTTTGAGCTGCTAATGGTTTCTTGCACAAGATTAAGGCTATGAGCTTCTAATGGTTTCCTACACAGGATTAGTGCTGTGAGCCGCTACTGGTTTCCTCCACAGGATTAATGCTGTGAGCCGTTACTGGTTTCCTGCACAGGATTAAGGCTGTGAGCCGCTAACAGTTTCCTGCACAGGATTAAGGCTGTGAACTGATAATGGTTTCCTGCACAGGATTAAGGTTGTGAGCTGCTAACGGTTTCCTGCACAGGATTAAGGCTGTGAGCTGGTAATGGTTTCCTGCACAGGATTAAGGCTGTGAACTGCTAACAGTTTCCTGGACAGGATTAAGTCTATGAACTGCTAACGGTTTCATGCACAGGATTAAGACTACCCGCTGCTAATGGTTTCAAGGCTATGAGCTGCTAACGGTTTTCTGCACAGTATTAAGGCTATAAGCTGATAATGGTTTCTTGCACAGGATTAAGGCTTTGGTTTCCTGCACAGTATTAAGGCTATAAACTGATAATGGTTTCTTGCACAGGGTTAAGGCTTTGGTTTCCTGCACAGTATTAAGGCTATAAGTTGATAATGGTTTCTTGCACAGGATTAAGGCTTTGGTTTCCTGCACAGTATTAAGGCTATAAGCTGATAATGGTTTCTTGCACAGGATTAAGGCTTTGGTTTCCTGCACAGTATTAAGGCTATAAGCTGATAATGGTTTCTTGCACAGGATTAAGGCTTTGGTTTCCTGCACAGTATTAAGGCTATAAGCTGATAATGGTTTCTTGCACAGGATTAAGGCTTTGGTTTCATGCACAGTATTAAGGCTATAAGCTGATAATGGTTTCTTACACAGGGCTAAGGCTTTCAGCTGCTAACAAGCTGCAGTTTCTGGTTTTGATTTTGATTACCTTAGTGAGTCTGAACAAGTCATTTAACCAGATTGTGTTCACTAGCCTGTACTAAAAATGGGCTTCAGCCCAGTTAAAATTAAATATGTATGTAGTATATATATATATATATATATATATATATATATATATATATATATATATATATATATTAAGAAAAAAGAAGACTGGATAACTAAAGCAATTAAAAATAACTGCTATGATTCTAGCAGACAAAAACTGGTTAGTTGAAAAAGTCGATACAACGTTGTAGAAATACTCTCAGAGACAGCGCACACAAGCAGCAGAGTGTGGTACGGTGTAAGTGTTCATCCTTTACTGTTTGGTATTCCGTTTACAAAAAATAGAAATGAGCAGCAGTAAATTCAGTACTGTTACCAGCAGCAGTATATGCAGATGGTAGTATGATGGGAAGTACAGCTACCAGCAGCAGTGTATGCAGATGGTAGTATGATGGGAAGTACTTGTACCAGCAGCAGTATATGCAGAGGATAGTATGATGGGAAGTACTGTTACCAGCAGCAGTATATGCAGATGACAGTATGATGGGAAGTACTGTTACCAGCAGCAGTATATGTAAATAGTGGTATGATGGGAAGTACTGTTACCAGCAGCAGTATATGCAGATAGTAGTATGATGGGAAGTACTTGTACCAGCAGCAGTATATGCAGAGGATAGTATGATGGGAAGTACTGTTACCAGCAGCAGTATATGCAGATGACAGTATGATGGGAAGTACTGTTACCAGCAGCAGTATATGCAGATAGTAGTATGATGGGAAGTACTTGTACCAGCAGCAGTATATGAAGAGGATAGTATGATGGGAAGCACTGTTACCAGCAGCAGTATATGCAGATGACAGTATGATGGGAAGTACTGTTACCAGCAGCAGTATATGCAGATGGTAGTATGATGGGAAGTACTTGTACCAGCAGCAGTATATGCAGAGGATAATATGATGGGAAGTACTGTTACCAGCAGCAGTATATGCAGATGACAGTATGATGGGAAGTACTGTTACCAGCAGCAGTATATGTAAATAGTGGTATGATGGGAAGTACTGTTACCAGCAGCAGTATATGCAGATGACAGTATGATGGAAAGTACTTGTACCAGCAGCAGTATATGCAGAGGATAGTATGATGAGAAGTACTGTTACCAGCAGCAGTATATGCAAATGGTAGTATGATGGGAAGTACTGTTACCAGCAGCAGTATATGCAGATGGTAGTATGATGGGAAGAACTGTTACCAGCAGCAGTATATGCAGATAGTAGTATGATGGGAAGTATTGTCACCAGCAGCAGTATATGCAGATGACAGTATGATGGGAAGTACTTGTACCAGCAGCAGTATATGCAGAGGATAGTATGATGAGAAGTACTGTTACCAGCAGCAGTATATGCAGATGGTAGTATGATGAGAAGTACTGTTACCAGCAGCAGTATATGTAAATAGTGGTATGATGGGAAGTACTGTTACCAGCAGCAGTATATGCAAATGGTAGTATGATGGGAAGTACTGTTACCAGCAGCAGTATATGCAGATAGTAGTATGATGGGAAGTATTGTTACCAGCACCAGTATATGCAGATGACAGTATGATGGGAAGTACTTGTACCAGCAGCAATATATGCAGAGGATAGTATGATGAGAAGTACTGTTACCAGCAGCAGTATATGCAGAGTATAGTATGATGAGAAGTACTGTTACCAGCAGCAGTATATGCAGATGGTAGTATGATGGGAAGTACTGTTACCAGCAGCAGTATATGCAGGTGATAGTATGATGGGAAGTACTTGTACCAGCAGCAGTATATGCAGAGGATAGTATGATGGGAAGTACTGTTACCAGCAGCAGTATATGCAGATGATAGTATGATGGGAAGTACTGTTACCAGCAGCAGTATATGCAGATTATATTGTGATAGGAAGTACTGTTACCAGCAGCAGTATATGCAGATGGTAGTATGATGAGAAGTACTGTTACCAGCAGCAGTATATGCAGATGGTATTGTGATAGGAAATACTGTTACCAGCAGCAGTATATTATATACAGATGGTAGTATGATGAGAAGTACTGTTACCAGCAGCAGTATATGTAAATAGTAGTATGATGGGAAGTACTGTTACCAGTAGCAGTATATGCAGATGATATTGTGATAGGAAGTACTGTTACCAGCAGCAGTATATGCAGATGATAGTGTAATGGGAAGTACTGTTACCAGCAGCAGTATATGCAGATGATATTGTGATAGGAAGTACTGTTACCAGCAGCAGTATATGCAGATGGTAGTATGATGAGAAGTACTGTTACCAGCAGTGGTATATGCAAATAGTAGTATGATGGGAAGTACTATTACCAGCAGCAGTATATGCAGATGATATTGGATAGGAAGTACTGTTACCAGCAGCAGTATCCGCGTATGGTAGTATGATGGGAATTACTGTTATCAGCAGCAGTAGTATCCGCATATGGTAGTATGATGGGAAGTACTGTTAGCTGCAGCAGTTTATGCAGATGATGGTTTATTATCAAAATATTGAAAGTCCTAACCATGAATGTTCACATCCCTGAACCAGAACAATGAACAACGTCAAGCCGACTGCTCAGAATGTTGATTCGTTCATAAGGCAAGAATCGACATTCAACAGTGTCTGGACCGCTCGTCATCTGAAAATGCACCATCTTAAATGCATACATATTTCTAAAGTTTTGCACGGGGCAAGCCCCTCCGCACCCCCGTACTCCTGCTAATTTTATATTTTAACCCCATGATCACACTACACCAAAGAAAAGAGTAATTTTCCCAATCCCCACTGTAGTGCGATCCAATACAATCCATAAACAACTGGAAAATAAAATGAGTGATCAAATTTCTGACACTGGGTTCACCGATATAATGGATCAGGCTACAATTCCTCATTAAACAGTGCACGTATTTGGTTGCTTACACATATAAGTTAAGAGAGCCCTTTCTGTGTTCCATATCATATAGGTTAGTGAGAAAAGATCTATGTCTTCAAGGTATTGTGAGACCCATTCTTTTTGAAACAGTGTTTCTGGAACACACATGTGACTAACACCAGGTCATGTAAATTGCTGCTAAAACTATATATAAACAACTGGAAAAAAAGAGTGTTCATTTTATGACACCAAGTTTACTTATATTATGGAACAAGCTACATTTCCTCATTAAACACTGTAAGTATTTGGTTGTTTTTGGGAACTCACTAGAAAATGTGATGCAATAAGAAATACAAATATGGGGTAAGTTTGGAGATGCTTCTAGGAGATCAGTAAATTAGGCCTTTATCATTTATACAATATTTAAATGAGAGGGTGAGCTACTACAGTTGTCAAAGCACAGTACTAGTATACAGGTAAAGATGTAATTCACAACAGTAATTAATCAGTCTGTATGTCAGGAGGCCTAGGGTAAAGGGCACTGCAGTAATGAATGTGAGGGAGGGAAAGACGAGAATAACAACAAAGATATAGTCCTGCATTTCTCCCTAGGTTTTAAACCACTTATACTATCTACTGCACAAAGATAAACTACAACATTTATCTACATTATAAAAATCTGCCTGATTATCGCTGTAACTTTTACATTGAATGCTATGATTTGCTTGTAACTATATTATAGTATTTTCTTTGCCACTCAGCTTGAGTTAGGAGTGGAAAGGGTCTGTGGATCAGCTCACTTTCCTAGTTATCAGATATCAAAAAGCGCTCCTCAGAAGCACTCAGGTGCTTAATTCTAGTGATATTGCTCAGAAGGAGGGGAGAACACCTGACCAAAGCAGACACCTGGGCCCTAAATGTCAGTCAGTCGGTCATCAGTTATAACCCCAAGATGATATGCTTTTGATTCAAATTCTTCTTTAGTGTCACTCTTGATAATAAAATGCTGGAACTATCAGGATGGAGAGGTCATATAGAGTGATATGCACAGTCTAGCCTTCAGTTTTGGATTTGTTGCATTTCGGCCAGTTATAGTAAAGCCATTAATGAATGGCCTACAAATCTTCCAGTAAGAACTACACACCCGTCATATGTTCGTGAGCATTCGGTGTCATTTCCATAACCATGATAAGACAACCTTCTCCTTCTAATCAGATCCACAAGTGGAACCATAAACACCGTAAATGGTAACCAGTCCAAACTTGAGCCCTGTGGTACTGCATGCCCATCCTCTGGGTATGCCCTGATAGGTAGGAAGCAATGCAGATCAAGCATAGAAGAGAGACTGTACTAAGGACACAGATACTCAGGATATCACAATCTATCAAACACTGCATTGAAAACAGTTATGATCAGAATAATGTAAGAATTTATTTATTTACTTTTTTATTTTATTTTGCCTTTGTTTACTGGGTTTCTCTGATAGGGTTTACTCAAAAACCCCTTTTCACTGGAGGCATGGGAGAAGGCTCCAACATATTACAAATATTTTAAACACGCATTCAGTAATATACGTGAACAGCATTAAATAATACACATTAAGAATTACACATATATTTGCTGCTTACGTCACATTCATATGAAAGCATAGGCTATTATTACAACATAAAAGACACTTATGTGTTAGTAGATGTAGAACACTGAGCTTTTGAAGAGGTATATTAGTGCGATCATGTGATTAGTGCTTAGAAATTCAAGGAAATGGAAGTGAGGGTAAGAACTAGGTAGGGCTATTGTAGTTCGGAGGTGGGCTGTAAAGTAGGTTCCAAGACAATAATAAGTTTATATTAGAAGTATAGTGACTGGTGATGAGCAGTGTTACAAAATAATGACTATAGCTGGGAGATGCTATTAAAACCATTTAGGTATTGGTGAAGACTGGTTGTGGGGCAGAAGTGGTTTGACAACAGGGCAAGCTAGAGATAACAGTGGCATTTATTCTGGAGATGTTCAGGGGCAGATCCATTGATCTGATAGGTAAAGCTTTAGTTCTATTTTCAATTAATTTGCATTCTGAATTGATTTCAGTGGTAGTGTGATATGGTTCCATAGTTACATAATTTGAATATAGAGAGTCACCTGCAATATTAGATGATTTTGTGTAAACATGATTACGGATTTTTCTCTAGAGTGCAAAACTCTATTGGGGGAGTAATGCTGTATTAAGTTGTTACTGGCTGGGCAATTTTCTGGCTGATAGAGAAATCACTCTATTGTAGTTAGCTGAGAAAGAGATGGGTAATGTGATAGTTCTACCCAGTTTAATTCTCTGAGGGCTAGGCAGTAGTGTATTCTATTGTTATAGCTTACTGCAGTTTTGGCCATTTTATTATAACATTGCTCACGGATGGACAGTTGTGAGATTTGAAGTTTAGTGAACATTGGAGCAGCATAGAGGAGAGACTGCCATGTGTCTTCTGGCTGTGTCAATGTGGTAGGTTTTTACTCTGTATAGTGTACCTAGTTTCTGATGACTGTTTTTAACCATGTGTAATACATGGTGTTTGAATTTCATTTGGTCATCTATGATGACACCCAGTTATTTTGTGTGGTTTAGTTGTTCTATCATGGTGTTGTTGGTAGATACAATAGTGAATATTGTTGTTTTGGTAGAGATGTACTTTGGGGTAAAGAGCAGTAATTTATTTATTTATTTGTTTGTTTATTTATTTTTACTGTTTGGCAGTAGTTGTGAATTATTTAGCCATATTTCAATCAATAAGAAAGATTGTTGTGTAATGTCTTGGAGTTTAGAGAAAGATTTGGCAGAACAGATTAGGGTTGAATCATCAGAGTATTGAATTATGGTGGCATTGTTTGTAGCAGTGTATTTCTCACTGGTGAACATGTTGAAAAGTATGAGGCCTAATATAGCTATGTATGTATGTATGTATGTATATATATATATATATATATATATATATATATATATATAGAGAGAGAGAGAGAGAAAGAGAGATCCTTGTGGGATGCCAATTGTTACAGGCAAAAAGGTGGAGAAATCATTTTTCCATTTCATTGCTTTGCTCTGTTTGAGAGGTCACTATTGAATCATTGCAGTAAAGAGTTGATGAGACCTAAGGATGAGAGTTTATGTAGGTGCTTCTGGTGGTAGACAGTATCAAAAGCTTTTGATAAGTCTAGGAAGATGGCAGAGACTAGGCTTCTGGCATTTCTGTGGTTGTCGACGCTATTAAAAAATCAGCAAAGCAGTAGTTGTGCAGTGATGAGGACAGAAGCTGTGTTGGGTCGAAAACAGAATATTAGATATTTGATACATTGCTTATGAATACATTTTTCTAATATTTTTAATAGGGGGAGATAAAATGATGATTGGCCTTTAGTTTGAAAGATCTATAGTAATTTCACCCTTGCCAGGGGGATAATGAAAGATTTTTTCCACAGCGAAGGGACTTTTTCAGATATGGATCGATTTATCAAAATGGAAACTGGATATGCAGTAGTCTCACATGCTATGTTAAGGTATTCACCATGTAACTTGTCAGGCCAGGGTCTATATTAGAACACCAAAAAGACCAAATGTCAAACGGCTTAAAACTCAAAAATGCTGTTCATCGTGGTGGTTTTTGTGAGACTGCGGTACAGTAAAGATTTACCCTTTTCTCACTGTATTGTGATCTCGGAGTTGGTATATATAATTAGTGGGGTTATGGGGGGTCGATGAATGACATTTTCGAGTTTTAAGCCATTTGACATTTGGTCTTTTCGGTGTTCTAATATAAACCCAATTGTCAGGGGCATTTGTAGTAGGCTTTAATTTTTGGAGGTATTCTTGATGGTATCTGTAGGAACTGTTTGGAAGGAGAAATGTTGAAGGAGGTTTCATAGCTACCTCTCAAATCGTAAGCGGTCTACCCTATGGGATAATAACCTCTCTCCCCAACTTCCTGTATCAGTAGGAGTCCCTCAAGGCTCAATACTTGGGCCTTTACTCTTAACTATTTTTTACTAATGAGCTCCACTCAGCCTGTAGCCCAGCCAGTATCATGCAATATGCAGATGATACCACCCATATCTGCTTTGCTCCCAATATTAACCAGCTTCAAGAGCAAACTCAGACTGCCCTTCACAACATAGAAAACTACCTTGCAGCCCATCAGCTAATATTAAATCCCAATAAAACTATGCTTATGGTATTTTCAAATGTTTCAGCTCCTAACAGTCAACCTCCTTTTACTATTCTTTCTTCCAATGGGACTAAACTAGAACCTGTTAAATGCACAAAACTTCTGGGGATCACTATTGACAGTGCATTGAGGTTCAACAAATATATAGCTCTGACAAGTAAAAAAGTACATATAAAACTTGGCACTCTATACAAAGCTAAACCCTATCTTACCAACCCTGCCAGACTGGCCTTAGCTAGAACTCACCTGCTTTCTTCACTACTATACTGCTCCCAAATATTTATCAACCTTTGCAAAACAGAAATTAATACCCTTGAATCCTGCTACAATAAGATTGCCAGGTTTCTATCTAACCACCCTCAAAAAGACATCACTGTATCGCCCTCCATCAGCTTAATTGGGTTGAACTCCCAAACTTACTTATAATTAATCAACTATTAATTGCCCACTCAGTTATGCATAAGCCAGATAACTGTCCAGCTCTAAGGGCTCTTGTCCAGCCATATACAAACCTTAAATCTCACAGGTCATCTAACAAGGTGCCACTTAAAGTTAACAAATCCCATAACTCATTTGGTGACTCTTTATACAGTTGTATAATCTGTAAATACTGGAACTCTCTTCCCCAACAAATATTAGCCATCAACAACACATATGATTTCAAGCATGCACTAAAACAATATTTCTTAATCCACTGGACTTGCTCCTGTTCAGCCCCAGACTAACCACTTTTTCTGTACTATATTCCTGCTTGTATGCTTTTAACTGGTTCTCGTAGCCGTCCTGGCAATGGTAACGCCTATTCATTCGATATTCACTTGGTACCTCCTTAGTCATTTCTTTCTACAAAAAAATATATACGTATGTGTAATGATCAAAAGTGCTAGCTATTATTTGTACCATAATTCATTTTATTTCCTTAGAACCTATTTTTTATTGTATTTGATGCATTTTAAGATCTTTTTGTATAAAAGATACCATCTTTTTCATGCTGTTTTACTATTCTGTATGTGCTGGAGCTTTTCTTCCCGGGTCTCTGCTGAAAACGGGCTTTTTTGCCCAGTCAGACAATTACCCGGTAAACAAATATAAATAAATAAATTCTTGCTTGAGTAGGGAGCTCAAGAGCTTCATTAGTCCTCTCCATGGTTAATGCCTGTTTCTTTGTCTTTTCCCGGTTAGGGTTCGCCACAGCAGAACTCCAGTCCGCTAATGATTGGCAGTCGATTTTTATGGTGCTGAATTGCCAGCCCGACGCCCACCCTTCAGCGAAGGCACGCCCATTCACGCATGTCTTTCAGAGGCCACTCGACTGCGGGGAGGACATGCAGACTCCACACAGAAGGCACTCCAATGCCTGTACTGTCTGTATAAAGTGCATATTGAATTGGTTGGCTATAGTATCATTTTACTTCTGTGTGTTTGATGTTGGCAGTTTAGCTTGTCACAGTTTATTGGTTGAGGCACAGAATAGTTTTGGATCATTAGTGTTGTGATTGGTTGAGCAGTAGGTTTTCTTATCTGTAGTGATAAGTTGTTTTGTTAGGTTTCTTAGTTGTCTGTAGAGTAGGAGCTGATTTATTTTATTGTCCATACTTTCCATGTTTTGTCTCTTTGTTTCATGAGTTGTTTAATTGCAGAGAATAGCCATGGGGAGGGGTTGGCTTTTGACTCTTTTTATTCTAATGGAGGCTAGTGTGTTAAGAACGCCCAGGAAGATTTTGTTGAGCTCAGGGGCAGTATCATCTATGGTGAGAGTCTTTAGTGACTCCCAGTTAAGGAGATGTAGTGTATTAATAAAAGTGTCTTCATGAAAAGTACTAAGTTTTCTTACCAGGCTGTAATGATGTGTTTTTGCTTTGTTACTTTGGTACCTTATGGTGTAGATTGGTAAGTGATCACTTAAGATGTATGACAGACAGACTTTCATGGGATGATATTTTATCTGGAGAGGATGTTGGTATCACATCAAAGGTTGATTCCGTGGCTGTGGCTTTGTTGTATCTGGTTGGTGTGGTTATAAGTTGGGTGAACTTGTACAGATGTAAATTATCGGTTGGATTTTCAGATTACATGGTTTACCAATCTATGTCAGTATCACCCAATATTATGGCTTCATGATTGATTTTTGAGGAGACCCAGCAAAGAATATCTTCCAGTGTTTTAGCACTCTAGTCAAAACATCAGTAACTACCATAATGAGGACAGTCTCAGCACTATGGCCATTGTTAGGACTAGAACGATATAGGTCCATGAACTGTTAGGATTTAAGCTGTACATAAATATCCTCAATAATGTTGCACAAAAGGGCAAATTTAAGGACAGAGTGAAAGTTACCAAAATATAACAGCCTAAAAATGTTTTCCTGAGGATTGTAATAACAAAAGCATCCTTTGAGAGAAATGAGTCTCTTAGTTTTGGTTTAAGGACTTGGGCTTCAGGCCAGTTATTTTACATTAAGAGGGTTTTGTGGTCTACACTCTTGTGGAAGGAAAGGGTAGCCTCTGCCCTTCTGAGCTGGGAATTACTGGGTGACAGCTAATTGTGCCTGTTGTTCTAAGTGTGTTTGTTCTGGTTTCAGCACTTGGATTCCAAACCAGTTATTTTACATTAGGAAGAGTTGTGGTCTAAACTCTTGTGGCAGGAGAGAATAGCCCTCATCCTTCTAAGCTAGGAATTGCTGATTGAAGGCTCATTATGTCTGTTATTCTGAAAGTGTCTTAGTTCTGGTTTAAGCACTTGGTCTCCAAATCAGTTATTGCACATTAGGAGGGTTGTGGTCAATACTGTTGTGCCAGGAGAGTGTGGCCTAAACCCTTCTAAGGGAATTACTGATGAAGGCTTATTGTGCTTGTTATTCTAAAAGTCTTTATTCTGGCTTAAGCACATGGGTAACAAACCAATTACTTTACATTAGGAGGATTTGTGATCTAAACACTTCTGGCAGTAGAAGAAAGCTTACACCTTTCTAAGCTGAAAATTGCTGGTTGAAGGCCTGTTGTATATGTTATTCTGAAATGTCTTAATTCTGGCTTAAACACGGGCTCCAAAACCAGTTATTTTACATTAGAAAAGTTTGCGGTCTAGACTCTTGTGACAGGAGAGTGTGGCCTACACCCTACACTGCTGGTGAATTGCTGCTTTATTTAAACTGATTTTTTTTTGCTGTTGTGACTGTGGTTTTATGCACTTTGAATTTCTGCATTTTGTAGCATAGGCTAGCTTCAGACTTGTTGAATCTAGATTGTTTGGTATCACTTGAGCAATAAAACCAGCTCTTCACTGAGCTATTGAAAGATCTGAGGCATCTGATGCTTCCAACTAACTATAAGTACCTGTTTTTGCTCTCATATTGCACTTTTAATTTGCATTTGCATTCTACAGTCTGCTTGAATTGTTTGAACTATTTGTTGCCACATTTTTCTGTATACTGTACTAGTTCAGCTGTAACATAGCCCAGTTCCATGTTTGCTGTTTCTGGGTTTGTTTTGTAACTTCTGAGCATCAAATTCAAGCCATCTTTGTTGGTGAAAGTCCTTCTGCACCCTCGTGGGAGGACAGTGCTCTCTAGGTCTCATCTAATCAAAGGAGATTGGACTAGAGTTTAGAGAGAGCATCCTTATTAGCTAGTTTGAGTTAAAAGGGTTATTTCTTGTTGTATTTAAGCCTGGCATTCACACTTGTTTGCATGTAGTACACCATCATGCACTGCTGCTTAGTGGTGGTTACTGTTGGTGGTTACAGATGCAAACGTTTTGCTTGTTACATTTTCCCTTAGCGCTTTGCTTGTGGTCCACCAGAGGTTTTTCATGGCCCTGCGCTACTGTTAGGTGGAACACTAAGCCTAGCCTCAGAGGTCCCGACACACCTCTCACTCACTAGCCATTCCTAAGTGTGACCTCTTTTCCTGATCATATTAATTTGCCTAACACTATGGATGGGCAATTTCCCACAGTTTCTCCAGTCAGCTTGGTTGACATAGTATCCTGAGGCAGTGTAACAGCCTTCTACTCCTTGTCCACACAAACGCAACATGTGAGAGATGCAAGTATATTAAGAACCTTGAATCCATGCTCTCTCACACACTAGTCAGTACATATCACAGTGAGTGGGTTGTCAGCATGCACACCTCACCTCCTACTCCACCCAAACCCACATCACACATACCTACATATGTGAAGGTCCTCACCGGAAACATACCTAAATACCAGAGACCTCACAAATACAAGCACGCTACACATAATACTTCCTCTGCAGAATACAATATACACAATAGCTCACACACCAGTGTCTCACCTGTCAAGCCCTTAAGGCAAAACACAACACCAAACATATTAGGCATAGGTGATTCCATTGTGAGACACACAGGTGTCCCTCTCACCAGGCTGGATAAGGAAAAAGTCACGGTAAGCTGTCTGTCAGGTGCCAGGATATGCCATCTCAGACATGTACACAAGTCTCTCAACAACAGGTACTGTTATGACTCCATTGTAGTCCATGTTGGTGTGAACGACTTGAGACATACCTCTCTGGACTATATGAAGAGAGACATGACTGAGATCACTGAGCTGTTGGACTATGGGTCTCAGGCAGGTATGTCCCTACCTTAAGCAGCATTTTACCTTCACCTAGGATGATGCCTCAATACAAACAGAAAATGATTGACCAGCTAAAGTCCCTGTCACTATACTCCATTTCACATAGACTTCTTAGAAGAGACTTATGCCTGGCCTATAGATCAACCCAAGGCCCAAAGCTAATGAACTTAATGCATATCTGTAAATCAGATGGGACTAGGGCTGCCTGTTTCAGCGACTTAAATATGGCCTGCAATTTAAATAGGGCATGCTGGAGGGACAGATTAATCTCCCAGTGACAGCCACGTCTTTGGAACAGGCTACCAATTCATGTGTGTAAAATCACCTCTATGACACTGTTCAAGAGAAACCTGAATGAGTGGATGGGGCACTATAAATTCTTACTGGTGATAGCGCTCACAACTCTCCTTGACATGGGCAGTCATCACTAAATGTAATCTTGGATGTTGACTAGTACTTCTACGGCATTACATTGGGTTGAAACGGCTAGGCTTAAAATGACCTCTGGGTCAATAGCCTAGTAATCTCCTATGATCCTATAATTGGCTTAGTTTCTGGTGTCATTCTATGGGGATCCAGTATCTGTCAACCTGGGATGGCATGACTGGAAAACCTCAGTTCTTTGCCAGGGATGGTTCATCTGTCACCCTAAGGATTTCGGCTGCTGGCTTAGGCTCTTGCCACCACCATAGTGCCTTTTTTTAGGCAGTGTCTCAAGGATAAAATTCCTACTGTAAAAACTCCATCTAAAAACAACCTCAAGGTTATGCTGCTAAATGCTAGGATTCTTAACATGTCACTGCACTCACTGGAAGCAGTCCTTGGAAGACACAGACATTTGTGCAGTCACAGAGACCTGGTTCAAGGCTGTGGAGAGCACCCCAGCCATGCCAGGTTACACCTCCTTCCACATGTTTAGACCATAAATTGAAGGAATGAAAATTAAAGCAGGTGGTGTATCAATATCCATTAAAGATAAATGCACTTCCAGATTGGTTAAACAGTATGATTCCCTGGAGATACTTTAGGTGCAGTTAACTGTTGGCAGAACACCTATTCAAGTCATTGCCAGCTACAGGACCCCCTCCATGAATCAGGACACTCACTCTGCCTGCCTATTTGGATCTACTTGAGTCTATCAAGATACATCTGAACACCATGGTTTTGGGTGATTTTTTACTACTCATCCATTGACTGGGTAAATTACTAGTGCTCAAACTCACTTTCCCAAATGTTCCTTAACTTCATTAACTCCAGTGCCCCGGACCAGCTGGTTGACACCCCTACAAGGGGTACTAACATCCTGGATCTGGTGCTTACCAATATTGGGGACCACTGCAACACCCCCACTGTGAGGTCATTCCTGGAGAGATCTGACCACAGAGCAGTCTCATTCGAAATAACTGTCACATCTGACCTCCCCACCTAGCAGCAACTGAGCCAAAAAACTTCTCCAAAACAGATTATAACCTCTTACAGAATGGTTTAAATAGCTTCACTGCACCTCCCCCATCAGATGGACCTGGCAAATATGCCAAGTTCTACACCAGTATTTTATGCAAAAAGCTGTATAACTGCATTGACTCAGCCGTACCTGATAGGACCAAAACCATCTCCTCACAGAACAGCAAACCTGCCTGTTGGACAACTGCCAATAACAGGCTTTACAATAAGAGGAGGAAATTGCTCTCTAAGAATAAGCGGGAATGAGCCCTAAACTGGAAACACTACCTCCTCAGCTTAAACAAGCAAATAAGACAGCAAATTATGAATCCAAATTAGCCTCTTCAACTAAGGACAACCATAATGCGTTCTTTAGTTACATCCGTAACCTAAAAGGAAAGGCCTAGATTTGTGCTGAACTGGTAGTTAACGATACCACATATACTTAGCCTGTGGACATAGCTAACCTGTTGGCTGACAGGTTCTCTGAAAACTTTGCTCCCCTGTCCCCACCACATGTACCCCATGATAACCCTACCACCTCTCCCTTGTCTTGTATGTCTAAAGAGCAGGTCATAAACACCCTCTCTAAGGCCAAAAACACAGCATTTATAGGACCTGATAACATCCCAGGCTGCATCCTACATGGGCTCCAACAAGAATTAGCAACACCATGGTGTAATCTTTTCAATCATAGTCTAAGCACTGGCTTCATCCCAGCTGAATGGAAAATTGCCACTGTTATTCCCTTGCAAAAAGGTGGTGCTTCCACTCACCCAGGCAAGTATAGACCTATTAGCCTGACTAGCCTAATCTGCAAGGCCATGGAGTGAACCCAGTTTGGATTTGTCAAAGGGAGATCATGCCTGTTAAACCTGGTGGATTTCTTCGAGACAGTCACCAAGGTCCTGAACGAAGGGTAATCTGTGCATACAGCCTACCAAGATTTAGCCAAGGCATTTGACACTACCCACCACTCAGGCATCATTGACAAACTCACTCCGCTAGGTATCAACCCTTATATTGTTAGATGGGTTTCTAACTGGATAATTAATAGAACCCTTATAGTCAGAATAGGGGAATCCACCTCCAAAAGCATATCTGTAACCAGTGATGTTCCATAGGGATCAGTCCTGGGTCGTCTGTTGTCTGGAGTCTATTTCTCTGAAGTACAAGCAAAAACTAAAGGTCTCTTTGCTGATGACTGCAAACTGGGAGCAGTCATAGAATCTACAAATGATGTCAACATCCTACAAGAGGGTCTTAGACAACCAAATGATTGGTGCCAAAGTCAATGGTCTTAAACTCAATACAAAAAATGTATTGTCATCCCTTTCGGTAAGAAAGATGTTCTTGCTAACTACCACATCAATAGCAACACTTTAAGTATGCACTCAGTGGTGAGACACCCAGGCACACAGGTTGACAGCAACCTTATGTTTGATCACCATGTCTCCACAGTGGTAAGAAGGACATTCTGTATTGCTCATGTGAGTAAGGGCATTGCCTCCAGAAAACAAGTTATAACCTCCCTGTACTCTTCTGTCATCAGGCCAATAATTGAGTGCAACATCCCTTTTGGTATGTACGTTTCTAAGCACCTGCAGCAATTGGGGAGACTCAAAGGTTCCTCACATGGACAATTCAAGGTCTTCAGCATTTGTCCAATGTGGATCGTCTGAAATCACTGTCAGTTTATTCTGTTTCATACAAACTACTCAGAGGTGATCTCTGCATTCCATACAAGGCAGTCTTTGACCTTGCATTATTGGAAATGCTTCACATCCACAAGTCAAATGGTACATGGGTTACTTGCTCTAAAGACCTTAACCTGGTATGTGACATTAATAGAACCTGCTGAAGGGAGATATTTGTCTTACAGAGGTTACCATACCTTTGGAAGAGACTCCCGCTTCATGTCAAATAGAGCACCTCATTGGCCCTCTTCAAATGCAGTTTGGATGATTAGATGGGTAACCATACATTTACCCTGAGGGTTCCACCTGTGTCCCTCTTGGACAGGGGCAATAGCTACTGATCGTGGAAATAAGGGTGGAACTAGGCTAGGCTTTTAAGGGCCCTAGGGCCATTAGCCTAGTAACTTCCTATGATCCTATGAAAAACCTGTAGACCTCAATGAAAAGGCTCAGAACACCAAGACAGGCAATAACTAACGTTAAATGTTGTAAAGTGCTTACTTGAAATATCAACTGTGAACTTTTTGTAATGTGGAACTCAAAATGCCATCCAGGGACAGAAGGAACTTCTAATGATATTAGCCAGTGGACTGCATATTGAGTCAGTGGGGAGCATTCCTGGTCCAGTGGTGGCAACCTTGTCAGCAAAAGAAATGAATGGTCAACTCACATTTTGACTCAAAAACTCTGTGAGTGGTAAAATGGGCTGGTCTGCACTGATAATCCACCATGAAAAAAAGAGTATGGCTTCCTGTATGTTAATGAACATCAGTTCATCACAATTTTATCAACAAAATGATCAGTTTAAAATTATAATGGGGAAATAAATTCTGCCAAGGATGTTTTACAGGGTTACTGCACCTCCCATTGTAAATATACTCAGTTAGATCAACAAAACCTAGAGAAAAGGGGAGAAAGTATAAGCGTTTACACTCCTCACTTCAGTGAGTTAAAGCTGTGGTAGGTTATGTCTCAATAAGTCATTACATTTCCAAGAGTACAGCAGTGCCAGTGTGCTGTTGTTGAGATCACTGTGGATAGGAAGGCTGCCTCCTTACAGAAGATCTTATATTGGTAGTGAGCATAATGCTAGTCCAATTCAAGGCCATCAGTCCAAAGACCAGCATACCTCTAAACAAAATTCCAGTCTCTGTCCATTCCAACCAGCCATGGTTTCCAAGCTCTGAATGGCAACAGGGTGTACATGAGATGGGGTGGACAAGTCCAGAACAGAAGTCAGTGGCATTTTATGGTCAAAAAGTAACTTGTGTGGTCAGTCAGCACCGTCACCTGAGAGAACTAGCCCGATGATTGAAGTAGACAAGAAAGGTGAAACTATTCCAGTTGTATTCTGTCTGTCCAAGATCTGACATACTGAAGTAATGGGGTGTAGGCTAATAAGTACAACATGTACTTTATATGCATGTGAGCTAGTCTTTGTCTATGTGTACATGAATGGGCTTGCTATCAAAATAATGAAACTCACCTTACCATCATTCATAAGGTTGAGGGTAAATGTGCAAAAAGGCAAAATTGTGAAAGAAAATTATGTTGACTACAAAACGTCGACACGTAGCTTGCGTTCACGGTTTTGTGCTTTGATGTTTTAATTGGATCGAACTACAGTAGTGATCAGGAAAATTACCCTTTTCCTCACTGTATAAATATGTATGCTTTGACAATGTTGTTTTTTTTGGATGGTGAGTTGTCCAGTAACTGCCGAGTGTTGATTCTTGCCTTCTGAATGAATTGCCATTCTGAGCAGTCGGCTTGACGGTTTCTGCTGTTCTGGTTTGGGGATGTGAACATTCGTGCTTAGGGCTTTCAATATTTTGATACTAAACCATGTGACTGTGTTACCTTTTGAGCCATTGACAAAATGTTAACCAACATCTCAAGTTAGAATTATTTGCATAAATTTGCAGGGGTCAAACTAAAACAATCATGTCTGCGAAGGAGGAGCCACAAGACTGCTGGAACAAACCTGCACACAAGCAGACATCACTGTTTAGGAGAATAAGGAATGGTATGTCAGGATTCAGCTGATGGCAGATAGGAAGGGGCAAATTATGTATATATAAATAGTTCAAAAAAGTTGTAAACAAATCCATGGAAAAACGAAATAATGAGCGAGTAGGAGGGTACCTAATACAACAAAAATGGAAGAGAACCTTCATGTATGGCCACCATCTATGTAGCACACCAGATGATCTAAAGCTGGGCAGTGTGAGAAGGTGATAAGGAGATGATAAGGATGCACAAGTACTGGCATTACCAGGAGGAAATAGAAAGAGCCCCAATCATGACCACAAACCAGACTACCTGAGGTCAATAATGTTCTGGGTACTGGAAGATCAAATGGATGTTTGCTCACTTCTGAAATAGGCAGAAGTGGGGATATCGGCTTGGTAATTCCATGCTGGTGATGGGATCTCCGTGCTGGTGATGGGATCTCCAATGTACTGAGGTTATACCCTGTATGTTTCCTCACAAAAAAGTACAGGATATAACCAACATGTCATATGTGGACCAATTAAAAACTATCACTGTATTCAGTTTCCTACTGATTACTGATGGGTGATCCGTGCTTGACCTACAAGGCAGTCTCTGACTCAACTCTGATGGAAATGTTGCATATTCGCAAAACTAACTGCACAACAGTTAGCCACTCCAAGGATCTAAACCTGATCTCTAACATGAGTAGATCATGCTGGAGAGACAGATGTGTGTCCCTGAGATTGCCCGTCCACTGGAATTGGCTTCCTATTCATGTGCAGCAGAGCCCTTCCCTGACCAGCTTCAAGCACAATCTGAACCGATGGATGGAAAATCGCATATTCATTCCGGGGGTGGTGCCCATGTCCCTTATGGACAGAGGCAGTCTGTAAAAATTGTCAAAACCACGCTTGCAGACCCTTGTTATCTTTCACCTAGGGATAGAAAATTGGGTAAAATATGAGTAAAACTGGTTAGGCTTGTAAAGGCTCTTGAATCATTAGCCTAGTAATCTCCTATGAACCTATGCACACAAAGGGAGATAAAGTACCTACTGCACACTGATATGGCTGTTCACATTAGCCTATAGAGAGCCAGGATTCTGGTGAGGTTAATATGCCTGTCTGAATGATGACTCTCCAGCAATCTCTTGCCTCCATGCTGGAGATACAAATTATGGGGGAAAGAATGAACTCAAGACTGAGGGGAGAGGCTAAGTGGTCAGCAGGCACAGATATAAACAGCACATAGAAAATAATGCAAATGCATTTTTTGTAAAATAGTTGCCAGTGCGTTTCTGATGTGCTGGGCACTGTTGCCATGCCCTAGTCTCTACACTGACAAAATGCATGCTATTTAAAGGACAACAAACATACCTGAAGCATGTTTAAGCAAAGTTTTGTATGATAAGAATAAAGAAAGTTTATATATACACCACACTTCCGTTTCATTGACGACAAATTTTTAGTTTGGAATGGGACCCCCCAGAAACTACAGGACTTCCTAGACCACATCAACAGCAGCACCAGATTCATCAGGTTCACCACCAAAACCAGCCCAATACAAGTCAAATTCTTGGACCTGCTTCTTTCCAAGAACACCAGCAGCAACGACTTCAACCACAACTCATACAGGAAACCCACAAGAGTAAACTTTTTACTCCACAGCAGCAGCATGCACCCGTACAAGCTCAAAAGAAACGTGATAAAATCACAGGGGCTCAGAATCACCAAAGACCTTAACGACTTTCTCCACAACATTAAATACCTGGAAAATGATTTTCTGGCCAGAGGCTACACGGACAGGACTCTGCACCAGATTCTGGACCCCATCACGAACAACAGAAAGGAAAAAACATTCATACTTCAACAGAGTCTAGGGACTAAAAACAGGTATGAAAACAAATATAGGCTCAACTTTATTTTACATTTCTCAACGGACTATAAGGACATAGAAAAGATCATCCGTGAAAACTGGACCATCATCACTTCAAACAGATCTTTTGGACACATCTTCCCTGAAGCACCAGGGTTCACGATGAAAAGAGGACCCAACCTAAAAGACCACCTCGAGAGACCCCCACCAAGACAACTCGACAGATACAGCACCTATCCTTGTAGTGACTTATCCCCCTGCTTCTACTGTAAATACATGGCAGGCACGGACCGCTTCTACTGCCCCAACAACAAAAAAACAATAACCACAAAAGCATTCGGAGGCTGCAACACAGAAGGTGTTGTCTACAGAACAAACTGCTGCAAATGTCAAACCTTCTACGTGGGCAAGACAATCAATGCCCTCAAAACCAGGATTGCCAAATACCTATACGACATCAGGCACAAGATACCGACAAACTAGCAACACACACAACAAAAAAACCAGGACACGAAAGATTTAAGTTCCTGATACTCGAACAGCTGGAGAAGATCCCTTTCAATGGGGACTTCAATTCAAGATTAGAGAAAAAAGAACGTATCTGGCAGATACAACTTGAAGCAAGGCACCCTCCGGGTCTCAACTACATGGAGACCATCACCCCAGTCCTGAACCTCAGGGCACTTAACCATGCTAACTACAACTAATCGATATGCTATCTATTTCGCTTACTATTTTCTCACTGGTATAAGGCATAATGTATTCATTTTTTGAACATTAATTGTTTATAAGCAGAACTAAAATTGCAGTAAGTTAATGTATCAGCCCTCACAAAAGTTACAATTTTTTGCTCAACTTTTAATTATTTTTAATTTAAAAGGTAAAATTTCAATGTCAAACTACAGTTAACTGTTTACTACCTAATGTACGCTCTCCCTGATGAAGGAGCGGCAGACAGGCTACCTTCCTATCTGCCCCGAAAGCGCCGGACATCTCAGAATCTTTCTCAGAACCAAGCTTGCTTCCATTGTTTTATAGATGGTAATGGCAAGTCTAAATTTAGAACTACAGTCAGTAACCCCAGAGTTTTACAGTTCAATTTTAATTTTAAATTTAATTTTAAATTTAATTTTAATTTTTATTATTTTTTTTATTTTTTGGTTACATTTAAATTTAAGTTTTAGTACAGTTTTTTCAAACATAGGTATAATTGTGACAAAGCAAAAGGCTCCAACGCATTGCTAGAGGTCAGGAATGGCACATATGAACAAGTAACTGGTTAATAAAAAGGAACTAAATAAGAGGAATGAGATGCTTCCAACCAGGTCCGTCTTCACCTTGTAGGCCTACTAGGGCCACACCCCCAACTAGTCACTTCTCATTGGACATCTCTCAACCACGCCCCCTCCACAGTAGCATAAAAGCAGCACAGCAACAGCTCTCAGGTCATTCTGACCAGCACTTGGGGAGTGCAGAAATAGTCCTTTTTAGGACTCACACATAGCAAAAGAACCGAAGATCTGTTCAAGAAGAAAGACAACGGAGATCGACACCACCGCAGAACACCGAAGGACACAACAACAGCAGCTCTTCCCAGAGCCCATTGTGTCCATACACAAAACAACTCTTTTCAGAGCTCACGTGGATCTGCACCTTACACCAAACAGCTCTTCTCAGAGCTCACAGTACACCAAACACCAAACAGCTCTTCTCAGAGCTCACAGAGATCTGTAAAAGCTCTGGTAAGAGCAACCGGAGACACATTGAAGAATATAACAAAAATGTTCTTATTAGAGCTACCACCAACACACGAACAGGCATTCAAAACACAAATCGTCCCTTCTCAGAGCTCACAGAAATCTGTATCAGCTTCGGTAAGACCAGCCGGAGGCACAGACACAGCTTCGGTGAACCAAACAAAACAGTTCTTTTTAGAACTACCGCATCTGCCCGAAAGGGCATTCTAAACACAAAACAGCTCTTCTCAGAGCTCATAGAGATCTGTAACAGCTCTATATAGAGCTCCAGCTGCCCACAGGGCTAAAACAGCTCTTTTTAGAGCTAGCTCCACCACCGACTACATGTGGAAATCTGTTCACCATTTAGGATCAAGAGTGAAAAGCTTTGTAAAATTGGTTATTCCTTCCCTCCGGGCAGGCATCACTCGGGATCGAAAACCCAGTTCAATTTTAATTTTAAACTTAAATTTAATTTTAATTTTAATTTTTATTATTTTTTTTTATTTTTTGGTTACATTTAAATTTAAGTTTTAGTACAGTTTTTTCAAACATAGGTATAATTGTGACAAAGCAAAAGGCTCCAACGCATTGCTAGAGGTTTGGAATGGCACATATGAACAAGTAACTGGTTAATAAAAAGGAACTAAATAAGAGGAATGAGATGCTTCCAACCAGGTCCGTCTTCACCTTGTAGGCCTACTAGGGCCACACCCCCAACTAGTCACTTCTCATTGGACATATCTCAACCACGCCCCTCCACAGTAGCATAAAAGCAGCACAGCAACAGCTCTCAGGTCATTCTGACCAGCGCTTGGGGAGCGCAGAAATAGTCCTTTTTAGGACTCACACATAGCAAAAGAACCGAAGATCTGTTCAAGAAGAAAGACAACGGAGATCGACACCACCGCAGAACACCGAAGGACACAACAACAGCAGCTCTTCCCAGAGCCCATTGTGTCCATACACAAAACAACTCTTTTCAGAGCTCACGTGGATCTGCACCTTACACCAAACAGCTCTTCTCAGAGCTCACAGTACACCAAACAGCTCTTCTCAGAGCTCACAGAGATCTGTAAAAGCTCTGGTAAGAGCAACCGGAGACACATTGAAGAATAAAACAAAAATGTTCTTATTAGAGCTACCACCAACACCCGAACAGGCATTCAAAACACAAATCGGCCCTTCTCAGAGCTCACAGAAATCTGTATCAGCTTCGGTAAAACCAGCCGGAGGCAATATTAATGAACATCAGTTCATCACAATTTTATCAACAAAATGATCAGTTTAAAAATTATAATCGGGGAAATAAATTCTGCCAAGGATGTTTTAGGGGTTACTGCACCTCCATTGTAAATATACTAAGTTAGATCAACAAAACCTAGAGAGAAAGGAGAAAGTATAAACAGTTGCACTCCTCACTTCAGTGAGTTAAAGCTGTGGTAGGTTGTGTCTCAATAAGTCATTACATTTCCAGGAGTACAGCAGTGCCAATGTGCTGTTGTTGAGATCACTGTGGATAGGAAGGCTGCCTCCTTACAGAAGATCTCATATTGGTAGTGAGCATAATGCTAGTCCAATTCAAGGCCATTAGTCCAAAGAACAGCATACCTCTAAACAAAATTCCAGTCTCTGTCCATTCCAACTCTCTAGCCATGGTTTCCAAGCTCTGAGTGACAACAGGGTGTACATGAGATGGGGTGGACAAGTCCAGAACAGAAGTCAGTGGCATTTTATGGTAAAAAAGTAACTCGTGTGGTCTGTCAGCACCGTCTCCTGAGAGAACTAGCTGGATGATTGAAGTAGACAAGAAAGGTGAAACTATTCCAGTTGTATTCTGTCTGTCCAAGATCTGACATACTGAAGTAATGGGGTGTTGGCTAATAAGTACAACATATACTTTATATACATGTGAGCTAGTCTTTGTCTATGTGTACATGAATGGGTTTGCTATCAAAATAATGAAACTCACCTTACCATCATTCATAAGGTTGAGGGTAAATGTGCAAAAAAGGCAAAATTGTGAAAAGAAAGAAAATCATGTTGACTACAAAACGTCGACACATAGGTTGGGCTCATGGTTTTGTAGGTTTTCGATGTTTTAATTGGATCGAACTACCAGTAGTGATCAGGAAAATTACCCTTTTTCCTCACTGTATAAATATGGCTTTTGACAATGTTGTTTTTTTGGATGGTGAGTTGTCCAGTAACTGCAGTGTTGATTCTTGCCTTCTATGAATGGTGCCATTCTGAGCAGTCGACTTGACAGTTTCTACTGTTCTGGTTTGGGATGTAGTTTGAACATTCGTGCTTAGGGCTTTCAATATTTTGATACTAAACCATGTGACTGTGTTACCTTTTGAGCCATTGACAAAATGTTAACCAGCATCCCAAGTTAGAATTATTTGCATAAATTTGCAGAGGTCAAACTAAAACAATCATGTCTGAGAAGGAGGAGCCACAATACTGCCTAAACCTGCACACAAGCAGACATCACTTTTTGGAGAATAAGGAATGGTATGTCAGGATTCAGCTGATGGCAGATAGGAAGGGGCAAATTATGTATATATAAATAGTTCAAAAAAGTTGTAAACAAATCCATGGAAAAACGAAATAATGAGCGAGTAGGAGGGTACCTAATACAACAAAAATGGAAGAGAACCTTCATGTATGGCCACCATCTATGTAGCACACCAGATGATCTAAAGCTGGGCAGTGTGAGAAGGTGATAAGGAGATGATAAGGATGCACAAGTACTGGCATTACCAGGAGGAAATAGAAAGATCCCCAACCATGACCACAAACCAGACTACCTGAGGTCAATAATGTTCTGGGTACTGGAAGACCAAATGGATGTTTGCTCACTTCTGAAATAGGCAGAAGTGGGGATATGGGCTTGGTAATTCCATGCCGGTGATGGGATCTCCAGTGTACTGAGGTTATACCCTGTATGTTTCCTCACGAAAAAGTACAGGATATAACCAACATGTCATATATGGACCAATTAAAAACTGTATCACTGTATTCAGTTTCCTACCAATTACTGATGGGTGATCCATGCTTGACCTACAAGGCAGTCTCTGACTCAACCCTGATGGAAATGTTGCATATTCGCAAAACTAACTGCACAAGGGTTAGCCACTCCAAAGATCTAAACCTGATCTCTAACATGAGTAGATCATGCTGCAGAGACAGATGTGTGTCCCTGAGATTGCCCGTCCACTGGAATTGGCTTCCTATTCATGTGCAGCAGAGCCCTTCCCTGTCCATCTTCAAGCACAATCTGAACTGATGGATGGAAAATCGCAAATTCATTCCGGGGGTGGTGCCCATGTCCCTTATGGACAGAGGCAGTCTGTAAAAATTGTCAAACCCACGCTTGCAGACCCTTGTTATCTTTCCTCTAGGGATAGAAAATTGGGTAAAATATGGGTAAAACTGGTTAGGCTTGTAAAGGCCTACTAATCTCCTATGAACCTATGCACACACAGGGAGATAAAGTACCGCACACTGATATGGCTGTTCACATTAGCCTATAGAGAGCCAGGATTCTGGTGAGGTTAATATGCCTGTCTGAATGATGACTCTCCAGCAATCTCTTGCCTCCATGCTGGAGATACAAGTTATAGGGAAAAGAATGAACTCAAGACTGAGGGGAGAGGCTAAGTGGTCAGCAGGCACAGATATAAACAGCACATAGAAAGTAATGCAAATGCATGTTTTGTAACATAGTTGCCAGTGCTTTTCTGACGTACTGGGCACTGTTGCCATGCCCTAGTCTCTACAAGCTATTTAAAGGACAACAAACATACCTGAAGCATGTTTAAGCAAAGTTTTGTATGATAAGAATAAAGAAAGTTTATATATATACCAAAAGAAATGTGCTACAGAGGGGTCTTCATGGACACATTTACAGATGAATGAACAAACTCCAAAAATACAGTTTCTTTCAGTGGCCGAGAGGTACAAGATCAAGAGGTTTACGAGAAGGCTAGTGTGATGAGAATAAAGAAAGTTAATATGTACACCCTGGAAGAGGGGAGATGCACAGAGGCCTTGGTGGGCACATTCACATACCTAAAGATGCTGTAAAGACCAGAACTTCATCTCTGACATAAACAGGACATGTTGGAGGGACAGGTATATTCCTCAAAATTTACCCCTTCTCTGAAATAAGTTTTGCATCCATGTGGAGCAAGGCTCATCTCTAACCCTATTCATATGCAGCCTGGAGCAATGGATAAGAAATCACAAATTAACTTTTGTGTTAGTACCTGTGTCCCTAATGTACAGTGGCAGCCTGTGAACACTTGATTTGTGCAAACCTAAACTGTAACCGTAAAATTCCTTGAGGTATTGATGTGTTGGCAATATTTTGTTAAATTTGGGGTACGCTTGGCTAGGCTTAAAATGACTCTTGGGTTCAGGGAGGTTTTTTTTGTACATAAGTAAAGTTTAGTACCATGTGTTTTAGCTCCGATGAAGTCCCAGTTACATGTTATGGGACAAAAGCATTAAGATCATTAAACATTTATTTTATGATTCACAGTGTTTGTTTTTTCAGGGCGTTCAGTGTGTTTTAGGAATTTTCTGTCTTATCAGTGTTGGTTGGAAGTGGGTTTTTTTCTTCTGGTGGTGGCTTCGTTTGAGACGTGCGGCCTTGGTTTTGAACAGATTGGTTTGGTTGTTTTTTTTCTTCTGGTGGTGGCTTCGTTTGAGACTTGTGACCTTGGTTTTGAACAGATTGGTTTGGTTGTTTTTTTTTCTTCTGGTGGTGGCTTCATTTGAGACCTGTGGCCTTGGTTTTGAACAGATTGGTTTGGTTGTTTTTTTTTCTTCTGGTGGTGGCTTCATTTGAGACCTGTGGCCTTGGTTTTGAACAGATTGGTTTGGTTGTTCTTCTTGTAGTTCCAGGCTAGTAACCACCCACAAACCTCAAAATAATGAACAAAGTCCAAAAGGACATCTTTCTGAGGAAGAGATGTACAAGAACAAGGGAGTCAGCAGGGTAAAAGCACTCTCATCAAACTAAAAAAAACAACTCAGACGACAAATACAGTCTATCAAAGCCAAATCTGAGGTAAATTTGGCCTCCCAAGCCAAGGACAGTCACAAGACATTCTTTAGCTATGTCCACAACCTCAAAGGCAATACACAATTGTGTGCAGAGCTCATTGTAAATGGAGTCAACCTACACTGAAGAGCTGAAGATAGAGCAAACCTACTGGACGACAAATTCAGCTCCAACTTTACCCCTCTCTCTCCATCAACCTTCCCTCAGGAAGTAACATCAAATACAACTCCCTGTGCTATCACTAGGGAACAGGTCCTCAATGCTCTCTCTAAAGCCAAGAACACTGCATCAGTATCCCAGGATGCCTTCTAAATAGCATGAAACATGATCTATCAGGCTGTTTGGAATTGCTATTTAACTGTAACCTCCAAACAGGCTTCTTGCCTCATGAATGGAGAACAGCAACAGTCATCCCCCTGCACAAAGGTGGGACATCTACAGACCCTGGAAACTACAGACCCATAAGTCTCATTAGTCTGATATCTAAAATCCTGGAAAGAATTATCATGGAGATGATCAATAATGACATATGAAACCTTCTGGACCCATCCCAGTTTGGTTTCATCAAGGGCAGGTCACTCTTACTCAACCTGCTAGACTTCTTTGAAAAAGGTCACCAAAGCAATAGATGAGGGGACTGCTCCTTTTTTGCATTTACTTCTGTGATGTCATGGCTGACGTCAGTGGCCTCTGGCTGACTAAATTTGCAGATGATTGCAAATTAGGAACTGTCATTGAATCCCACACTGACACAAATGTTCTCCAGGAAGTACTGACACAGACAAACAACTGGTGTCAGAGCCATGGACTAAAACTAAAAGCCAAGAAATGCATAACAGTATCCTTTGGGAAGTCATCCATCCCTGGTAACTGTCATATTGACAACACAGCCCTTAGAGTTGACCCAGTAGTCAGGGACTTAGGAGCACACATAGATAGTAATCTAGCCTTTAGCCATCACGTGTCTACAGTAGTGAGGAAATCATTCTGTGTTGTGCAATTTATAAACAAAGGTATGGCATCTAAGTCCAAGGAAGTCATTGTTACACTGTATTCGGCATTCCTCAGACCTGTCATTGAGTGCAATGCCCCCTTTGGCATGTACCTAACCAGGCATATCCAACAATTGGAATGCCCACAGAGGTTCCTCACTAAAAGAATACAGGGCATAAGTAACAAGGCCCTATCTCTGTATTCTGTCACCTACAGGTTTTTGAGGGAAGATCTATGCCAGGCATACGGGGCATTGTCAGAACCCACTCTAATGGACCTCCTGCATATCCACAAAACAAACAGCACCAGAATTACCCGTTCTCAAGACTTAAACCTTGCCTGTGACATAAATAGGTATGTATCCCAGAGATGACCGCCTCTCTGGAACAGGCTTCCTATCCACGTGAAGCAGTGTTCCTTCCTAACCCAATTCAAGTATAACTTACAACTGGATGTGGAACAAGAAATTCATTCCTGGCTTGACACCTATGTCCTGCTTACACTTATCGAGGGTAGCAGAAGTTATCAGAGATTTGGAATGCAAAGCTAGGCTTAAAAAGACCCTTTGGTCGTTAGCCTTGTAAACACCCATGAGCCTATAAGCCTATAAATGAGACAGACTTTAAAGCATTTACGTTGGAAAGTACTAAACTAGAACGGTATTGTCTTCTCAATTAGATGAGATAATGCTATGGGTATAAGGGCTGCAAAATGCTTCTTTGACCATTTCTGTCTCTGTGACATTGTGTGGAAGCAAATGAACCAAGATCTAATAAATGTTTTTGACTGAGTGAATAAGAAAAATAATCTCTTCTGTATTCATATTTAACTTTACAATACATTTTCAGAAATGTAGCTTTTTATGAGTGAATTATAATAAAGTGTGTAAAATGAGATTCATAAAAATGGAGTATATTTATTTTATAGTTTATCCCTTTATTTTCCTCATGTTCTGTTCAGTATTTCAGAGAGAAAAAAAATGAAATAGTTATAGCAGATCAGAAAAAAGAGCTGCAGATATCCAATAACCACTCTAAAATGAAAGCATGTACTGTTCCTTTGCAAGGCACTTGTAGTGCATGGATGTGCAAATGTGTGGAGGTGGACAAAAGAAAGATCTGGAAAGGTCAGGAATATTAGAACATTGTGTTCAATGGGGGAGTTGAGGTTTTTGAAGCAGTACACGCACACACTAATAGAGCATCCAACACATTGTTTGAAATGTGTTTGCTGGCAGCTGTAGATTCGTTTGAAACAAATGTTTATCCTGTTTGTGTAGAAACTACAGAAGTACAGCTTTTATATATAAGCATTAAAATGCTGAAACAGTGGCAAAACATTACTTTATTAATGTTAATAAGCCTTTAAAACATCTATTTTGGTGAGCAGATATTTGGGCCATTCATATAAGTAAGAGGAAAACCCTGTGTAGATTAGTGGGGTGTTATATCCTAAAATTTTCACTTGGAAAAACTTTTGAAATTTAATATAAATTCTATAATGTGACAGGAAAGGTTATATTCTCAAAGATCCTTTTTCAGCCATAACCCAGTAAATAAAATAAGACATAAAGTTAAAGGAATACTTTAGAAAGCAAATATATAGGTTACATACAAAACCTTAAATATGAACTGTCAAACTGTACACTGATAAGCAGGCAAAACACTCAATACAGAAAAGACATTGTGCCCCTTTGGGATAAAGTCAGAGTATTAAGCATTGTCTAAAGAAAGTTTATTGAGCTATATGGAGCAGTGGATAGCATTGTCACCTCACAATCAGCAACCACAGATTCCCGGTTTGATTCTCAGCTGGTGTGCCTTCTGCGCAGAATCTACATGCGTTCGCATGGTTTTCCTCTGAGCATTATGGTTTCCTCCCACATTCCAAAGACAAACAGTAGGTTGACTGGACACTCTAAAAATAGCAGTAGGTGTGTGTGTGTGCAAGTGTGTGGAAGAACTACTGCAGCAGGGCTAGCCACCCATTGGAGTAAACCTTAGCTCTATATGATTGTCAGTTTTGAAGTGACACTCTGACCCTGTATACAAAAATGGGAAAAATAGGTTGTGGATGGATGGATGGATATGATAACTAGATGGGCCAGCATTGTATCAAGTTATACCCTTTTGGCAGTAGCATGTCTGTTTGAATCCAAGGTGCTACCTGAACGAAAAGTTGAGAAAGGTACTAGCAATGCAGTGTGATGGGAAACTACTGTCTAAAGTTTGTTTGGCAACAGAAAAGGCTGTACTGCTGCTGAGAAGCTTATGAGTTTCAACTTGTTTATTTTGTTTTACCATTTGATAACCAGGTTGGTATGCTGGCCTGAAAGCCATTTTCAGACACATCCCAGGCCAACAGATTATAAATAACAAATAGTATAATGAGAACAAGGCCATAATGCAATGTTTCTCTAGTCGACTAAAATAACAGCATTAAAACAATTTAGATATGCACTAAATTAAGGCTAAATAGATATCATGTGTTAGTAATAAAAGTAAATAAGTTTAAAAAAATCAGATATAGTATTTAAGTTAAGAATATCTCTCAGTATGCCCTCCCTGTGCTCGTGTGGGTTTCCTCAATGTGCTCCGGTTTCCTCCCACATTCCAAAGATATGCAGTAGGGGAATTGGACACTAAATTGGCTATAGGTGTGACTGTGTGCACATATATGTGGTATGGAAGAATACTGTGGCAGGGATAGCCATCCAGCAGTGTAAATCTTGGCACTAGATGACTGTCACTGTTTAAGTGACACCTCGATCCCATGTGCAAAAATGGGAAAAAGGGGTTGTGGATGGATGGATGGATTTAAGCATTAAATTAAATTAATCAATTCATTGTCATTAGTCAAGTAATTTCCAAAGTTCATTTTTCATCTTGGTTTCATGATGCAGTAACACTTTTGTTTCTTCCTGGTTTCATGATGCATTCACACTTATTTGTTTGTATGAGGTTTTTTTTCTGTTAGCTTATTTGGTGAAGGACTGCAAGATGTTTGTATCTCTAACAGAATCTGAGAGAATTTCAGGCATTCTGGAACCATTTCAGAAAAGGCTCTTTCAGTATTGGCAGTTGTAAAGGTTTGCCTGTATAATGTATTTGTGGCTTTCTCTGTGAGTATGAACTATTTTTTTATTTGTAGCTTATTCTTAAGAGGAATACAGTAGATTTTATGCATTTAATATGAAAGGGAGGTTGAGCACAGAGGCAGGTGAAGATTTAAGGGACATTGTTATAGAGCAAAGAGAGAAAAAAAAGGCTGCTGAGAGAGAGGCCAAACTTAAGAAGCCTGTATATATGTATGCCTGTGTAGAGGAGATATCAATTTAGATGCGAGTAGGAATGCTTTAGGTGAAATGTATACACCCCATTAATGTAATTCAGTTTCATTTGAAACACAACATGCATTGGGGCAAGCACTGTATGGCACCATTCCTGGGGAACAAACAGCTCAGTATGCCTCATATTGTTAAAATTGAACAACAAATAAGGTGCTGTCAATAAGTTGGTCATTGTTTTTCAAAAATACTCGTTAAGGAAACAAGTTTTTTTTTTTCAGTCATGAAAAGGTTACGTGGGGATGGAAGCATTAAAGCTACAGAAAGTATATTGTTTTCTCAGTACTTTTGCATAAACTGATGAGTTTGTGTCCTGTCAGATGTTTTCGTTGATATTACACAATGTGGTCCTATGAGTAAAGGTAAGTTAAGTAAACCTGAACCTTCTGCTCATCTTTCTAAAATACAGCCTGAATGGCCACTGGACCGGAAAGTATATATTTTATCATAATGAAAGTAGTTGGCAGGTATAGGAGTAAAAACACATAGAAATAGATATATAGCTTATAGTTCTGAAGATAAAAAGAAACACTTTTTTTTTTTTTTATACTTTTGGCAAATGTAATACCACTTTTTTTCTTGCAGTCTTCCTTATCTTGCTGTAGCCTAACACCCCCCCTCCTTAACTGTATACTCTTTTGCGTCCCCTCTTCATTTTCATCACCTGTTCCATGACATCATTACTGGCCATAATTCATTGTATATTATTATTTGCAAATTATTTTTGCTGGACCTCACATACATGCTTACACTACATGGTGTATCTTGTTTACTTTTAAAGGAACCTGATGACAATGATTTCTGTGTTCAAATGTTTTACTATAAGCCGAACAAACTGGCACTTAAAAATGGATGTTCTAATAATTTTTAATATGGACAATGCTGTTTTTGTACCATGTAGATTCAATATGAAAAAAAGTTTGCACATGCAGACAAATGAAACACGATCTGGCACAACTTGTGCATGAAAATGTAGTTGGCTACAGTTTAAAACTCATAGTTGTTACTTTCTTCAGTCAATCAGGAAATTAATGATGCTAGCATCTCTGAAACCTCAGCAATACTGTATATTTCTTCAGAGCAGGACTCTTGCCAAACTGCTAGACTTGTTATTAAGCTAGAGACAATATACACTGAATATGAGTTACATGTTGCCTGTCTGTCTGGTTTGCAAGCTGTATTAGCATAGGTACTTGTTACTGTTGCTGGTTTTTGCCAGTTGCTTTGTCAGTCCTAGTACAAACCTTTGCATGGCAGTATCCAGTCCAAAACTTTTTATTGCAGTACCCAGTCCTAGTACAAACTTTTTTATTGCAGTATCTGGATGTATTTATTTATTTATCATTTGTTGACCAGTTTAGTCCCAATAGGCTAGTAGCCTTTTTTCAGGGGAGACCAGAGGTGATATTTATTTTATCAGGTGAAATTTGGCCAGGGCATCAGAAAACGCCCCCTACTCTTTTTGATAGGTTCCATGGTATTTCTTACATCCATCTGACCTACCACCAACTCAAGCAGATGGGGCCTCAGTTTAACATCTCATCCAAAGGATGGCACACTCAGGAATGTAGCACTCTTATGTTGCACTGGAGTGCCAACATTTAATCTACCTAGTATGGGAATTGAACCCACAGCCTTCTGCACCAAAGGCAAATGTGCTACGTTATACCACTGGCACTGCTAGATACTGACATGGATCATTCTATCTTACTTATGTCTAACACCCGTGATGTCTCTGTTGTAAGCAACATTCATTAAGTGCCAATTATTGGGATTTTTTCTTGGCCTAAATAAGATGTGGATTGCCAGTGCTGTGCCTTGACTATGGCTCAGATGGCCCAATCAGGTGCTTGATGGGGTGCTGACAGAGGAGGATGGGTGTGCCTTCCGGGGGGGGGGGGGGTAGCATGCTGTGTACACAAGCAATCCTTGAGAAGAGGAGGAGTGGGTTCATAGTGATATATTCTGTGGGTGGGGTTAATGCTCACCAAGCTACTGCCTGGCACCAAACCTCATTAGAGAGTATAACGGAGTGTGGAGTCACAGATGCAAGAGACCGGGAGTCCCCACAGTGATGCAAGTAGCCTGTCCTCTCCCAGCCAGTGATGGGGTTAGGGATTTATACAAAGAAATGATCTCATTGCTGGGATGCCAGTTAGAACATAGACTCTCGTGTGCCTAAATGATGTCCCCACCTGATGACTGTCACCCTACTTAGTCTCGGGATTCCCCACCACTTAGCAATGATTGTACTTGAGTCTAGTATGTGAAAGGTTTTATCTTCAGCTGACTGAGGGAGATAGCACCTAGAAAAAATAAGAGGCAAATACCTTTTAAAATCCTAACATTTGATTATAAATCTATGCAAAACTCATCTGTGAGAAGATGTGGATTAGCCGGGGCAGGTAACTGTGAATATAAGTCTACAGTCTGATGACATTTTATTTCTTGTTTTATTAATTTCTTGTGGTGACCTCTTAAAGGAAAGATTTAAGTGTTTAGATTTTTGCAGGGGGCAGCCTGTTGTTTATGACCTAAAAAGTTTTGTGACATGGAATAACTATAGGGTGATGGAGTCTCTATCTTCACTAAGGACAGGTATACCGCCAGACTGGTTTGCCAGCTTGATGCACTGAAATTACTCCATGTGCAACTGACAGTTGGCAAGACACCCATCCAAGTTATAGCCAGCTATAGACCCCCCCTCCATGTCTCAGGGCACCCACGCCTCCTACCTGGACCTACTTGACTCCATCAAGGTATCCCCTAACACCCTGATCCTTGGTGACTTCAACTACCCCACCATAGACTGGGTGAACTATTCCTGCACTAATGCACTCACCCAACAATTCCTTGACTTCATCAGTTCTAACGCAATAGACCAGCTCGTCTCATCCCCCACAAGGGGAGATAACTTTCTAGACTCGGTTCTCACCAACATGGGTGACTGCTGCACCACTCCCATAGTATGTTCTTCCCTGGTGAGATCAGATCATCGGTCTGTCTCATTCAAAGTTTTTATCCCTCCCAACCCCCCTCCCCCCCAAAGATGTAACCAGGCTAAAAAACTTCTCTAAAGCTGACTACAGCCTCCTAAGGGAGGGTATCAGTAGCTTCACCCCACCCTTAGAGGATGCAGACAACTTTTCTGAGCATTATGCTAATGCAGTATACAAGCACCTGTACAACTGCATGGACTCTGAGCTTGGCTTACTTAAGTCATCCATAAATACTTCCATTTGTGTTCTTTCTTGATTTTCACATTTCTCTGCTTTATACAAATTTTCATAAAATTTCTGAAATATCTCTAGTACCTCAAAAGGATCCCTGGTTATATTTCTTGTTATAGCCCCCATATGTTTGGCAACACTTCCTACTTTCTGTTGAATACGTTGTTGTGCTAAACATTTTTGTGCTCTGGAGTTATTACCAAAAACAGTTGCTTAAAAGCGATCTTTCTGATCTCATGCATATTAACTGGATACTTCCTTATTTTTCTCTTTAGCACTCTGCTCTAAGGTTCCTATGTTTTTAGGTAAATGCTAGAATATCTGCCCTTGTGGGGCATTTTAAGCCTAGCTAATTTCCCTTTTTGTGCTCAAAATAACCTCTCTTATTTGATTATAGATTGGCCTTAGCCAGCCAGTGGTCAATAATTATATATCATCCCTAATAAGAATAAGTGGGATCGTACCATAGATAATTTGAGGAGACCTGTGCATGGGATAAAGCATTTAGGATCTGCTTCTGTCCATTAGTAGCACAGGGGGCAGTCCTGGGGTAAATTTACCATTTACCGTTCATAGATCTCAGTCACATTTGAAAATGGACAGAGATGAACTTTGTTTTATGTGGATGGGGAGTTGCTGCACAACAGCGGTATCCTTGCAAAATATAGCTCCTCCAAACTGTTCTATCGACATTGCAGAAGAGGTTCAGAGGACACTTTGCTGATGTACACTAAATCCATCAGTAATGGGTCAGAAGATGCCTTTTATAACAGACACAGGTCACCTCTTAGTAGTCTGTAAGATGCCAAGTACAGTGGGAGGGCTTTGAGTCTGTCCAGCATATGTTGTTTAGGTCTTGTATCCTTTTAGGAAGGTACCTCTGTGGGCAAACCAGTTGTTGCATGTGTCAGGATATGGGGGCATTATATTCAATGACTGGCCTAATGAGTGCTGAGAAAAGGGGGAAAAATCATATCCCTAGTTCTAGACACACTCATTTTGTTTATAGTCTGTGCAATGTAGAAGGACTTTCTTGCCACAGTAGACACATGTTGGTCATAAATTAGGTCTCTATCCACATAAATTTCAAAATCCCGAACAACTTTGTCAACTCTTAAAGGAGTATTGTCACTTACACCTCTTCTTGTTCTGTGAGATTCCCCTTATTCTGCAATACTTTAACCTTTGTCAGCCCCTCTAAATAATTCCTGTTTCTTCTTAACCATATCCTTTTTTCTTTTATTGCTATCCTGTGTTAAACTATACTTTCATTGTATCCCACTCACTAGCTATAATGTCTGAAAAAAAATTCTATCTTCCCTAATAACGCTTGAATAATTTCCACTACCCAATCCTTAAATTCCTCTTAGATGGGGAAGTGCCAGTGTCTTGTTTTTATTTCATTATGTTACATTTTTATGTTAGTAATTATTGACGTATGATCTAAAACAGTTGTTGGATATGCATCAAAGCTTTCAATTAAATGCACTTGTTCCTGTGAAATATAATTTCTGTCTAGTCTAGCCCAGTTATTGTACCTTGGGGAATAATGTGTAAATTAGAGTTCCTACTGTTGAGTTTACAACTTCCATACCACATATTTTCATAAATTTCTTCAGAAATCTACCCTCTTTTTTGTGAATTTTTTTCTTTTCCCCAGATATATCCTCACTGTTTCAAATCAAATTCCAATCCCCCATCTATAAGTAATATTCCCTTCTGAAGGCAGATGTAGGTGGAATACAAAGGGTCTATATTAGATCAACGAACACTTAAAAAAGCGAATGCTGATTGATCGACCTTATGTAAGCGAAAGCTTACAATCTCGAACTGTCAGATCAGCGATTTTTTTCCTAGGGAAAGAAATTGCTGATCCAAAACACATACACACAACACAAGCACACCAAACAAACAGAAATCCACACACATACACCTAATATCTGACACCTAACCCTACACTAAACTATGCACACACCACTAACTATCCACTTACCTTAACCCTAACCCTAAGGTCCGTCACTATTGCACACTCACCTCACCCGCTCCCTAACTCTAACTCACCTAAACCCACCCTAACTCTCACGTCCACACAGTTGCACACATACCTAACCTGCGCCCTAACCCTAACTCACCTAACCCACCCTAACACTCATATCCACACAATCGCACACTTACCTGAATCCGACCCGTAACTTTCCACCACAGCACTGAAAATACCGAAGCAACAGAAACAGACAACCGAATTCTTTCCCTAGGAAAAAATTTGGATTTCTGTTGCTTTGATATTTTGAACGTTCACTTAAATAAGGTCGATCAATCAGCGTTCGCTTTTTTAAGCGTTCGCTGATCTAATATAGACCCGAATACAAATACATGCCAATGTAATCCTTCTTCCTTGCCAGTAGCCCTTTCTACCACAAATCTGCCATTATTATCTTTTTTCTACCAATTTTATCTTTTTTCCCTCTTCTGTCACTGTTGGAGCTCCTCTAGCAAATAATATAAGTAATCCCTTTTTCCTCTGTCCCTGATAGTCTGCTGAATAACCATCCTGAAATCCTTTCTTTATCAAATTCACACATTCATTTCTTTTCAGATGACTGCCCTGCAGCATTGCTATTTGCACTCTGCATTTCATGATGTAATTTAGTGTTCTTTAATTTTTTGTCTATACCTGAGGTCATTAATGTGACTAAATAATATGGAAAGTGTAGCTATTATGATAAGAAGTTATTATCCCCAACTATTACATATGATAGCTTTTTTTTTTAAATGTCTATTTTCAGCTTTTGTGCTACATATACCTGCTAATGTTTGGTATGTTGATCTTTTATACAGTTGTTTCTTGCCATCTACATTTAAACCTATGACACATTTCACAAGACTTTTTGTTTTAATGAAAACCCTAGACAAAATCCTCCTAGAACACCCCCCTACCATATTAACTTAAAACAAGCACACAGAGCTATGCATGTCTTCAAATAATGAAGTCTAACCCTCATGACAGGAATAATTGTCCCAAATTGACAGCTGCATTACATAACCTAAAATTAAGGTTATCCATATTAAGACACTTTTTAGTGCCTATGTTCCTACTTACACTGATTACTGTGTGTTCTTGTCTTATCTTTATTTTCCCTCCCATATATGAAAAACAACATGTATGCTTTCTGAAAACATTAACTTTTAGCCTTAAAATGTGCTGTGCCTTTTATCACCTATCCCTGTAGTCAGTTTTTCTTAGTGGAAACATAAAAATAAAATCTGCAGCTGCCCTCAGCTGCAGACTGCTCAACTCACACTGAACATTTATTTGAAAACTTTTCATTACAGTCAGTGTTTTCTTATTTATTTGCTTACACAAAAGCCTTGTTATTAGATTAAGCCAAGGACCTTAATCCAGGCATTTATCTATGCAAAAGTAAGATAAAACATATCAACTCTACACATATTATAATCTGTACACTTTTACAACCCCCACCCACCCCAGCAGCCCAAGATTACAGCATATTAACTTAGACATGCTTCTGCTCAGCCTTTCTTCTCTTTTTACATTGTCATGCCTACGTTTTTTAAAACTAAAGCAGAAGAAAAAGGTATTTGTTTACTTTGGTATCTTTATCACATACAAGAATAACTGAAAATGTTTTACTACATAACATATTTATATCATGAAATGTTTTATACAAAAACTGTTAAAACAAAACATATTTTACTTGCAATTACCTTTCTCTGTATCCTTTATGTATTTTTCTAAACATTAATGACACAAAATGGTTTATATGGTTTTCAGAGTCCCCAAGTTTAAAAGAGTCAACAAATGTCCGATCTTACCATTTTTTCTTGAAAAGCTATACTTCACAAATTTGATTGATGCTTTATAATCTCACATTTATTCAATAATTTCAGTGCTGCTGGTCTTCCTGTTCATCTTCAACTTCTAATCCCAGACTTTGGTTCAAGTCCAAGGAACTCACAATTCTTCTAGTCACCTCCTTTGCTTTGTCTTTCAAGCATTTCCTTTGGAACATTGGAAAAGTTTTCACTGGCAAAGTGTCTCTATGAGATTCATTATCAAAAGAATGAGAAGTAGCGCCCACTTCTATTTGTCGTCTCACTTTTTATTGGACAAACATTTGTATTTCCCCCTTAGCATTTTATGCATAGAAAATTTACTTTGATCCTCCTGGAAAAAATATTCTGAAGACAGCAGGATGCAGCAGCTTGAATCTCACATTTGCCTGTTGGCACTACCCGAGTCCCGGCTTATATTTGCTTCTCTTCAGCCTGGTGTACATTGAATAATCATTTCCACAAACACTCTACTGACTCCACTTTTTAACGCTGGGCCCTTCTGCCACAGTTTTGTCAGGATCAACTCTTTCTGCTGGTATGATTGCATCTTTGCTAATACAGGTCTTGGCTACTTTCTCATTTCCAGGTTTGGAGCATACACATGATGTGCCCTTTCAATTAACAAAACCTGCTGTGGAATACCAGTCCAGTTGCTTATTTGTGCTTTCATAAAATTAATAAAGTGTGTTCCTTCTAGTTTCTCTGGTACAGAAGAAAATCTCTGTCCATTAACTCTACTATTTTTTTAAACAACTCTTCTTGAGAAGTCTCATATTCAGCCAGGCTTTTCTTCATTTTCACTTCTGATTTTTTGCAGTTTTTTTTCATTTCAACTCAATAGCTGTTTAAAGTTTCTTCCATTTTTTCCAGCCTTTTATTATTTGACTTGATATACTCCTTCAGTGTTTCATTTATTTTAATCAGCTCTGGGTGCATTTGATTTACTTTTCTTCTGGATTACTAGAAACCATGTCTTGCACCAAAGCTGGAGTTAAAGGTTTTTTTTTTTTTTTTTTTTTTTGCTGAGCAGCTGCAGGATTATTCACACTCCTTGTGTATTCTCGTTACCTTTTCTAGCTGATTTTCTTTCAGGCTCTCTTCTTTTCTAGCATCAGGCAGTGTACTTACGACCCAGTAAATGAATTTACTTAACATGTCAGTGTTACTGACCCTTATCTTTCACTTTTCTTTTTCATACTGGGAGAGCTGAAATTTAGTTGCTGATCGGTGAGCAGCTATTTTGGAAGTCCAAATGTAAATGGATTATTGAGATTAGGAAGGCTTGTCTTGAGGCAGAAGGTAATGTCTAACTGGTCTGATTTAACTATGGAAGAGAATGCTTGGGGGACTGAGCAGATGGCAGGGCAGTTAGTTAAGGAAAGATCTAGGCAATCTTGGCTTTTAATAGGGAGAATAATTACTTGATCCAAGAATCTGAAGATGAAGATTTCAAGAAAGACTTGAGCAAAACAATTGTGTATATAGATGGACAAGATAATATTTGATTAAATAACATATCCTATTAATTTATTTTTTTGGTTTGACTTTCCTTAGCACTTTGCTTGTCATCCTCCAGAGGTTTTTCGTGGCCCTTCTCTACAGTCAGATGGAACATGAAGCCTACCTTCATA
The DNA here is from genome assembly GCF_019279795.1 of Protopterus annectens. Taxonomy (NCBI): domain Eukaryota; kingdom Metazoa; phylum Chordata; order Ceratodontiformes; family Protopteridae; genus Protopterus; species Protopterus annectens. The sequence continues at coordinate 732,613,262 of NC_056736.1, forward strand.
GGTACCAGTACACCTCTCAATCACTAGCCATTCCTAAGTGTGACCTCTTTTCCTGATCATATAAATTTACCTGACACTATGGATGGGCAACTTCCCACAGTTTCTCCAGCCAGCTTGGTCAACATGGGCATCCTGAGGCAGTGTAGCGACTGCCTATATTCACCGACATCCCTCTACTCCTAGTCGACACAAACTCAACATGTGAGAGATGCAGCTATATTATGAACCTTGAATCCATGCTCTCTCACACACCAGTCAGTATATATTACAATGACAAAGTTGTCAGCATGCACACCTCACCTTATACTCCACCCAAACATACATCATACATACCTACATATGTGGAGGTCTTCACTAAAAACATACCTAAACACCAGAGACCTCCCAAACACAAGCATATTACACATGACATTTCCTCTACAGAACACGGTACACATAATAATTAATGCACTAGTGTCTCACCTGTCAAGCCCCTAAGGCAAAACACAAAACCAAAATATGAGTCATAGGTGATTCAATCTTAAGACACACAGATGTCCCTTTCACCAGGCTGGATAAGGAAAAGGACACAGTCAGCATTTTGTCAGGTGCTAGGATCCGCCATATCACACATGCACTCAAGTCTCCTAACAACAGGTACTGTTATGACTCCGTCATACTCCATGTGGTGTGAACGACTTGAGAAGTACCTCTCTGGACTATATGAAGACAGAGAAAAACCTGAGCTTTTCTCAGTTTTGATACTTGATGCGTGTTAGTGCACTTTACCAACCACAAGAAACTGAGCTCTCAGATTATGTGTCTGAGGCAGGTATGTCCCTAGCCTTAAACAGCATTTTGCCTTCACCTAGGATGATGCCTCACTACAAACAGAAAATGGCTCACATCAATAATTGGCTTATTTTCTTGTGTCATTCTAATGTGATCTAATAACTGTCAACCTGGGATGATGTTATCAACAGACCTTGATGCTTTGCCAGAGATGGCCTTCATCTGTCACCCCTGGGATTTTAGCTACTGGCTAAGGCTCTTGACAGCCCCATAGTGCCTTTTTAGGCAGGGTCTCAAAGACAAAATTCTTGACATAAAATCTCCATCTAATAACAACCTCATGGTTATACTGCTAAACGCTAGGAGTCTTAACATGAGACTGCACTCACTGGAAGCAGTTCTCACATTGGAAGAGGTAGAAATTTCTGCAGTCACTGAGACCTGGTTCAAGGCTGCGGAGAGCACCCCAGCCATACCGGGTTACACCTCCTTCCACACGTTCAGACCATAAACTGAAGGCATGAAAACTAAAGGAGGTGGTGTATCAATATTCATTAAAGATAAATACACCTCCATATTGGTTAAACAGTATGATTTCCTGGAGACACTTCAGGTGCAATTAACTGTTGGTACAACACCTATTCAAGTCATTGCCAGCTACAGGACCCCCTCCATGAATCAGGACACCCACTCTGCTCTGCTTATTTGGATCTACTTGTGTCTATCAAGATACATCCAAATACCATGGTTTTGGGTGACTTGAACTACCCATCCATTCAATGGATAAATAATTCATGCTCAAACTCACTTGCCCAAAGGTTCTTTGACTTTGTTAACTCCAATGCCATGGACCAGCTGGTTGACACCCTCACAAGGGGGTGCAACATCCTGTATCTTGTGTTTACCAGTATGGGGGACCACTGTAGCACCCCCACTGTGAGGTCTTCCCTGGTGAGGTCTGACCACAAATCAGTCTCATTTGAAGTAACTATTGCACCTGACCCCCCAGCAGCAATTAAACTAAAAAACTTCTCCAAACCAGATTATAACCTCTTACTTGATGGTATAAATAGCTTCACTGGACCCCCAGCTGGCATTGGTAACTATGCAGAGTTGTACACCAGTGCTTTATACAAACATCTGTATAACTGCATTGACTCGGCCATACCTGTTAGGACCAAAACAAGCTCCTCAAGGAAGAGCAAATGTGCCTGGTGGACAACTGCCATTAAAGGGCTGTACAACAAGAGGAATAAATTGCTGTCTTAAGAGTAAGAGGGAGTGAGCTCTAAACTGGAAACACTCCCTCCTCAGCTTAAACAAGCAAATAAGACTTCTTCTGAAGTCCTCCAAAGCAAACTACAAATCCAAATTAGCCTCCTCAACTAAGGACAACCATATGCCGTTCTTTAGTTACATCCATAACTTAAAAGGAAATGCCCAGATTTGTGCCGAACTGGCAGTTAATGATCTCACATATACTGAGCCTGTGGACATAGCTAATCTGTTGGTCAAGAGGTTCTGTGAAAACTTCACTCCCCTGTCTATGCCACATGTAGCCCCATGATATTCCCATCACCTGTCCTCTACCTTATATCTCTTAAGAGCAGGTCGTAAATGCCCTATCTAAGGCCAAAAACACAGTATCTGTGGGAGCTAATAACATCCTAGGCTGTGTCCTACATGGGCTCCAATAAGAATTAATGACACCGTTAGATACTCTTTTCAGTCAGTCTAAGCACCGGCTTCATCCCAGCTGACTGGAAAATGGCCACGTTTATTCCCTTGCACAAATGTGGTACTTCCATTGACCCCAGGAACTATAGACCTATTAACCTGACTAGCCTTATCTACAAGGCCATGGAGCGAATCATCATGGACCTTATCAAAAGATATAGGTAATCTCCAAACACTTTACCCTGCTCACCACAAAGTAATCCATAAAACACTGTCCAACAGCAGGACCAAAATTATTAGCCAAACTCTTCAGTAAAAACAGTTTTATTCTTCCAATTTTAAAATATTGTTACCAGATTGAGCGCTTTCATCCCCTATAATTGGGGAGAATAGGGGAGGGATATCACCAACAGTCAATGCTGCCAAGGTTAGCCACACCAAAATGACTATAAACACCAAAAATAACCACAGCGTTCCAAATATACCATGAAGTAATCCACAAAACACTGTCCAACAGCAGGTCCAAACTTATTAGCCAAACTCTTCAGTTCCAAGATGAGAAAGCAGTCTTGAAAACAACTTCTCCTTTCATACTAAATTGCATTATCAGTTCTTCTCAGAGTATTCAGTTTCCAGTCTCCCACCAATTTACTAGAATAAAGAATACAATCGGTTTCATTTGCTGAAGATGCATAAATAGCTCAAGTATCATGATAGTAGTGCCAATGAATTCAAAAAAGACTGGTCATCTTTCTTCTTTCAAAGAAAGAGAACCAAGACCTGTCAGACAATGGCTAGAACCCTAAAATATTTGGAATAGAATGCCATTTTGTATGGCATACAAGGTACATTTAATTTATATCATTTATATCATTTATATGTTCATTACTAGCAAATTATACATTTATTTATGTTTGCTTACCAGGGTAAGGCACTGATCAACATTGACCAGTTTCAGGCCCAGCTCTGATTGTTGTTACATATTGTATTATTTTAAGATAAACAATTTAGTTAGTAATTATTTTGAGTACAAAGAGTAGCAAAATGTATATATATATATATATATATATATATATATATATATATATATATCTATAAATAAAGAAGAAGTAAAGGAGACGGTAACAAGGGCACAGGAAGAGAGAAACAATTGTGTAGCATATGTATACATACAGTTTTGGTGTCAGTAAGAAGAGAGGATGTGCTTGGATGAGGAAAGCTGTATTTTGTCTTGTTATATGAAAGCTGGGACTTTTGCACTTGTTCTATTTCATCAGGTGTGCCTTAAACTCTGATCTGAAGTTGGAGTAACTGAGAAGATGAAGCACATTTTTGTTAGTTGCACCGTTTCTATTACTAGTTAAGCAATGCTCAGTAATGTATGCAAGCTTCCCTCTTTTAAAATGTACTACTTTAGTTACTTACAGTTTGGGTGTGTTCACAGATATCTGCACATTCTCAGCTTCAGATTTAGGCAGGTCAGTTTTAAATATTAGCTAGAGACCTTTCAAGTAGTACAACCGATTTATCTTTACTCTTTGAGTCACTCTGATAAGTACACGTATGCATATTACTCAGGTGTGCTCCTCTATCAATTGTCAAAATGTCTGTCATTTTACTTTTACTCTGTACTTCAGGTTCAAACCATTACATATGCTTTAGGTCAGACATTGTATATTTACTATTTTACCTGAATTGAAAGCCCAGTTATGAAATGCCATTGTTTGTGTTTCAGAAGACACACCCACCCTAGTTAACTGTTAATACCTCATATATTAATCTCTGTCCATATCCATTTAAGTCTTAACGTGCTTGTTTAGAAAGTTAAGAAGACAAACATTGAGCCTAGTACTCCAAGGTGGTATATCTTTCAAAGATGTCAGTGTTGTCATCCGTACTCAGTTTATTTTGTTGTTTGTGATCTTTGGGGCAGTATCAGTAACCTCACTTCTCCGCTGAAGAATTTTATATTGGTCCACATTTCAGCTGGTCTGCACTAGTCTCTGAGTCTCTTCATTTTGTTTGGCAAAGTGTAACTTCACTCCCAGAATTATATCAGTTCTCTGTCTGTCTCATTCTATTTTTGAGTAGGGTACACACAAAGAGCAGCAACAGACCTCTCCCTTTTAGTGTAATTGACTTGAAATTTTTTTGCACTTGCAGATGATGCAGGAATGAAAAACAATGTAATATGATATTTTACGACCAAACTGTGACTGCCTAAACTACCAGCATACCTTTCAACTCCCCAAATTTTCGTAGCATATCCAAATTTTTGCATCATATTTTTGGTCTGTTTCTCATAAAAAATGTGTTTCATGAAGGACTGGAGTCACTAAATAATAACAGATATTTGAGTTTCAGACCTCATAATGTTTGTAAAAAATGCATGCTAATACAAAGTATGTTAGTCTATTAATTTTCTAAATATATAATAAAGATTTTTAAAAGTTGTCCCTATTTTTGAGCCTTTGTTCCCCATTATTTTTGGCTGTGTCCAGATTTCTTGTACTCACAGGTTGAGTAATATATCCCTCAGTATAGCAGGTATAATACACCAGAGAGGCTTTCTTTAATCTGCTGCAGTTTATTATAGTAGGAAAAAGTTAATTTTCAACTCAAAAGAAGATAAGCACCCTCATTAAGATGTTTCTGGTTACTTACAGTTTTGTTTCATGCTTGTTATGCCGCGCATGATGAAACACAAGATTGCCTACAATTCATGAGGTTTGGTACTACAGTCCCATGGCCCTCAGATTCCTTCACATTTTTGTGGTACTCTAAATAAATCACATTTTAGGCTTTTAGTGGTCCTTGAGTTAATCTCCTGGTATTTTCATAGATTCTTCTAGTCAAGGTCATCCAAGAGTCTCCACTCTTGGCCTTGAAACCCCTCTCTGGGAGATGCAGATATTTCTAACATTATGAGCTTCCAGTCCTTGTTTTACAGCTATTCTCCAGGTGATTTCCGTTATAATATGCTATTACTGTATTTGTACTGCTGTAATACATTGTCTATAACCCCAACTCCTGTTTTTCTCATAATATATGGTTTCTGATAATATATGGTGTATATACAGGACAACAAAACCACAAAACAAAATTTATGACATATCATATATGACATATCATATAGCCATTATGCCGTATGTTTTCAAATAACTTCATTATATAATGGATTTATTTCCCCTGGCTGGATGTTTCTGCAGATTGCAGAAATGAGACTTTCACACCTGGCCTCATAATACAAAAGAGTAAAAAAAAAACTAGACTACGATCAGGGTTTGACTAGTGGTCCAGATGCAGAAAGAACTAATGTAGGGAAGTGAGAGGAATGATGAGGCAATGCCTGCTCCCATCTTCTTGGGGAGAGTAAGAGGGATGTGCTGAGGATGTTCCCTATGTCATGGTTTTTGTAGACCAGAGTTAAAGATGGTAACAAAAAGGCCATCTGCTGGTATGTGCATAGTGGACATGCATGAAAAAATGTCTTATGTCTGTACAGCTGAATGGTGACATTGCAGAACCACTCTGTCCTCTGCCTCCCAGACCTGCTGTGTACAGACCTGATTAAGCAGATCCAGGGACTAACAAGGATTTAATGCTAAACATGGGAGAAGCAGAATTTGGGGAGCTGTGATGAATTTATTCCAGAGTTGAAACGCTTAGATAATGGAGGAAAGCTTGTAGCAAAAGAGAGAAACCTGAGACAGCTTTCCTTACAGTTTAGTGGTTTGGATTGCTGGTTTTTACCCAGGAAGCCTAGGTTTGATTCCAAGAATGGGCCTATTTTACTTGTCAATTAACTCAACGAATTAAGGCTATTAACTGTTAATGAGCTGTTTCCAGGGTTTGACTCACTCATAGTTCATAGATTAGTACTAGGCTAAAAGCCCTTATGGGCCATTTTAAACCTAACCAATTACCCCATGTGACAATCAAACCATGAGCCTTGTGTCTGTAAGGTAAACACCTTAACCATTATGCCAACCTCAGCCTCCATTTGCCTGTTGTGCAATTCTGAGCAAGTCAGTTAAGCAGACAATGCTTTGTGGTAATAGGGAAATTGGGCTGGACTCCTCAGTGATCGTCAGGACTGCATGCCCACTAATTAACCATAAACTCATGAGACATCATTTAGATGCACTTTGACTTTGTATATATACACACACACACACACACACACACACACACACACACACACACACTTTGAGCCACTGATGCTGCATGGCATTATGGTTTGAGCAGATTCATTGCTTTTAAAAAATTAACAGAACATTTTACATTTAGAGTATCTTACTCAGTGAGCTAACTAATACTTTGTGGTAGTGAATTCTGGGTTCGAGTCATTTGTTTCTACAAACTTGCTATAAGTGCCTCAGTGGTGACAAGTTCAAATCAATTTTATTGTTAGCTGAATGCATATTTTTGTGTAGGTAATTCTAGTTTACCATCACTAAAAAGTCAGCTTATGCAATGAGATAGTCACACATGTTTGCTATTTATAGAAGAGCACTAGTTAACTAGTCTACCCACTAGTTAGTTGCATTAGTCCATCTTCAGATCACCAGGTGCTTCTGACAAAAAATAGATTGAAGTAAGCAGCACAAATTTGTATTGCTGTTAACTAACATGGCATGACACAACCACTTCTGATCAGAAAGTAACAAGGCAACATTGCTAGTTATATTCTATTTTGGTAAGAACGTTTGATTATTGTTCATTTTCCAGGGTTCACCACTGGAGTAAGAAATAAATAAAAGAGTAATGAATGCACTATTTGCACTTCTCTCACCCTCACACCACATGCACAATCCCAGGTACCAAAACCGCCCCCAAGTTTGCAGAACTTCACTGATTTTGCCTCCATATTTGTCCTGTCCTTGGTAAAATTTTAAATGTTCTGGCTAAATCATGAGGATTACTGTCAGTTAATAATGCCAGACATTACAGTTTTATACTTCTTAATATTCAGAAAATATATGCTGATGCAAAATGTGTTCTATTGACTTTTTTCAGTGCATCTCCACCCACACAAACCTGGACATGCAAACCACCCTCAACTTCCATATAAAACCAGTTACTAGAAATGAGAATAGTTCTGGTCTCGTATGTCATTTGCTTTTAAAAAGATTTAAATGGTGATATAAACAATGTTAACAAATTTCACCATCATAAGAATGGTAGACAGACCTAAAAGAATGCAGTGTCAGTCAGCCTTATGCCCTTCTGATGTCACCAATTAGTCTTCCTCCACTAGTAGTTACTCCCTGACAACAAACCTAGTCTTATGCCTCTCTAATGTCACCCATTAGTCTTATTCCCTACTGATGTCACTAATTAGTCTTATGCACCTCTGATGTCACTTGTTAGTTTTATGCCTCTCTGATGTCACCAGTTAGTCTCATGTCCCTCTGATGTCACTCGTTAGCCTTATGTCCCTCTGTCACTAACATTAGTCTTATGAAACCATAATCCTAGGACTCTCTGATGTCACCAGTTAATGCCCTCTGATGTCACTTATCCAGTCTCCTACAAACCCCATGGATAAATCAATGTCCACAACTTTGAGAGAAATCAGATGACTTTAATGGCCATGTTGTGAGACTCACCCTGCCAAAACCTCCTCCAATGGGTTTGTATATTGGATTGGATTCTAGTCTCCCATCCTCACTATTTCACCAATAGTGGCACTCTTCCTGACCCACTTGGTGACCACATACCCACCTTTACCCACCGGCTTCCCACTACCCTTCAACGAACCCATAACTATATTACTATCCGTGACCAAAAAAAATTCAACCCGATAACCTTTTCAAACTCATTACAAGCAATTAATTGGAATTGTTTAAAAACACTACCTCTAAACAATGCAGTCTCATACTTCAACTCAACATTTTTAAAATTACTAGACTCCCAAGCTCCCTTACGGACAAAGAGAATTAAAACTAAATCAGCCCCATGGCTCTCCAAATGTACTTTTGCTACCATGAGACAGAGAGACAAAGTCTGGGCACGCTACCAAAAACATAAGATAGCACCACTCCATAACGAATATAAAATGCTCCGAAATAAAGTAAAAAAACTCATTACTTTTGATCGTCAAAACTACTTCTCTACACTCCAAAACCATAATAAAAACAACCCTCAAAAATTCTGGAAAGGGATCTCTACTCTCCTCCACCCTAGTAAACCAGATACTCCTACCCTGACCCAAATGCTCCTGAACTTGATTTAGCCACCCAATTTAACTCTTTCTTTATTGACTCTATCTCCAAATTGACCTCCTCATTCTCCAACACCTCCCTGCCATCCAATACCCCCCCACCCACACCCACTCTCTCTACTTCTTCACCCTACTCCCCACCCACTAACTCCTCTACCCCCTCTTCCACACAAACTCTATCCTCATCTCCACCACCCCATAATTCCCCCCCTCCTGACTGCACCCTCTTCTCATTAAATCCCATACCTACATCTACTATAAAGAAACTCCTTCAGAAATTGAAACCATGTACCAATGCTCCTGATAATATCCCTTCTTACTTTCTCAGTATAGTTGCTGATACTCTTGCCTACCCCATTAGCATCTTAATAAACCGCTCCCTACAAGAATGCACAGTTGCCCAAATCTGGAAACAAGCCTTTATTATACCTCTACACAAAGGTGGCAACAATAATAACATTACTAATTTCCGTCCCATAGCCATCCTGTCCCCCATTTCAAAAATCCTAGAAAAATGTGTCCAACTTCAACTTCTTCCTCACCTCCTAGACAACCATCTTATAACTCCCACACAGCACGGTTTCAGACCCAGTCATAGCACTATGACTGCCCTCCTCTCCTTCCTTGAAATTGTAAACAAAGCCCGTGACTCTGGACAAATTGTTTCCACCTTACTTCTTGACCTCTCCAAAGCCTTCGATACTATCTCACACAGCCTGCTCTTAACTAAACTCTCCAAACTTTACCTATCTTCCTCCTCTTTGAACTGGTTCTCTAGTTACCTATCTAACAGAAATCAAGCTGTAAAATGGAAAAAGCAACCTCCTCTTTCCTTAGTACCCCTACAGGAGTTCCACAAGGCTCCATACTGGGTCCTCTCCTCTTCAATATTTTTATTAACGACTTCCACAAATCAATCCCACTCTCTAGCATCATCCAATATGCAGATGATTCAACTATCATCTGTTCTGCCTCTTCTATCGCTACACTACAAAAAATCACTCAAGATGCCTTCTCTTCCACAGAGCAATGGATGCTAAGTAATCATCTAGCTCTCAATGCTACCAAGACCAAACTAATGTTATTTACTCCTTCTAAAGTCACTCCTCCCGACATGAATACATTCTTAATTACTAGTCAAAACCACTCACCTCTTGAAATAGTGTCAGAGACCAAACTACTTGGGGTCCAAATAGACAACCAACTTAAATTTAACTCCCACCTGCAAATAAACATCAAAAAAACACATCAAAAACTTGGCATGCTTTATAGACAGAATGCCTACCTCACATCTGCTACTAAAATTACTCTCTCTACTTCCTTCCTTATCCCCTCCCTTCTCTATGGTGCCCCATTACTAACTAATCTCCAGTCCTTTATTAAAAAACAGCTTACCTCCTGCTATAACAAAATCGCAAAATTCGCCACCAGCCATAAGTCCTCCACTCACCACTGCTTATCCCTCCATAAACTAAAATAGCTAGAACTTCCCAATCAACTAACTTACACTCAACTAACTCTAGCCCATAAGCTTATTCTAAACCCCTCCCTCTGTCCCTCCCTTTCCTCTGCCTTTAAAATGCACCTACCTAACAGAGTTCTAAGGTCAAATAATCAAAATCTACTAGAAGTGCACAAACCTACTCATCCCCAGGCAAAACCTTCTTTCCTTCAGCCTCGCGCCTCTGGAACTCCCTACCTCCACTCATCCGCACCACCTCGAACCACTCTACCTTCAAAAGTCTCTTTTCTTACATCTAGCATCACAGTGGGAATGCTCTTGCTCCCACCCTACATAACTAACACTACCTAATATCCTTCAGTACCATATCCTACTTTTATTTAGTTTACTTTGTTTGTTCTCTAATCTGTATTAATGTTTACATTTGTTCTACTAACTAGTATGTCTCTTCTCAAAGTATTTACTGTTATTACTGATATTCCATAATTGATAAGTTTTACTCTTAGTCTGCCTTCATACTATTAATAACTGTCTGTACCTACATTGTCACTGTCAAATGTTGAATGTACATTTTGTTTTGGAGCTTTTCTCCCCAGGACTCCATTGAAAACGGGTTCTTTTTGGCCCAATGGACTATCCTGGTAAACCAACTGCAATAAATAAATAAATAAATAAATAAATAAATAAATAAAATAGTTCATAGATTAGTACTTGGCTAAAAGCCCTTATGGGCCATTTTAAACCTAACCAATTACCCCATGTGAGAATCAAACCATGAGCCTTGTGTCTGTAAGGTAAACACCTTAACCATTATGCCAACCTCAGCCTCCATTTGCCTGTTGTGCAATTCTGAGCAAGTCAGTTAAGCAGACAATGCTTTGTGGTAATAGGGAAATTGGGCTGGACTCCTCAGTGATCTTCAGGACTGCATGCCTACTAATTAACCATAAACTCATGAGACATCATTTAGATGCACTTTGACTTGGTATACACACACACACACACACACACACACACACACACACACACACACACACACACACACACACACACACACACACACACGCACACACACGCAGCGACACACACCTGCTGCTGCACACGCCACAAGACACACACCCTTTGAGCCACTGATGCTGCATGGCATTATGGTTTGAGCAGATTCATTGCTTTTAAAAAATTAACAGAACATTTTACATTTAGAGTATCTTACTCGGTGAGCTAACTAATACTTTGTGGTAGTGAATTCTGGGTTTGAGTCATTTGTTTCTACAAACTTGCTATCAGTGCCTCAGTGGTGACAAGTTCAAACCAATTTAATTGTTAGCTGAATGGATATTTTTGTGTAGGTAATTCTAGTTTACCATCACTAAAAAGTCAGCTTATGCAATGAGATAGTCACACATGTTTGCTATTTATAGAAGAGCACTAGTTAACTACTCTAACCACTAGTTAGTTGCATTAGTCCATCTTCAGATCACCAGGTGCTTCTGACAAAAAATAGATTGAAGTAAGCAGCACAAATTTGTATTGCTGTTAACTAACATGGCATGACACAACCACTTCTGATCAGAAAGTAACAAGGCAACATTGCTAGTTATATTCTATTTTGGTAAGAACGTTTGATTATTGTTCATTTTCCAGGGTTCACCACTGGAGTAAGAAATAAATAAAAGAATAATGAATGCACTATTTGCACTTCTCTCACCCTCACACCACATGCACAATCCCAGGTACCAAAACTGCCCTCAAGTTTGCAGAACTTCACTGATTTTGCCTCCATATTTGTCCTGTCCTTGGTAAAATTTTAAATGTTCTGGCTAAATCATGAGGATTACTGTCAGTTAATAATGCCAGACATTACAGTTTTATACTTCTTAATATTCAGAAAATATATGCTGATGCAAAATGTGTTCTATTGACTTTTTAAGTAAATTAGAGTGATATTTAAAAGTTGTTCCTGATTGTAGGTATTTGTCAGCCCATTATTTTTGCTTTATCCCTGATACTTGGACAAAGAAATTGAGAACTATGTTTAGAAATCTAACAATATAGTAAGTTAGGTTATTTTCTTTAGTTTTTCAGTGCATCTCCACCCACACAAACCTGGGCACATGCAAGCCACCCCTCAACTTCCATATAAAACCAGTTACTAGAAATGAGAATAGTTCTGGTCTCGTATGTCATTAAGCGAAAAAAAGATTTAAATGGTGATATAAACAATGTTAACAAATTTCACCATGATAAGAATGGTAGAGCAACCTAAAAGAATGCCCCTCCAGTGTCAGTCAGCCTTATGCCCTTCTGATGTCACCAATTAGTCTTATGCCCCTCTGATGTCACTTGTTAGTCTTATGCCTCTCTGATATCACTCGCTAGTCTTATGCCTCTCTAATGTCACCCATTAGTCTTATTCCCCTCTGATGTCACTAGTTAGTCTTATGCACCTCTGATGTCACTTGTTAGTTTTATGCCTCTCTGATGTCACTAGTTAGTCTCATGTCCCTCTGATGTCACTCGTTAGCCTTATGTCCCTCTGTCACTCATTAGTCTTATGCATCTCTGATGTCACTTGTTAGTTTTACGACTCTCTGATGTCACCAGTTAGTTTTATGCCCCTCTGATGTCACTAGTTAGTCTTATGCCCCATGGATAAATAATGTCCACAACTTGGAGAGAAATCAGATGACTTTAATGGCCATGTTGTGAGACTTTGCTGCTTTACTGCAAACTACTAAGGGTTTGTGATATTTGTTCAACAGAAGTTCTACTTTCTTGCAAAATATGTGTACTTTATGTAGACCTGAAAGGATGACTGAAAGCAATGGTCACATAGGAGGGCATCAGCAGAATATATTTCAAGAGGAATACATATTGATCCTGGCTGGACCAAGACTCATAACAAACTTTTTGATTATACTTGCTGTTGTGTTAAATTATTTTACATTTAGCAAGAAAGTCCTGCTTACACAATATGCACATGGTTTTCTGGTTTTATAGTCCTCACCTTTTCTTTTCAGTGATAGTTTGTTCTCAGCCAATCTTATGTATATGCTTGCCACACTATTTGTTCCAACCAACAGAGTGCACATAAATCTGGTGAAAGCTGTGAAGTAGTCATCCCTGATCACTGAAGCAGCAAATCAAAGGTGTGTTATGTCACCTAAGCTCTAGAGTGGGCTTCACTAAAATGTGCACAGAACACCAAACTGATCCATTGCATTTCATCTTGCCTCCAGATGCGCCAGAGATGATTTGCAAAGCTGCTGTAATTAGGGTATGTATGTCAGTCCAGGCTTATAGTGAGCAGAAGATAACAGTAGTATGCATATGTGACTATCACTGACTTTTGCATATCTTTATATTGTTTTTAGAAACCATTTTCTGGCCAGCCCCACTAGGTGGTGGGTCCCCTAATGACTGTCACTGGTTTCTAGTGTCCCTAACCATGACTGCAAACTAAAAACCCATCACATTTTCTTCCTTCCATCTGTGCCTTCCTTCACCTGCAACCTTCTTCTTCTTAAAAGTCAAGAACACCAAAACATATTTCTGGTACCTGGAGTCCTCCTGTTATTTTCTAGTGACATGCAAGCTCCTAACACCTTCCCAGATGTGATCACTATTTCTGGTTTTCAGTGACAATTCTGAATGAGTGTGAGCCTTTAATTATGCGTTATTATGCATGTATTAATACAGAATTCTCTGTCAGTTTAGGGCTATGGCAGCATGAAGAGAGTACTTCTCTGATGGCTTGGTGGTTAATTACTGTGACTATGGTGTATAGGGTCCTGGGTTCGAGACCTGCATGGCTGTTTATTTGGCTAGGCTTACATAGGCTCTTGGGCTGATAGCCTAGTACCTACCTATGAACCTATAACTTTCTTGGGTGGCGTAAGCCAGGGAACCTTGTTGGCTAGGCTTACGTAGGCCCGTAGGCTGATAACCAAGTGCCTACCTATGAACCTATGAACATATAGTGCCAAATGGCAGCTCATGTACCACTGTGGATCAGTTGGTAGGGGAACTGTATGGGAAGACTTTAGTTTTCTGAAACGTATGTCACACATCAGGCAAGCAAAATGGACATGGGGTGGAAGAGTCTGTAGACATGAGTGGAAGACTTCAGATGTCTTTGTTTTAGGAATGTGATAGTAATATGGGAGGGGACAACTTCCTGCACTGCTATGGGGTGGGTTGCATCCCTATTCCTGGCTGTTGTCCTCACTAGTGCAGATGTAGAGGGACATGCACCTATTGCCAGGACCCTTTAAAAAGTAGCTTCTGTTTTAAATCACTGTCCATAAAAACGTTTACCTTTTGTAATATGGTACCCTGAAGGGTTTTTCATTCCCATTATGGCACAAAGAAAAGTGCATGGCAACTGAATTTTCCATCCTTTGGTTTCTTATATCCCTCAAATGTTCTAAGACCCTGGTTCTAAATGTTCTGTTTCTCCTATGTAAAAAAGATTACATGGACACTTCAGGGCATATACTACACTTTTTGTACTCCATACTTACGCAAAAGTGCTTCTTCGGTGAAAAGCACTTTTGCGCAAGTATGCCTGGCTGAATCTGTTTTGGTGATGTTGCCGTTCGGGGATCCATACGGATCCTAGATTATATATATATATATATATATATATATATATATATATATATATATATATGTATATATACATATCTTAAGACTATTTTCAATTTGCAGGTAATGGGTACAGTGTGTGTGTGTGTGTGTGTGTGTGTGTGTGTGTGTGTGTGTGTGTTTGTGTGTACGCATGTGAATATGAATATATATATATATATATATATATATATATATATATATATATAGATATTATCCTAATAATAGATACCAGATAAACGTTGTTATAAAATCATGCATATGGTACGCTGTATACGTTTATCTCCAGCCATGGATTGTAATCAAAAGTTTATCTAAATTTTTGGCAAATCATCAATGATTTATTTATTTATCCTTTGTTGACTCCAGTTGGCTAGTGATTTCTTTACAGGGGACCCCCAAGGTGGTATTTGTACTACCAGGGGAAATGTGACTGGGTCATGGGGGAACTTCCCCTATTGTTGTGAATGGGACCCATTTTGGAGGAGCTCTTGCTGTTTCCATCATAGATGCAGAGGTGGCCCAAAGAAACAGGGAGGCAAATGCGAGAAGGAGATGATGGAGTGGTGAAGGAAGTGGAGGAGAAAGTATCAAGACTATGGAATGTATGTAGGATTCTGAGGAAACGTTTCAAAGAAATCTGTTTGGTGGAGATGAGTCAGCAAATGATGGAAGTATAATTACAACCCTCCAGCTGGGAGGCTTGTCGGATGATTTTTTTAAAGAAATGGTGATGCAGAGTGAGCCAGAAAATGAAGGAGATGTTTCCTGGGGGGACATTGTGGAGAAAATACAAAAGGAGGATGTAGAGACAACCCTGAAGAATAGCGGTGAAACATTTGCAGAGAAAGTAAAAGAAGGCAAATGCTGAGTATCAGAAAAGAAGGTAAAAGAAAATGAAAAACAGAAGTATGATGTAAAGATTCAAAGTAAAGAAAAACAAATGGACAGGTATGAAGTGTGGGATAATTTAATACCTCCTTTGGGTGTAAAAGCACATAAGGTTAGAGCATTTATTCTCATTAACAAAGAGGTATTTTGTAGCATTATAGCTGATTCTGTTTTTTCAATGGAAAATGTTATTAGAGAATATAAAAAGAGAGAGACTGTAACCCATAGAATACATAGACATAGATACCATAGAACCCATAAAAAGCATTTAACAGAGAAAAAAAAAGTTAAATTTTCAACTTTCAACATTAAAATGTAATAAACTACATAAGCTGATTTTGCTGTTCTGTAGTTCTAAAGCAATAAGGTGATTAACTTATTGCTTGTTACAAAATAAGCAGCTTATATCACAATTTATTTTATTTTATTTTATTTGTATTTATTTTCAGGAGTAGAACACTGATCTCCATGAACCTTTTTCTATCTCGGCCTGGGGGCAGTGTGTGTGTTTAAGTCACTTGATCGGAGTCCCACATCCCACAGTTAGGCAATGTAAGCTGAGGTAATGGAGCCTTGCACTACTAGACTAAAGGAAACAGCTAGTTAACAGCTCGAGGCCTATGAGCCCATACTCAGGTTATCCACATGCTGTGACACCAGCACAAGTTACTACCTTACCGCTGCATCCTTAGTTTGTGCATTTCAGAAGCAGTATAGGATTTTGAAGAAGTCACTCTTTCTGGAGATTCCTCTGCTGTGAAAATCCTAGCTGTGCTCAGTCATGCATACTGTTCTTCACTTTTCTCTCCAACCCCCCTCCAAAATATTACCTTTAAATATCACTTGCCACACTTAGCATCTTTATCTTTCAACCTACATATTTTAAAACCCACAGACCTTCCAGATCACCAACCATTAGTAAATACCACACTATTAAGATGGCTCAGATTACCTTCTCTGCTCTCCCATGACCTCATTCAATTAGCTAGTATTTTTAACCCAATCTATACTTTATCCAACAATATATTGTCACTACTACTCATCAGCTATAGCTAAACAATACTTCCTTCTCTAAACTCAGTTGCTCAGCAACATACACATGCCACTCTTATGTTAGCCTACTGTAAAAATGCATTCTGTCCATCGCCAAATATACTGCCTTCTCTCGCAGTGCTTGATGGAAGCAACAAGAAACATCTACCCATAATGACGTTCCTCTGTATCACCCTGTGTTTTCCAGCCTACTTTAACATGGACTTTACTACTTGGCATGACTAGTAGCCTACTCTAATGATACTTTCCAGCAGCCAGTTCCTGTTGTCACCATTTTATTCCTCTCCCTTCAGTATATGCTAGTAGATAATATGGTTATTCTCTCCCGTTCCAACGCAAGTTTCTACTCCATTTGGAAACAGTTAATCACACCTCCTTCTCCTACCACTGTTTTCTCAGTCATACCTTCATTGCACCTGTAAATACCCCAGTCCTATACAGCACCTATTGCAACACGAACCATTACCTTTTGCTTCTCTATTGCCATTCTTTCACATCTATAAACTCTTGCTCTTGGTGGCAGAAGAACTGCAGTCCTCATCTCCACTATTGATGATTTCAGCTGTAATATTGTTCACCCAGAGATGGGAATAATAAAAGAAACAATAAAATTGTTAATCACAAAACATAAAGTCTACATAAAATGAAATAATTGTGTTAACTGAGAAGGTAGGAAAATGAGGCAAGGGGCTGGCTAAAAGGAATAGCTGTATATTGAACTGGGAAGGATTAAAGAGCATTACTTTAATAAATAAAAGTAGACTGAGGTTGGGAACTTGGCTAAGACTGTGGAAGTACAAAGACAGCTAGATGAGAACTGTATGCTTGCAAATAAAGTAGGTGGTGGAAATGGTGAGATAAGTAAGATTAAAGTTAATGAAGATTATACATTTATAACAAATGAAAGAGCAGACATTACTGAATGAGAGGTAGAGGATTCTTCAGATTTCGACTTAGAACAAAGTCATTTTTTAGCAGAGGCCCGGGGAGAAATGCTGCAGACGCATGTCTTTGTAACATGGGAGGAAACCAGAGTACCCAGGGAAAACCCACACAAATGCAGGGAGGACATAAAGACTCCACACAGAAGGCACCCCAGCTGAGAATTGAACCAGAGAACCTGTTGCTTTGAGGTGAGAATGCTACCACTGCACCATTGCACCGTCCAAAGCTATGGAGATGCTGGGGATTGAACCTAGGACCTCACACATGCAAAGCATGCTGTCTACCACTGAGCTACATCCCCTAGATTACACTGGAAATGCTGTATTAGTAATTGGATATTCAGTTATTAAAGGAACGTCTACTTACATTTGCAAAGAGGATAATGAACATTGAATATAAAAAATACAGTACGTGATTAGGGCCTTAGAACACCTAATTGTAAGGAAGGATGGAGCTGTTTTTTTTCATGTTGGCTCAAATGATCTCATCTTTAAGGACTCATTGACTTTCACTAGATAACTTATGCCCGTCTTAGATAAGATAGCTTGTAAGGGTATTAGGACTTACTTTTCACAAGCCACATATAGAAAGGAGAGTTGGGTCAGCGTTAATGGAAAGATTTTTGGGGGAAACGCCTATATGAAAAACATCCACTTTTTTATAGAACATCCAAGCTTAATTTTGGGAACATATATATTAAGACAGGATCGGGTCTGCTTGTCAAGACAGGGGAAGAGAATTTTTGCAGTAAGTAAATTACAATATTTGGCTAGCATACGATAAAACTTTTGTCAGATTAGAAATTTAACAGTTCATAGATATCAAAAATGTATTTATCTTTTTTTGGTCTCTGTTGCAAGCAGCATTTGTAATAATTTTTTATTGGAAAATTTGCTGTGCTCACATAATGTTAACATTATGAAACATGGTTAAAAGAACAATAATTGGAAAACCGTTAGTAAAAGAAGCCTACAAAACTCAAGCCTTCTATAGGTCTAGGTCACTATTAGATCATAAAAATGACATGTCAGCAGGTGCCTTAGTGTATCAGCATTAAGTAACAGCTGGGTTGACCACTGCCCTATCACCTCATATTCATCATTCAAAACAATTACAACACCCAATATCACAGCCCAAGGACTCAAACCTCCAAGCCATACCTCCACAGAAACAGATCACAGTAAGTCTCTGGTCTGTGATTCAAGAAAACCTGTTTCCACAGATTTACTGGCATCTCAGGGCAAGGTTTTGCCCAAAACTAATTACTAAATGCAAGGCTTTAATGAGATAGAGGGACATAGTGTGGAAAACTTGGAAAAGGGATTGATTAAATAACACCTTACACCAGGCCTTCTTTGAATTTAGATAGACATGCAGGATAGCAACACGTTCTGCCAAAGGTACTTTCTATGGAGTAGATAACAAGCCTTATCATCATTAACTAAACAATTCTGGAAAGTAATTGAAAACCTAACAATCCACATCACTGACTCAGCTGTCATAATCACTCCAGACCCCCCCCCCAATACCCTTTTGCCTTTGAATATAAAAACTACCTCTAGATATTCCTTTTCATAAATATAAATCAGTCAATAACCTCTCAAGATAACCTGCCAGTATGTGATAGGGCAGCTAGCTCCCAAACATACCCCGTAGCAGATATAGGTCTACTTTGTACTTTAAGAGAATCTCATCAAATGGTGTACAGGAAATGATGAGAAAGATGGATAAAACAATCAGGTACACAATTTAGGAAACTGCATCCAACTTTTCCTTGACTAACCACTCTACTAATTGGCAAACCATTACTATACATCTTTAGTATTTTCAATAAAGACATGTATTGTTCTAGATTATTTCAAACACGATAACCCTGCTTCTTCCTAAGACAGCTTCCTCATAGAGCACTTGGCAGCTTATGTCCTTTAGCAAACATTTTTGAAAAAATGATTTATAAGCATTTATTTGACTATGTAAACCAGTATGGACTTTTATATAAATTTTCAATGTGGTTTCCACAAAGGTTTGGCACCCTTACAGTATTATATGCAGTGACAGAAAATACTGATGCTAATATGATTGAAGGGCCCTTTGGAGGAGGCATCTTTCCAGACATCACTTGACCACCTGAATCAGTTGATCACTCCCTCCTTCTAACCAGACTTGGAGCTGTCTTCATGCTAGTCATTGTCCTTATAACTCTTACTGACATAACGTGGGGGTTTATGTATCACAGTTCTCCCATCAGTTAAACACAGTCAAACTTTCACTTCTTCATGCAGAAAAAAATCATATCTAAACTACATATATTGGGATTACTAATTTGCAGTTCTGTCACTTATTCATTAAATTCACTCTCTTGCTGGTCTTCTTCTCGATTATCAAAATCTCCTAATCTTAATTTCTGTTTTGTGAATCTAGTGTACTCCCCTCGGGGTTTCATTCTGTCATTTAAGCATTTTTCTAAAACCACACAGATGAAAAGCATGGATCCACAAAACAAGAAAACAGCACCAGTGAAGCAAAATAATTTGTTAGCACACAACAATATTCTCTCTGTGTCTAGTGCCTCGGCTAAACAGCCTTCCAGGAGATGTTCTGTTGTTTTGTGGATTCAAGCATTTTCCGTTGGAACAATGGAAAATATTTCAATGCCAAAGTCTTGTGCTTGGCTTTCTTATTAACAGAAGCTTGAGAAGCAGATTCCCTTTCGGTTTACTGGCACACTCCTTGTTCATTAACATTTTTTATTTCCTCCATGACCTGTTCTGATTACAAAACTTCTTCAATCCTCCAGGAAAAAAGTAAATATTATGAAGGCAGCTGGATATACAAACTTGAATGTAGCACCTGCCTGTCAGCTTCCCTTGATTCCCAGGATAAACTTGTTTCTGTTTTGCCTGGTGTACAGGGAAAAATCATTTTCTTCAAGCATTCTTTCCTGTCATAATTTTGCAGGAGTAGCTCTTTCTGTTGGTATGATTGCAACTTTTCTTATATAGATCTCATGTAATTTCCGGTGGTCAGATTTGAAGAATACACACAATGCACAACCTCAATTAATAAATACTGTTCTTGAACACCAGGGTTATTGCTTACTTGTTTTTTCATATAGTGAACACATTCCACTCCTAGTTTCAATGGTACAAAAAATCTTAGGTTTTCTATGTGTGTTGTGTCTTTATTTATTACTTATTTATTTATCTATCTCTTTTTGTTTACAGGGAAAGACTGACTGGGATAAAACCTTTTTTCAAGTGGGAGAAGTTCCACACATAACACCAATTTTCTTTCATATACATAAAATACAGTTGCATGATATCAGAAGGAATACAAAATATAGGTAAATGCACTTGACACGAGAGAAAAATTTACAATAGGTTGCATAAATATCATTTAAAAACAGAGCATGTACATAGCTTGCGTAAGTGTATACAGTGTTGAATATTCATTAGAAATAGACACAGGCTTGTATATAGCAAAGAGAGAGATATAAGATTGAAACGGATACTGTGATATTACATGCATTTTCTAGCAATTAATCTTCAACTATTTTTTGAAACATTTCTTCTTCAAAATCCTCATGTTCAAAGCAGTTTTTTTGTTAATCTCATTCTATCTGATTCCTGCAGTTTTATCAGCTCATCTGAATGACTACATAAATGTTCTTTTATTTTTCCAGCCTTTTGGTACTTGGCCTTAAATATCTTTCTAGTATCCCACTTATGTTTATTACTTCTGAGTTCAACTCATTTTTTTTTTTCTTCTAAAGTACCAAAGCTACAATTGGAACTGCTTTCTGCTGAACAGCTGCAAGGTCCTTCCTAGCCAGAACTTCTTTGTTTTTTCTTGTCAGTTTCCTCTTACATTTTTCAAATGTCTTATTTACCAACATACAGGCAGTGTACTTACTAACCAGTAACTAAATCTTACCAAAACGGACTAACCTTTACCTTTTTTCAACAATTTTTCTTTTTTTTTACACTGAGAGAGCTGTGATCAGTTTGCTGCACAATATGCATCCGTCTTGGAAGTGTACAGAAGTTGATGCTTTGTTTTATTGGCAGATCCTTGAGCACATCACCACGTCTTTTTTGGAAAAATGCTGTGGGCTGCCGATAAATAGTAGGGCAAATCTCTTACTAAATATTTGTGTACAAACATTTTCTGCACTTACATATTAATGTGGCAATTAGAGCTCCCTTTTACTCTCTGAGAAGTAATTGCAGTGAACTGCTCATACTAATATGAGATCCTCCTCTTCACTTCAGTCTAGCAGCCTGAGAGAAGGCCTCCAAAAATGGGCCTGCAACTTGGAATTAGTTACCTAATGAGATCCATAACCAAGAAACGTTTTAAGTGTTTTTAAAGAAAGCTGAAACAGCACCTGCTTCAAGAAAACACATGTAAATATTTTACAGACTATGTTTAGATTATCAGGTTGGTCATGTTATATGAGTATAATTTAGCCTCTACATACAGTGCTGTACCAAAACTCTTCTGATCTTGAAATCATGGGGACAGATTCCAAAAGAGTTGCTCTCAGTGTTAAGTATGCCCTGATTCCAGAGGACCTGCTCTCAGTGTAAGTGATTTTACTTTGGTGTAAGGCCTATGTATAAACAGGATTACTTCGGGGACCAGATTTCAAAACACCTGCTCTTAGCCTGCGCTCAGACTAAGTGGTCAGTTACACTGAAAGCAAGCCTTTTGGAATCGGGCCCCATGTACTATGAACTGTATGAGAGTCATTCAGAAAGTGAAACTACATGGAATCATTATATCTATAAGTGTTATGCTTCTTGAAGATTGTTTCCACAAATGCTGTCTGCAAATACTATTCATCTTGAAATTTGCTCACAACAGTTGCATTGTTTTCATGTCAGTCATGTAAATAATTACTAAATTTTTTCCCAAACTGCATTGCTTTTAAATTAGTCCTATGTTAATACTTTGAAGAAACCTTTTACTCTTTTGTTAGATCTGGTACAAATTTCAATTGTACTATGCCCCCATGAGCTCAGTTCTTGGCTCAGGAGTGTAAGTAGATCAGTCCATCTACCTGGTTAAATAAATAGAAATAAATAAATGTGCATTGACAACCCCTAAAAAGAACACAATGCTCACCTACCTCAGCCCCCTACAACTGCAGTTTATTAAAATGTTGGAACATTTATGCATAGCATACACACACAGGTCTATATTAGAATGTCGACAGTGCAAAAGAGTGAATGCCCTTATGTTGACACATCTTAAGTGAAACCAATAGATCTTGAATGGCCAGAACAGTGATTTTTTTCCCAGGGAAAAAAATCGCTGGGCCAACAAAAAAAAAAAAAAAAAAAAAAAAAAAACCCAGACACTTAAATATACCAACTCTGAGATTGCACTACAGTGGAGGAAATGGCAAATTCCGGACAATGGCCCAGCGATTTTTTTCCCTTGGAAAAAAATCAGTGTTCTGGCCATTCGAGATTTAGTGGTTTCACTTAAGATGTGTCGAAGTAAGGGCATTCGCTCTTTTGCCCTTTTGAAGTTCTAATATAGACCCCCACACACACACACACACACATACATATATAGATATATATATATATATATATATATATATATATATATATATATATATATATATATATAGGTGGACTGCTGTTGGTCTAAATGTTCAACATTTATTGGCAACTCCAGTTGCTTGAATAAATAGTTGATCAACAAGTGAATGAGACTGCAAAATTCTTATGGTTGGGGAATATGCCCTTTCCTCAGTATTGTGATATCTATGAGTTATTGCATATAATTAGTACAGGGAATAGGGGAACCAATGTTTTTGTCTTTATTTTTATAGTAAGTATTGCATGCTCCGAGGTTCTTTCTTGGCACATGCATGGTAGCTTATTGACTTTCAGTTTGTCGACTTTTTGCAGTCATTGCTTGGAAGGTTGACATATTGGCTACCTGAAAGTGAATATACCCATATATTTATAGATAGATAATATATTAATATATCCGCTATGGCGACCCCTTACCGGGAAAAAGCCGAAAGACAAACAACAACAACAATATATTGATATATCCTAAAACACTGACCTTTGCTTGCCAGTGCAAAACAGATTTGATTGTATATATATCTAAACTGCCTAAAATTAAACTAGAAAATTAACAAACCATAGCAAACCTGTCACCACACTACTGAATTCTATACTGTACTACAGTAAGTAATATAAACATGCATTTGATTACATCTTTGTCATGGGAAGTAGAAAAAGGGGTATTTTGCAATTTTAAGTTTGATCACTTACTAATATGCAGTTATCCATTGAGTTGGATGTTTACCTTCCTCAGTGGCTAAGGTCTTGATATTCTAAAGATTAAAATATGAATCCTGACTTGGAGAAGCAAATTCAGGCTCTGCATAAATATAGCAAGGAGTTGTTTCACACATATCATGCCAGTGCATGCAAAAAGCACTGCAGTGTCAAAACAGAAAAGAACCCAAGGGGATAGAGATGCAAATTGGGTCTGAAGTGTACAGTTCCCCTGCATATGGAGTACTTCTGATGAAGGAGAATGCCAGCTAGGGAGAGAGAAGAGAAAAAAAAGTGCTGTAAGAAAAATACAGGTTTGTAGGGCATGCTGGGTACAGAGTATATGACTGTTAATGAGTTACGCACATTGTTATATAAAAAACAGGAAGGGGGCTGAACATGGGTGATGGGGATGGAATAGGTAAGAGTTGGCAGGAGGTCAAGCTGAGAAAGGGTAAGGTAAAGGTCAGCTCACATTGTATATGTGTGTTGTGGGGACATGTTTTCAAGGCCATAGGCAGATCTGATGGCAACATAGTGTGAGAAGAACTCTGTTCTGGTGTAAACAGTGGTGATAGCCATACATCTAGTGACTGGTTGGTAAAGTTGGAACAGATGATGGGGTGTGGCTATCATCACTGTTCAGGAAAGGAAAAGGATGACCACTGGGTCCATCATTGTTAGGGATACTACTGCTAACCTCTGGGTCCATCATTGTTAGGGATACTACTGCTGACCTCTGGATCCATCATTGCTAGGGATACTACTGCTGACCTCTGGGTCCATCATTGTTAGGGAATACTACTGCTGACCTCTGGGTCCATCATTGTTAGGGATACTACTGTGACCTCTGGGTCCATCATTGTTAGGGAATACTACTGCTGATCTCTGCGTCCATCATTGTTAGGGATACTACTGATAACCTCTGGGTCCATCATTGTTAGGGATACTACTGCTGACCTCTGGGTCCATCATTGTTAGGGATACTACTGCTGACCTCTGGGTCCATCATTGTTAGGGATACTACTGCTGACCTCTGTGTCATTATTGTTAGGGATACTACTGTGACCTCTGGGTCCATCATTGTTAGGGAATACTACTTCTGACCTCTGCTTCCATCATTGTTGGGGATACTACTGCTGACCTCTGGGTCCATCGTTGTTAGGGATACTACTGCTGACCTCTGGGTCCATCATTGCTAGGGATACTACTGCTGACCTCTGAGTTCATCATTGTCAGGGTTACTACTGCTGTCCTCTGAGTCCATCATTGTTAGCGATACTACTGCTGACCTCTGAGTTCATCATTGTTAGGGTTACTACTGCTGACCTCTGGGTCCATCATTGTTAGGGATACTACTGCTGACCTCTGGGTCCATCATTGTTAGGGATACTTCTGTGATCTCTGGGTCCATCATTGTTAGGGATACTACTGCTGACCTCTGGGTCCATCATTGTTAGGGTTACTACTGCTGACCTCTGGGTCCATCATTGTTAGGGATACTACTGTGACCTCTGGGTCCATCATTGTTAGTGATACTACTGTGACCTCTGGGTCCATCATTGTTAGGGAATACTACTGCTGATCTCTGAGTCCATCATTGTTAGGGATACTACTGATAACCTCTGGGTCCATCATTGTTAGGGAATACTACTGCTGACCTCTGAGTTCATCATTGTTAGGGTTACTACTGCTGACCTCTGGGTCCATCATTGTTAGGGATACTACTGCTGACCTCTGAGTTCATCATTGTTAGGGATACTACTGCTGACCTCTGAGCACATCATTGTTAGGGATACTAGTGCTGACCTCTGGGTCCATCATTGTTAGAGATACTACTGTGACCTCGAAGTCCATCATTGTTAGGGGATACTATGACCTCTGGGTCCATCATTGTTAGGGAATACTACTGCTTATGTATCTCAAAGCTCAGTAATACCCAAGATTTTGCAGGTGGGGGTTCTATTTTATCATCTATAGCTAAGCCAATGGGACTGTGGAAGAAGGAGCCATGAGGTTTTCAAGTATGAGTTAAGCACAGACATTTTGCTGTTTCAGATCCATCCATGCAACCCCTGGCATAGAATCAGAGAATTATGATTTAATAGAGGGAAATAAACTGCTGACTTGAAAAAAGCTTTTGCATTTGGGATCAGGAATGAATTTCCTGGATGTTCATTTTTTAAGTTATTATTGGTTTGTTTGTTTACCATTTAAAGGGGTAAGTGTACTGGCTCAGCCTCATCCTCATAGCACCTTTTTGGCCTTGTCAGTTGTGTCCCTTCCTTTGGCCTCTTCTGAAGTACTCCTTGGGTTACTGGATGCCATTCTGGATCTCATTTCTCATCCAGTGGGTCTGGACCCTCAAGTCTTCAGTCCCTCAAGTTAACTGCATGGTTTCTCCAGTTCCCCCGATAGCCAGAAATCCCAAGCTTTTACAGGCTGTAGTTCACATCTTGTCCTTATCTCAAAAACAATCTACTAGAAAAGTGTATTCCAGTAAATGCAGACATTTTGTACTTTGGGCAGTCTCATGGACTCAACCCTTTTTCCACTCCTTTAGAATCTGTTTTGGATTTTCTTGCTGAGTTGTTTCAGTCTGGTTCTAGTTTTTCTGCCATTAAGTTACAGCTGTCAGCCATCTCTAATTTCCATGTTGGTGCGGACAAGGTTCCTCTTGCTTCCTTCAAGATTTCCAAGGCATTCCTTGAAGGTCCCCCAGTTTGGGATCCAGTTCCTTCCTGGGATTTGTCATTTGTTTGGTAGGTCCTCACAAGCCCTGCATTTGAACTTGGTCTATGTTCCATTTTTCAGCCATAACTTATGTTTATATTTGTTAAGTGGTTAAGCGGATCTGGTCAATAGATAATTGTTAAAGTATATTCTAATGGCAAATTCAAAAGCAATTAAATAAATACATAAGTTATTAGGTTCATAGGTGTGCACTATACTAATGGCCCTGGAGCCTTTACAAGCCTAGCCCATAGGATTACCTTAGCATCGTGCCACCCAACCTTAGTTCCCAGTGCGTCTGTTGAGTAGAGTCACTGGAGTGATCCCTGGGGTGAATTTTCTATTTCTCATTCACTGATCAAGATTTCTCTTGAAGAGGGCCAGTGAGGTTATCTGTTTGAAATGTATGGGAAGTCTATTCCATAGCATGAGCAGTCTCTGGGTTATGAACCTGCCCATCCAGCACATTCTGTTGATTGTGGTATTGAGGCTGAGGTATCTGGAGGTTGTGGTGTGGAGGGATTGCGATTTCTTTAGATGTACCATGGCTTTGTAAGTCAAGCAGAGATCGCCTCTAAGTAGGCGATATGAGACAGAGAATAGTTGGAGTTTTTTGAGTCTGAGCATATAGGACACATGTTTAAAGCCTAGGATCCTCTTTGTGAGGTACTTTTTCAGCCTCTGCAGTTGTTGCAGGTGTCTAGTGAGGTACATGCCAAATGGGGCATTGTACTTGATGACTGGCCTAATGAGGGAAGAGTAGCGGGAGACAATGACCTCTTTCTTCCTGGATGCAAAACCCTTAGTAATGAGATGTGCCACATAGAAGGACTTTCTGACCACACTGGCAATGTGGTGATTAAAGGAGAGGTTGTTGTCAACCTGTGTTCCCAGATCTCTTATAACGCCTTCTGTGTTCAGTGGACTACCATCAATGTAATTCATGGGAACTGGGTTTTTCCCAAAGATGACAACACATTTTTTGGCATTGAGCTTAAGGCCATGGTTTTGACACCAGTCGTTTGTCTCAGTAAGGCCTTTCTGTAGGATGTGAACATCACTTGAAGAGTTAATTATAGCTCCCCACTTGCAATCGTCCATGAACTTTATCAGCCAGAGGCCCTTCATGTTGGCCTGAACTTCGGAGAAGTAGATACTAAACAGGAGAGGACCCAGGACTGAACCCTGTAGGACTGCACTCACGACTGGTCGGCAGTCTGAGGCAGCTACTTTCACACCGTGGGTTCTATCTGTGAGCCAGTTTACAACCCACCAAATGATATAGGAGTTGATGCCTAGCTTAGTGAGTTTTTCTATTATTCCTGAGTGGGAAATGGTATCAAAGGCCTTGGCCAGATCAAGGTAAGCTGTATGAACCACCTTGCCTTCATCCACAGCTCTCGTGACTGACTCATAGAAGATGACCAAGTTGAGCAGGCATGATCTACCCTTCACAAAACCAAACTGTGTAGGATCCAGAGTTTGGAGATTCCCTATATCCTTGTTTATTAGGTCCATGATGATGGGTTCCATAGCTTTGCATATCAGACCCGTCAGGCTAATAGGGGGATAGATCCCAGGATCTGTAGTCACTCCTCCTTTGTGGAGAGGGATGACTGTAGCAGTGAGCCATTCGGTAGGGACAAAGCCTGAGGTGAGGCTGTGATTGAACAGGTTACACAGGTGAGGTGCTAGTTCACTCTGTAGTTCATGTAGAACATAGCCAGGAATATTGTCAGGTCCCATAGAAGCTGTATTCTTGGCCTTGGACAGTGCTGTTTTAATTTGTGCAGCAGTAATACTGGGTGCCTGGCAATCTACTGGTATTGTGATTGGTCCTTTGGGGAGGGGGAGAGGGGTAAAGTTGGCACTGAATTTGTTGGCCAGTATGTTGACAATATCTGTTGGCTCAGTATAGGAGGTACCATTGTGTAGTAGCTCATAGAAAATCTGGGTATTGCTGTGGAGATTCTTTACATAACTATAGAAGGCCTTGTGGTTGTCTTTACTGTCTGCTGCAATTCTGTTTTTATAGCTAGCTTTAGAGAATTTGATGAGGGATCTCAACTTTTTGTTGAGGCTGATAAGGGAGTTTTTCCAGTCTTGGGACTTCACCTTATTCTGCATCAGTTTCCTCCTTCTGTTATAGAGTTTGTTTATGGCAGGGGACCACCAGATTGGATTCCTTTTTTTGGAGGAGAGAGTCTTGGTTCTATTGGGTATGGCAAGATCCATGCATTTGTGTACATGTTTGTACAGTGCATTGGTGTATGATTCTCCATTTGCATGGGTGCCGTGCCATTAGCCACCTCTGGTTTTAGGAGCCCAAAGTTATCTTTGGAGAAGTTTTTCATGGTGGTTACCTTTGCGGGGGGTGGAGTAGGGTGAGAGGGATGTGGATTTCCAAGGTGAAAGCCATTGTGTTTGTTAATTGTTTAATTGTTTAATGAACTCAAAGTATATATATACTACTTTTGAGGAGTAAATGGTTGTCTGAAGAAGTTTGCCGATAGTGCAAACGAAAAGCGCTTTACATGATTAAATCATTTTAATTATTTCATTTACTGGTGTGCTACTCATTTTGCTTTTCCCGGACTTTAAGTGATTTCAGTTTGTTTTTGTTAGATTTCTAAGGTGATTAGTTTGTGGTCAGATCTAACCAGGGAGGAGTTGATTATTGGTGTAGAGCAATGGTCGCCCATGTTAATAATGACCAGATCAAGGATGTTGTTACCTCTAGTGGGGGTAAGAACGAGCTTGTCCAGGGCATTGGAATTAATGAACTCCAGGAAACGTTGGGCAAATGTATTGGTACATGAGTAGTTTCCCAGTTAATGGAGGGGTAGTTGAAGTCATCCAGTATGAGAGTGTTAGGTTGGATCCTAATATTCTCCAGGGTCCTTAGGAACATGGAGTGTGAGTCTTGGGACATGGTTGGGGACCTATAGCAGGTTAAGACCTGATTCGCTGTCTTACCCAATGTTAGCTGCACCTGAAATATCTCTGATGCGTTATGTTGGGCTACCAGTCTGGAGGTGTGCGCATCCTTTATGAATATGGAAACACCACCGCCTTTGGAGCTTTGGTCCAAGTTCTGGGGCTGAATGGTGTGGAATGAGTTATATCCTGGTAGTGAAGGGGTGCTTTTTGCTGGCTTGAACTAGGTCTCTGTTACAGCACAAATGTCAATGTTCTCCATTTTAAGGAGTGCTTCGAGAGAGTGCATTTAGAAATATAGACTTCTAGCTTTGAGCAGCATGACCCTCAGATTGCATTTGTTTGTAGCTGTATACATATACACATGCATACATATGTGACTCAGTGTAGCTAGGAGGTGAGCGAAAACTATAAAACTAATGCAGACATGGAGAGAATATATGGATTTCGGCCAATGACTTGAACTGTAGATTGAATCTGGGACCTTGGATGGTGTACACTTTTACTTTATTCTGCTTTCTCGAACTTTTGTTGCTGAGCATATTTTTTTATTGTTCAAACTTTATATATTGCAGTTGTCTAATTTCTGTTCTCACCAAATCTTATCCCCCCTCAGGTCCTATCTCAGGTTCTCAACTTCTAGCAATCGGTTGGTGAGCTACTAACTATCTTCCTACCTTCCTCATGCTTCTCTGGAAATATAACTTAACTAACTAAAGAAATTAGAATTATATTTATCCATTAAATGAACTGATGTTTGCTAAAACACTAATGTGGACACTTGCTCAATAAGGAAACCGTTGTCATGTGAATAATTCATGTTTTATTCTTTGTTATTGACAGGGCAATACTAGAAGTGTCTGTCTCTCAAATGAAAAGCACCATTGATGCCTTAGAGAAAAGACTCAGCTTTGTGGAACATGAAGGTATGAAGGTATTCTTTCCTACCTTTAATGCAGGCTTCACAATATAAGCAACAGTGATGGTGCAGAATTTAAAGTGCTAGATAACATTTCTGATCACTGTATGGGTGTGTTGTTACTGGTGCACTGCATTACATGTTGGTGATGGCAGAAGCAGGCAAGACTGACTTTTTTTTCTCTGCAGCTGATATCCTATACCAATCCCATCCTTATCTTTCCTCTTAACCCCCACTGTCTTAGGTAAATGCTTAGAGTCTTATGATTCGCAGTTCCATCTGGTAATCTGTTCCACTTATCCACTTCTCTTCATTAAAATAAAAAGTAATGTCTAGTTTTTAGTTCATGTTTTACTCCAAAAATGATGTCTCCTATTTCTATTTTAAGATGAAGCTATTTCACCATTCTCTCATTTCCTTGTGTGCCAATACATGTTCCAGTTTTGTTGAATGTAAATAGGCATAACTGCTCCAGTCCCTCCTGGTGTACCTTTTCTTATCACCATGGTAACCTTTTTTTGGATGCTGTCGACTAGCTTCTCTCTGTACAGTTAATGGAATTGAACATGATTCTTTAGCTATGACATGGAAAGAGAACTGTTGATGACAACAGTTTATACTGAGCATATATCTGGAGCAAATACACATATGATCAGGATATCTGTAGAGTGACTGTATGACCTCTCTACCTCTGGCATCACTCTCTCCATAGAAATGTCCCAGCATCTGAGTGACGTCAGCCACAGATCCCACAATTTATGGCTAATAGTCCCTTTTTGTTGTCTACTGCAGTGGTGGTGCTGCGGTAGCGTTGTCGCCTCACAGTAAGACATCCTGTTTTTTTTTTCTTAGCTACAGCGTCTTCTGTGTGGAGACATGCGTGAATGGGTGTACCTTTGTTGAAGGTTGTGCGTCAGGGCCGGCAACTCGGCATGTAAAAATCTACTGCCAACTATTAGCGGACCGGAGTTCCGCTGTGGCGACCCCTAACCGGGAAACGCCGAAAGACACAACAAGTGCCTTTCTGTTGTCTCTGTTGCCCAAAGGTCCTTTTCCACATTCTGTACTCTAAGAAAAATGCCATTTTGCTGAATTTTCACCTCAGAGTTATGGGACTATAGATGAAGTATTCTTTACTGTCCTATAGGTAAGTGTACCATTTGATATGTAGGTGCCCTGCACTGATGAACCAGCATGTTTTCAGTGGTATGTGGTAGCACCCTGTACAACCCTAAGCAAAACAATAACTTTTATAAGTACAGTATAGCATGTAAGATCATTCTAGGCCTTAACTGATTGGACCTTCTGCAGTGGCAGCAGCCAGGGATCTCCCCCCCTTTCTGTATGTCTTTCTTTCATTCTTTAGCTCTTGCATTTAGGGTGTGCATATGTATCTCTGCTAAGTTATGCCATGGTGTTAGCATAGAAGGGCATGCCAAGTCCCAAATTCATCAGATTTTCTTTGCCACTCTGATTGTTTAATCTTGATCCTAGCAGGCTGTATAGAAAGTCTCCATGTCTGATGGGGAAGAACATAAACTTTTATAGTATGTCTGCAGTCCTCAGATAATCAGCAATCAGAGGTTACTGTAGCATTGTTGGGGGTGGCTGACATACAGGAGGGCAAGATATAAGGTCTGCAACAGAGTAGTAGAATGACTTTATTTAGTGAAAGGTAGCCCAGGAAATGACAGTGGGGTCTTTTGGACACCAAAGGTTTTAGAGGAGGGAAAATGTAAAGGAGCAAGAGGCAGGCAATGGCCAAAGCTTCCACCAACAAACTCGTGACATTTTAGTGACCTCTGCACTACTGCCAGAAGCATCTTCTCTCTTGTTTTTTTCCTAATGTTTCTTCTCACTGGCTAATGACTGGCATAGCAACTAGATAAATATTCCTCCAGAAAATACTCCATGCAGGGTGGGCTGAGGTTGAAGTACAACATCTGCTGCACAGAAAAACGCATTCAGCTGGTCACATGACACAGGCACTTGAGTTTCATGCAGTAATGCTCAGAGGTTGTATAGAAACCCAGGAGGCAAATCTTTTTGCTGATCTCTTCTGAGCTTTTGGCTTGGCAGCAAAAATGAATTTGCCACCCCCCTGTTATTTTGCATTTGTTGAGTCTTCAGATGCTCACAGTGTATTTAACTTGTGCTTACTGTTTTGTGAGTGGTAGTACATGACTGACTAGCTGTAGATGACTTGTGCTTACTGTTTTGTGAGTGGTAGTACATGACTGACTAGCTGTAGATGATCTTTAACTTGTGCTTACTGTTTTGTGAGTGGTAGTACATGACTGATTAGCTGTAGATGACTTGTGCTTACTGTTTTGTGAGTGGTAGTACGTGACTGACTAGCTATAGATGACTTGTGCTTACTGTTTTGTGAGTGGTAGTACGTGACTGACTAGCTGTAGATGATCTTTAACTTGTGCTTACTGTTTTGTGAGTGGTAGTACGTGACTGACTAGCTGTAGATGACTTGTGCTTACTGTTTTGTGAGTGGTAGTACGTGACTGACTAGCTATAGATGACTTGTGCTTACTGTTTTGTGAGTGGTTGTACATGACTGACTAGCTGTAGATGACTTGTGCTTACTGTTTTGTGAGTGGTAGTACGTGACTGACTAGCTGTAGATGACTTGAGCTTACTGTTTTGTGAGTGGCAGTACATGACTGACTAGCTATAGATGACTTGTGCTTACTGTTTTGTGAGTGGTAGTACGTGACTGACTAGCTGTAGATGACTTGTGCTTACTGTTTTGTGAGTGGGAGTATGTGACTGACTAGGTGTAGATGACTTGTGCTTACTGTTTTATGAGTGGTAATATGTGACTGACTAGCTGTAGATGACTGGTGCTTACTGTTTTGTGAGTGGTAGTACATGACTGATTAACTGTAGATGACTTGTACTTACTGTTTTGTGAGTATTAGTGCATGACTGACTAGCTGTAGATGACTTGTGCTTACTGTTTTGTGAGTGGTAGTACGTGACTGACTAGCTATAGATGACTTGTGCTTACTGTTTTATGAGTGGTAGTACGTGACTGACTAGCTGTAGATGACTTGTGCTTACTGTTTTGTGAGTGGTAGTACGTGACTGACTAGCTGTAGATGACTTGTGCTTACTGTTTTGTGAGTGGTAGTACGACTGACTAGCTGTTGATGACTTGTGCTTACTGTTTTGTGAGTGGTAGTACGTGACTGACTAGCTGTAGATGACTTGTGCTTACTGTTTTGTGAGTGGTAGTACGTGACTGACTAGCTGTAGATGACTTGTGCTTACTGTTTTGTGAGTGGTAGTACGTGACTGACTAGCTGTAGATGACTTGTGCTTACTGCTTTGTGAGTGGTAGTACGTGACTGACTAGCTATAGATGACTTGTGCTTACTGTTTTGTGAGTGGTTGTACATGACTGACTAGCTGTAGATGACTTGTGCTTACTGTTTTGTGAGTGGTAGTACGTGACTGACTAGCTGTAGATGACTTGTGCTTACTGTTTTGTGAGTGGCAGTACATGACTGACTAGCTATAGATGACTTGTGCTTACTGTTTTGTGAGTGGTAGTACGTGACTGACTAGCTGTAGATGACTTGTGCTTACTGTTTTGTGAGTGGTAGTACATGACTGACTATCTGTAGATGACTTGTGCTTACTGTTTTGTGAGTGGTAGTACGTGACTGACTAGCTGTAGATGACTTGTGCTTACTGTTTTGTGAGTGGTAGTACATGACTGACTAGCTGTAGATGACTTGTGCTTACTGTTTTGTGAGTGGTAGTACATGACTGACTATCTGTAGATGACTTGTGCTTACTGTTTTGTGAGTGGTAGTACGTGACTGACTAGCTGTAGATGACTTGTGCTTACTGTTTTGTGAGTGGACTGACTAGCTATAGATGACTTGTGCTTACTGTTTTGTGAGTGGTAGTACATGACTGACTAGCTGTAGATGACTTGTGCTTACTGTTTTGTGAGTGGTAATATGTGACTGACTAGCTGTAGATGACTTGTGCTTACTGTTTTATGAGTGGTAGTACATGACTGACTAGCTGTAGATGACTTGTGCTTACTGTTTTGTGAGTGGTGGTACGTGACTGACTAGCTGTAGATGACTTGTGCTTACTGTTTTGTGAGTGGTAGTACGTGACTGACTAGCTATAGATGACTTGTGCTTACTGTTTTGTGAGTGGTAGTACATGACTGACTAGCTGTAGATGACTTGTGCTTACTGTTTTGTGAGTGGTAGTACATGACTGACTATCTGTAGATGACTTGTGCTTACTGTTTTGTGAGTGGTAGTACGTGACTGACTAGCTGTTGATGACTTGTGCTTACTGTTTTGTGAGTGGTAGTACATGACTGACTAGCTGTAGATGACTTGTGCCTACTGTTTTGCGAAAAATAGCTGTAGATGACTTGTGCTTACTGTTTTATGAGTGGTAATATGTGACTGACTAGCTGTAGATGACTGGTGCTTACTGTTTTGTGAGTGGTAGTACATGACTGATTAACTGTAGATGACTTGTACTTACTGTTTTGTGAGGATTGACTAGCTGTAGATGACTTGTGCTTAGGAGTACATGACTGACTAGCTGTAGATGACTTGTGCTTACTGTTTTGTGAGTGGTAGTACGTGACTGACTAGCTATAGATGACTTGTGCTTACTGTTTTGTGAGTGGTTGTACATGACTGACTAGCTGTAGATGACTTGTGCTTACTGTTTTGTGAGTGGTAGTACGTGACTGACTAGCTGTAGATGACTTGTGCTTACTGTTTTGTGAGTGGTAGTACGTGACTGACTAGCTGTAGATGACTTGTGCTTACTGTTTTGTGAGTGGTAGTACATGACTGACTAGCTGTAGATGACTTGTGCTTACTGTTTTGTGAGTGGTAGTACGTGACTGACTAGCTGTAGATGACTTGTGCTTACTGTTTTGTGAGTGGTAGTACGTGACTGACTAGCTGTAGATGACTTGTGCTTACTGTTTTGTGAGTGGTAGTACGTGACTGACTAGCTGTAGATGACTTGTGCTTACTGTTTTGTGAGTGGTAGTACGTGACTGACTAGCTGTAGATGACTTGTGCTTACTGTTTTGTGAGTGGTAGTACGTGACTGACTAGCTGTAGATGACTTGTGCTTACTGTTTTGTGAGTGGTAGTATGTGACTGACTAGCTGTAGATGACTTGTGCTTACTGTTTTGTGAGTGG
Source organism: Protopterus annectens (assembly GCF_019279795.1). Lineage (NCBI taxonomy): Eukaryota > Metazoa > Chordata > Ceratodontiformes > Protopteridae > Protopterus > Protopterus annectens. The sequence goes on from NC_056736.1 coordinate 732,649,018, forward strand.
TAGTACGTGACTGACTAGCTGTAGATGACTTGTGCTTACTGTTTTGTGAGTGGTAGTACGTGACTGACTAGCTGTAGATGACTTGTGCTTACTATTTTGTGAGTGGTAGTACATGACTGACTAGCTGTAGATGACTTGTGCTTACTGTTTTGTGAGTGGTAGTACGTGACTGACTAGCTGTAGATGACTTGTGCTTACTGTTTTGTGAGTGGTAGTATGTGACTGACTAGCTGTAGATGACTTGTGCTTACTGTTTTGTGAGTGGTAGTATGTGACTGACTAGCTGTAGATGACTTGTGCTTACTGTTTTGTGAGTGGTAGTATATGACTGACTAGCTGTAGATGACTTGTGCTTAGTGTTTTGTGAGTGGTAGTACGTGACTGACTAGCTGTAGATGACTTGTGCTTACTGTTTTGTGAGTGGTAGTACGTGACTGACTAGCTGTAGATGACTTGTGCTTACTGTTTTGTGAGTGGTAGTACGTGACTGACTAGCTGTAGATGACTTGTGCTTACTGTTTTGTGAGTGGTAGTATGTGACTGACTAGCTGTAGATGACTTGTGCTTACTGTTTTGTGAGTGGTAGTATGTGACTGACTAGCTGTAGATGACTTGTGCTTAGTGTTTTGTGAGTGGTAGTACGTGACTGACTAGCTGTAGATGACTTGTGCTTAGTGTTTTGTGAGTGGTAGTACATGACTGATTAGCTGTAGATGACTTGTACCTACTGTTATGTGAGTGGTAGTACGTGACTGACTAGCTGTAGATGACTTGTGCTTACTGTTTTGTGAGTGGTAGTACGTGACTGACTAGCTGTAGATGACTTGTGCTTACTGTTTTGTGAGTGGTAGTACGTGACTGACTAGCTGTAGATGACCATTTAAGGGAATATAATCTCATGCCAGCTGTATGGCTGTGTGGAGTCTAAATGTCTACCCTGTGTCTGTGTAGATATTCTCTCAAGTGTTTTGTCTCCTCTCATATATGCATTTAGGTGAACTGGTAGTTCTTTAATTTGCCCATTGGGATGGTTTTAGCTTGTTAGTGAATGTATTAAAAAAACAAACTATAATCATTCAAACACATAGTGAGCCTCAAAGACAAACCGCCAGACAATAGCTGGTACTCAGAAATCTTTTTACCTTCACAATAGTACATCAGTAGTTAGCACCTTCAGAGATATAAATAACCAGCCTTTTTCTTGCCTTATTTATAAACACTAAGTTTGCTCCACCAATACATTAAAATTAATCAACTTTTAAAGACACAATAACATTTAATTACTTTCTGTAAAATTCATAACATTAATGACATGTAATCAAAATTTGTTTACAAACAATATTATAATAAAATATATGATCTAATGTGAAAATTGAAGTATTTTAAGCTGCATCTACTGTTTTGGAATTCATACTTTGTGTGTGTGTGTGTGTGTGTGTGTGTGTGTGTGTGTGTGTGTGTGTGTGTGTGTGTGTGTGTGCGTCCATGCATCTTGTGGCAATCAAGGATTTTCTTTCTACCTTGTGACTCTGTTTACAGGAAAGGCTCTAGCTAAACTGTAACCCTGAAAAGGATAAAACAAAAATTGGTGAAGCCTTGGGATTAACTTGTCAGAATAAGGATGCCAGTAGAAACAGTACAGGAAGTATCCTGAAAGGCATATATGACACCCAAAGACAGTTATACATGGATAAAAGTAACACAGTTATTTAAGCAGAATAATCCTACAAATAAACACAGCCGACATACTCTATAGCTGTAGAGATCATGTGTACCTAGAGGTCTGTACAATACATGTGTGGTACAAACTGTTGTCACCAAATTAGGCAATAAGGGAACCCAGTGCCCTGCAGCACATATTTACCTATATACATGTACACAAGAATACAAGCACGCAGCTGCCACGTATATGTAAATGTGTGCCACAGAGCTGCTGTAGACAAAGCAGTGTCTGTATACCAAGACATGGCCACAAAACACACATCAACAACCAAAGTGATCTACTCCATAACTAGTGTCGCAGTAACAGACCTATAAGTGGCACAGTAGCAAGTCACAAAGTATTGTGCCACCAATCATTGTGCACTATGCACATATGCTGTATGTGTATAGTGCCACCAGTCACTGTGTACTGTACACATACTGCTGTCTGTGTATAGTGTCACCAGTCACTGTGCACTGTACACATACTGCTGTCTGTGTATAGTGCCACCAGTCACTGTGCACTGTACACATACTGCTGTCTGTGTATAGTGCCACCAGTCACTGTGCAGTATACACACACACTGCTGTGTATAGTGCCACCAGTCACTGTGCACTATGCACATACCGCTGTCTGTGTATAGTGCCACCAATCACTGTGCACTATACTTGTACTGCTGTCTGTTTATAGTGCCACCAGTCATTGTGCACTATACACGTACTGCTGTCCATGTATACCAGTCACTGTGCACTATACATATACTGCTGTCTGTGTATGGTGCCACCAGTCACTGTGCACTATACACACACACTGCTGTGTATAGTGCCACCAGTCACTGTGCACTATACACATACTGCTGTCTGTGTATAGTGCCACCAATCACTGTGCACTATACTTGTACTGCTGTCTGTTTATAGTGCCACCAGTCACTGTGCACTATACACATACTGCTGTCTATGTATACCAGTCACTGTGCACTATACATATACTGCTGTCTGTGTATAGTGCCACCTGTCACTGTGCACTATAGACATACTGCTGTCTGTGTATAGTGCCACCAATCACTGTGCACTATACTTGTACTGCTGTCTGTTTATAGTGCCACCAGTCACTGTGCACTATACACATACTGCTGTCTATGTATACCAGTCACTGTGCACTATACACATACTGCTGTCTGTGTATAGTGCCACCAGTCACTGTGCACTATACACATACTGCTGTCTGTGTATAGTTCCACCAATCACTGTGCACTATACTTGTACTGCTGTCTGTTTATAGTGCCACCAGTCACTGTGCACTATACACATACTACCAGTCAACTATACACATACTGCTGTCTATGTATACCAGTCACTGTGCACTATAGACATACTTGATGGCTTCTTACCTGTAACATAGCTCTCAGCTGTCCAGACCTGCACAGAATGACCAGATTATTGCCTCATATTTTAGGCCTGTTCCTCATAAATAAATTTGTTTTTCTTGCAAATCATTGAGGACTAAAGTCAGAAAATAATAGCAGACATTTGTGTTTCAGGCTTTATACCCATCAGAAAGTCCATGTTAATGCAAAACCTGTTATTCTATCAACTTTCTAAGTTTATAAAAGCAATATTGTAAAATTGTCCCTTTTTTGAGCCTTCGTCCCCCCATCATTTATGCCTTTGTCCAGATTTCTTGTGCTAAGAGTTTGAGAGGTATGACCTGTAAAAAGTCATTGTTACACTACATAAGTGTGAGGGTGCTGAAACCCATTTCTAAGGCTATGTTACACAAGTGATAAAAGCCCATATTTATTAACGTAATCAAGGATCTAATTGTAAACGTTTCCAGTAGATTAAGGAGTTTATTTATTAATGTGATCAGGGATCTTATTTAAGTAAAAAAAAATTTTCAAAAATTTCTTTATTCAGTTTTTCAAATAGAAATAGTAAAATAAAATAAAATAAACTTCCATTACACACATAATTTCAAATGGAAAAACATGCATTTACAATACATACAAATAATAACAGAAATCAAAAACAACAACCTATATACATTATGTACAAAGAAGTCACACTAACAGCCAACTTGTTAAAAAGTTAATCTTAAGTAAGTAGAGTGGATCTATAAGTACAACCAGTAATGGAATATTGTCAATGGGAGGGAGGGGGAAATTAAGGAAAAAGAAAATGTATCCTATATATGGGATAGATCATTGTGCAGTCAGCTAATTACCAGCAATCAAAAAAGATAAGTTCTGATTAAAATTTCCTACCAGCACCTTATAATAAGGAGATCTTTTCTAACACTGAGTAATATTTTTCACCTCTTAAGGATGACATCCAGCAGGTATTCCCAATATTTGCAGTAATATTTGTGTTTGGTGTTTATGTATAGTCATTTGTAGGAAGAGATGTATTTAATGGCTAAGTAGCTGAAGCCTTCCCATGAAGGGGGAAAGCAAGAGTCCAGTTTTTTGAGATGTAGAATTTAATCATCATCATCTTCTTTCGGCTGTTCCCATTAGGAGTCGCCACAGCAGATCATCTGTTTCCATTTCTTCCTGTCCTCTGCATCATGCTCTTTCACACCAACTGCCTTCATGTCTTCTCTCACCACATCCATAAACCTTATCTTAGGCCTTCCTCTTTTCCTCTTACCTGGCAGCTCCATCCTTAACATCCTTTTCCCAATATACCCAGCATCCCTCCTCAGCACATGTCCAAACCAACGCAATCTTGCCTCTCTTGCTTTGTCTCCAAACTGTCCAACCTGAGCTGACCCTCTAATATACTGATTCCTAATCCTGTCCATCCTAGTCGCATCCAGTGCAAATCTTAACATCTTTAACTCTGCCACATCCAGCTCTGACTCCTGCCTTTTTGTCAATGCTACCGTCTCCAACCCATATAACATAGCTGGTCTCACTACCCTCTTCCCTTTCACTCTTACTGGTACCCGTCTGTCACAAGTCGCTCCTGACACTCTTCTCCACCCATTCCACCCTGCCTGTACTCTCTCCCACACTCACCATTACTCTGAACTGTTGATCCCAAGTACTTAAACTCATTCACCTTTACCAACTCTACTCCCTGCATCCTCACCATTCCTCTATACTCCTTCTCATTTACATAAATATATTCTGTTTTAGCCCTGCTGACCTTCATTCCTCTCCTCTCTGAAGCATATCTCCACCTCTCCAGGGTCTCCTCAACCTAGTCCCTACTCTCACTACATATCACAATGTCATCTGCAAAAATCATAGTCCATGGGGCCTCCTGTCTAATCTCATCTGTCAACCTGTCCATCACCACTGCAAATAAGAAAGGGCTCAGAACTGATCCTTGATGTAATCTCACCTCCACCTTAAACGTATCTGTCACTCCCACCGCAGTCCTCACCAGTGTCACACTACCCTTGTACATATCTTGTACAACTCTTACATACTTCTCTGCCACTCCCGACTTCCTCATACAATACCACAACTCCTCTCTAGGCACCCTGTCATATGCTTTCTCTAAGCCCACAAAGACATAATGCAACTTCTTCTGACCTTCTCTGTATTTCTCCAACAACACTCTATTGCATCTGTAGTGCTCTTTCCTGGCAGGAAACCATACTGCTGATCACTAATCATCACCTCCCTTTTTAACTTAGCTTCCACTACTCTTTCCCATAACTTCAAGCTGTGACTGATCAATTGTATCCATCTGTAGTTACTGCAGCTCTGCACATCACCCTTATTCTTAAAGCTAGGTACCAAAACACTTTTTCTCCACTGCTCAGGCATCCTCTGACTTTCCAAAATTTCATTAAACAATCTGGTTAAAAATTCCACTGCCATTTCTCCTAAGCACCTCCATGCTTCCACTGGTATGTCTTCTGGGCCAACAGCCTTTCCATTCTTCATCCTCTTCATAGCTGTCCTTACTTCCTCCTTGCTAATCTGCTTCACTTCCTGATTCACTATCTCCACGTCATCCAACCTTCTCTCTCTCATTCTCTTCATTCATCAGCCCTTCAAAGTACTCTTTCCATCTACTCAACACATTCTCCTCACTTGTGGGTATGTTTCCCTCACTATCCTTTATCACCCTTACCTGCTGCATATCTTTTCCAGCTCTGTCCCTCTGTCTAGCCAATCGGTACAGGTCCTTTTCTCCCTCTTTAGTGTCCAATCTCTCATACAACTCTCCATATGCCTTATTCTTAGCCTTCGCCACCTCTCCCTTTGCCATGCGCCTCATCTCCTTATACTCATGTCTACTTCCTTCATCTCTTTGACAATCCCACTTCTTCGCCAGCCTCTTCCTCTGTATACTCTCCTGTACTTCCTCATTCCACCATCATGTCTCCTTGTCCTCCTTCCTCTGTCCAGATATCACACCAAGCACCTTCCTAGCAGTCTCCCTTACTAGCTCTGCTGTAGTTAGATTTAATAAGAGCACAAATTTTGATGAGGACATGCTGTAGGACTTTTGGGGAGATTGTATTAATGTGTAGTACAGCCATTTCCCATGACAGGGTGCTCTTTTTGTAACCCATTTTTTCAAGCCTGGCTCTTAATGAACACCACAGATTATGGACTTTGCTGCAATCCCACATAACATGAAGAATATCTGCTGATTGACTAGGATGGTGCGGGCATTTAGGTGAGTGATTAGTATTGAATTTATTAATTTTTTGTGGGGTGAAATAAGCATCATTATTAATCATTAGTTGGGTGTATAATAGCTTTTTGAATGGAGTAAATTTGACCGTATTTTCAGTGGCAGTCTTTGTTTTGCTCATTAACTTGTTGGGATTTCCCTTGCCAGAACACAGAGAATAATAGAAGATTCCGACATTTTATATCTATTGCCAGTTTGTGTACTCTAGAAATTGTTTTCCCCTTAGTCGCCAGGTTATTGAGAATTAATTGAGATAGATTTACATCCTACGTAACGTTGTTACCTCAAGGGGTTCTCCCGTTCGATTCTCGGCTTGGCTTGGGAGTGCCTTCTGTGTGGAGTCTGCATGTCCTCCCCGCGGTTGGGTAGCATTCGAAAGACATGCCTACGTAAATGGGCGTGCCTTCGTTTAAGGTTGGGCATTGAGCTGGCACCTCGTCGTTTTGTAAAAAATCTACTGCCAATCATTAGCGGACCGGAGTTCCACTGTGGCGACCCCTTACCGGGAAAAGGCCGAAAGACAAACAACAACAACAACATAGCACCGTTATCTGTCATGAATTTGGCATTTATAAGATATCGCATTTAAGTAAAATTTCTTATAGTTTAATTGGGGCAGAAGTTTGTAACTGGGTAAAAATCCAGAAATGTTTTTTTTTTTTTTTTTATGGAGGGTACCTTAGGAAAGAACCATAATTAAAGTGATTGTTTTAGGAAAGATTTCCCTGTAATGTAAGTGGATAAATAGCCATTGTCTTATGTACACAGGTGTATGTTGGTTAATTTACTCCTGAATATTCATTGGTGGTTCAGTGGTAGAATTCTCACTTGCTGTGTTGGAGACCCAGGTTCAGTTCTTGGCCAATGCACTGAATCTATTGTATCCATGGTTGATATTAGAGTAACAGAATTTAATGTTCCTCATGCTTTCAAATCTATTACACATTTCCAAGTCCAATAGTGGAAGAAACACCCATTCAAGAGATCATATTAGAGTAACAGAATTTAATGTTCCTCATGCTTTCAAATCTATTACACATCTCCAAGTCCAATAGTGGAAGAAACACCCATTCAAGAGATCTCAATCTCTTCTGCAACTTAAATAAAACATGCTGGAGGGATCTCACAGAGAGGACCACTTCTCTGTAAAGCAAACTATCCCCCAGATTTAATAATCTTCCATGCAGGACTAGCTTAGCCCTGCACGGAAGCATCTGTTTAGGAGCATGATGGCTGTGCGCCATGCATATTAATGAGGCGCGCTGCCTGAGCACCTAATCTTACATGGAACGTGTAAGAGTGCAGGGGGCATGTCTGAGAGCAGAGTTCTCAGAATATACATGCCCCCGCAATGCAGAACAGCAGAAAGGCCTAAGAAATGAGTGAGACCACTCATAGGTGCCCGCATATCCCCACCAACATTCCCCCCTCTGGTACAACAGCAAGTAAATGCAAATAAAATGAACAAACCCTTTTTTATTAAAACTCCAATTAAAGCTAACCGTAGGTGCGCAGGTGTGCCCATCGCTTAGCTACGGTTAATGCAGCTTAAATGGCTGAAGAGGATAAGAAAGAAGATATATGCAAATAAAGCAGTATAGCAGTAGTGTAGTGGGCAGTGCATTCGCCCTATGAGCAGGCATTCCCGGTTCGAGTCTCACAGCAGCACATTCCATTTTCCATGTGAAATCAGCTTATGAACATTTTGTTGCTGTATAACCTACTAAATAACATTTACATGTGAACTGGAGTACTGCATTAAATGCACATGTGAGGTGCCAGTGTCATAATGTTGCAAAGTCCCCATTTAAGCACATGTGTCCCATACAGTATATGTACACAGGAATCACGGATACACATGGAAGGTAAAATGTGTAATGAATGACAACTCCATACAGGTTCCAAATCCCCCACCTTCCCAAGAACCATTAGATATTACTGTCTAAATCAGTGCAATTGTAAACAGAAGTAAGCACTAGTAAGCAAGTGTAAGCACCAGTAAGCAGTAGTAAGCATATTTAAACACTAGTAAGTGAATTTAAGTCCATTTGCATGGGGGTAAGCAATATTGAAGTTAACTCTCTGTAAGCATATTTAACTGGAGGTTAGGATTGCTTACCCTCGCGCAAACCCACGCAAACCCACTTACAACTGCTCAAAAGTGACTTAATCACTCTGTATCCAATAGCCCTTGTTCTGTCCAGCAACAAAATAAACAGCCTTGCAGGTCTTGAACCCAGTACTCTATACACTATAGTCACAGTAGTTACCACCAAGCAATCACAACAGTACAGAAGAATGAGGTATCACCAAACAAGTCCTCACTATAGTGCAATCAAACTGAACCTGTGAAAGGAATCAGTATATAGTCATATGTTCGATAACTGACTACATAACATAAATATGAGAACTGGAGTACAGCAGTAAGCCCAGAAGTAAGGTGTAATTGTAACAGAGTGTTGAAGTCCCCAATAAAACACAAGAACCCCATACAGTGTATGCACACATGAATCATGGATACCAGGCATACATATAAGATGTAATGAATAAGAAATCAATGCCAAAAAGAAGATATAATATGAAGTTTAATGTTAACAAAGCTAAGCATTGCACAGGCCAGCTTAGGAGGTGTAAGCAATGTGCAGACCAGCTAACGCAGTGTGCCCAGTGGTATACCCCTTACCTTAGGTAAGCAGGCTTACCCATAGCTTAGCCTTTTCAAAACCAGCCAATCACGGAAAAGTGTGGGAAATTGGCCCTACTTAAACGCAACAGGCGGGAATACATCTCATAACTGGTTGTAGCTTTCCCCTTGCAGGCACCATGTCAGGAAGGGGAGAAGGTGTGCACTTTTGGGCACAGCGCTGGTGCATCCAAGAGTCCAGAGTCATGGCAGGACTCCTTGTGAAAGACCATGAGCAGAGACTGTTGCAGGGCCAGTACCAGGGCTCCCACTATAAGGCAGAGGCCTGGGACTGTCTTGCACGTGACCTCACCAGTGCCACTGGTATACCCCGAACTGGTGAGCAGGTCAGGCATCACTATGCCAACCTGAAGCGACGTAAGGGGGACCTCTTGGAGCAGTGGATCCAAGAGGCTAGAGCAGCAGGGGATGTCGCAGCTGTGTGTAAGTATCACCCCACTATGTGTGTAATAATTGCCAGCTCATGTATATCATGGATAGGTATGGCTAAATATTCCTCTTATGTCCCCCACAGCTGCAATGGAGCAGGCCGTGAACCAGGAGGCCCACGTAAGTCACCTGGTGAGGTTGCGACATGAGGCAGGACAGTAATACTCATGCATTTACTGTCATAAGAAATAAAACTAAAAGTATTAGTAAATTAATTGCCTGTATAAAACCTGTATTGTTCAAGGCAAGTACTGCATACACCGGAGAATATGGCAGGAAGAGTCTCATATAGTTTGTATGTAAATAAAGCGTAATAGCCTGACAATAAAGTTCTAACTGCTGGACTGCATGTGTATACGCTGGTATCATATGGTAATGTAGATTTGCAATCACGTAATAGTACTGTTGTATTAAGCACTGTTACCCACACTGTGCACCATAAATAGAATGTGTAGGAATGCCTGTGTATGACTGGTGTAATCCCCAGAGGCCATTTAGTACAACTGAGAAACACAGAGATAGAAAACAGGGAAAAGGTAGACAACAAAAGCCGAATAGCACATGCAACTGAGATGTGAACTGTTGTATTTTTAGCACACACAGCCATGGTTTGAATCCTGGCAGCGGGAATAGTCTGCATACAGAATCATACCCCACAACTGTACAGATATGTACAGAATGTCCAGTAAAGTGGCCCATATCTGGCACTTGTTAACCTGTCCCCCTGTGAAATCAGTGGGATGATCCCAGATGTATAAGCAGCAAACAGGAAATACAACTGATTGTCACACGTGTGAGAACAAAGCTGGCACACTAACAACTCCCCAAAACCTTATGAGAGTAAGAAGCCATGTATGTCCCATTTACACCCCCATGTTGTCAAGCTGTGGCCAGAGTGCGTACAGTAACATTGTGAGATGTATGTGCATAATAGTAATTTGTAATCTGGTACTGTGTGTGGCAACATTCAGATAGTGCTAGCAAATATTTCTCCCTCAGGTCTGTCAGATACCAACACTGTGCCCAGAAATACAAGAATGTTACCCTGTACTGGTACTGTTTACATTGGTATTGTATGGCATTGTGACTGATGCAGTTGCTCTGAATAATGAGGCATTACTCATCACTGATACAAATCTGTATAAGAGTGTTGTAATACAAGGTCAGAATGCCAAAGGACAGGAGAATTATAAGACAGAAAGCAGATAGGAGATATACAGCAATATCTATATAGCACACACAACTCTGATGGACAGTCTGTAAGTTGTAGCAGACACAGCCATGGTCTGAATCCTGGGAGTGGAAGTAGGCTGCATATAGAATCTTACCCCACAACTGTACAGATAAGACCAGAATGCCCAGTATATGGGCCCATACCTGCTGCCTGTCCCCCTGTCAAGTCTGTGGGATGATCCCAGGTGTTTAGCCAGCAAACAGGGAATACAAGTGATTGTCAAACATCTATGAGAACAAACCTGTCACTGTAGCAACTCCTGAAACTGTTAGGAGAGTAATAAGCCAAGTATGTCATATCTATACCACCATGTTGTCAAGCTGTGACCAGAGTATATAGTAACAGAGTGAGACGTATGTGCATAATACTAATGTGCAATCTGGAACTTTGTGTGGCAACAATCAGGTAGTGCTAACAATCATTGCTCCCTCAGGTATGTCGGATACGAATACTGTGCTGAGAAATAAAAATCTTTATACCTTGTAATGGTACTCTTTACTCTAGTATTGTAGGAAAAATTGAGTGTTGCAGTTTCTCTGAATAATAAAGTATCACTGATCACCGTCACCCAAACTGTGCTACATAATATAACTGTGTACGAAAGCATGTATACGTGTGTGTCAAGTCAATAAAGGTTGAAAAGGGCAATAGTCTAGATATGTCCCAGTACACCTGCATGTGGTCAAGACATGGCCAGAGTCTGTGCAGAAAGACTTGGATAGCTATGTGCACAACATCAACCTGGAATTTGGGAGTATGTGTAGA